>NC_134501.1:42357971-42657971 GCF_040206685.1 Ascaphus truei | reverse complement strand
AGAGAGAAAGAGAAAGAAAGAGCACAGAGAGAGAAAGAGAAAGAAAGAGCGCTGAGAGAGAGAGAGAAAGAGCGCAGAGAGAGAGAGAGAAAGAGCGCAGAGAGAGAGAGAGAAAGAGCGCAGAAAGAGAGAAAGAAAGAGCGCAGAGAGAGAGAGCGCAGAGAGAAAGAAAGAGCGCAGAGAGAGAGAAAGAGCGCAGAGAGAGAGAAAGAAAGTGCGCAGAGAGAAAGAAAGAGCGCAGAGAGAAAGAGCGCAGAGAGAGAAAGAGAAAGAAAGAGCGCAGAGAGAGAGAGAGAAAGAGCGCAGAGAGAGAGAAAGAGAAAGAAAGAGCGCAGAGAGAGAGAAAGAGCGCAGAGAGAGAGAAAGTAAGAGTGCAGAGAGAAAGAAAGAGCGCAGAGAGAGAGAAAGAAAGAGCGCAGATAGAGAAAGAGCGCAGAGAGAGAAAGAGCGCAGAGAGAGAGAAAGAGCGCAGAGAGAGAAAGAAAGAGCGCAGAGAGAGAAAGATAGAGCGCAGAGAGAGAGAAAGAAAGAGCGCAGAGAGAGAGCGCAGAGAGAGAGAGAGCGCAGAGAGAGAAAGAAAGAGCGCAGAGAGAGA
This sequence comes from Ascaphus truei, assembly GCF_040206685.1. Classification (NCBI taxonomy): domain Eukaryota; kingdom Metazoa; phylum Chordata; class Amphibia; order Anura; family Ascaphidae; genus Ascaphus; species Ascaphus truei. Next base: position 42,657,376 of record NC_134501.1, on the reverse strand, counting down.
AAGAAAGAGCGCAGAGAAAGAAAGAGCGCAGAGAGAGAGAAAGAAAGAGCGCAGAGAGAGAAAGAAAGAGCGCAAAGAGAGAAAAAAAGAGCGCAAAGAGAGAAAAAAAGAGCGCAAAGAGAAAGAAAGAGCATAGAGAGAGAGAGCGCAGAGAGAGAAAGAGAAAGAAAGAGCGCAGAGAGAGAAAGAGAAAGAAAGAGCGCAGAGAGAGAGAGAGAGAGCGCAGAGAGAGAGAGAGAAAGAGCGCAGAGAGAGAGAAAGAAAGAGCGCAGAGAGAGAAATAAAGAGCGCAGAGAGAGAGAGCGCAGAGAGAAAGAAAGAGCGCAGAGAGAGAGAAAGAGCGCAGAGAGAGAAAGAAAGTGCGCAGAGAGAAAGAAAGAGCGCAGAGAGAAAGAGCGCAGAGAGAGAAAGAGAAAGAAAGAGCGCAGAGAGAGAGAGAAAGAGCGCAGAGAGAGAGAGAGAGAAAGAGCGCAGAGAAAGAGAAAGAAAGAGTGCAGAGAGAGAGCGCAGAGAGAGAGAAAGAAAGAGTGCAGAGAGAAAAAAAGAGCGCAGAGAGAAAGAAAGAAAGAGCGCAGAGAGAGAGAAAGAAAGAGCGCAGAGAGAGAAAGAGCGCAGAGAGAGAAAGAGCGCAGAGAGAGAAAGAGCGCAGAGAGAGAAAGAGCGCAGAGAGAGAAAGAGCGCAGAGAGAGAAAGAAAGAGCGCAGAGAGAGAAAGAAAGAGCGCAGAGAGAGAGGAAGAAAGAGCGCAGAGAGAGAGCGCAGAGAGAGAGAGCGCAGAGAGAGAAATAAAGAGCGCAGAGAGAGAAAGAAAGAGCGCAGAGAGAAAGAAAGAGCGCAAAAAGAGAAAAAAAGAGCGCAAAGAGAGAAAAAAAGAGCGCAGAGAGAAAGAAAGAGCGCAGAGAGAAAGAAAGAGCGCAGAGAGAAAGAAAGAGAGCAGAGAGAAAGAGCGCAGAGAGAGAAAGAAAGAGCGCAGAGAGAGAAAGAGAAAGAAAGAGCGCAGAGAGAGAGAAAGAGCGCAGAGAGAGAGAAAGAAAGTGCGCAGAGAGAAAGAAAGAACGCAGAGAGAAAGAGCGCAGAGAGAGAAAGAGAAAGAAAGAGCGCATAGAGAGAAAGAGAAAGAAAGAGCGCAGAGAGAGAGAGAGAGAGAGAGAGCGCAGAGAGAGAGAAAGAAAGAGCACAGAGAGAGAAAGAAAGAGCGCAGAGAGAGAGAGCGCAGAGAGAAAGAAAGAGCGCAGAGAGAGAGAAAGAGCGCAGAGAGAGAGAAAGAAAGTGCGCAGAGAGAAAGAAAGAGCGCAGAGAGAGCGCAGAGAGAGAAAGAGAAAGAAAGAGCGCAGAGAGAGAGAGAAAGAGCGCAGAGAGAGAAAGAGCGCAGAGAGAGAGAAAGAGAAAGAAAGAGCGCAGAGAGAGAGAAAGAGCGCAGAGAGAGAGAAAGAGCGCAGAGAGAGAGAAAGAAAGAGCGCAGAGAGAGAGAAAGTAAGAGTGCAGAGAGAAAGAAAGAGCGCAGAGAGAAAGAAAGAAAGAGCGCAGAGAGAGAGAAAGAAAAAGCGCAGAGAAAGAAAGAGCGCAGAGAGAGGAAGAAAGAGCGCAGAGAGAGAGAGAAAGAAAGAGCGCAGAGAGAGAGAGAGCGCAGAGAGAGAGAGCGCAGAGAGAGAGCGCAGAGAGAGAGAGAGCGCAGAGAGAGAGAGAGTGCAGAGAGAGAGAGAGTGCAGAGAGAGAGAGAGAGAAAGAGCGCAGAGAGAAAGAAAGAGCGCAGAGAGAGAGAAAGAAAGTGCGCAGAGAGAAAGAAAGAACGCAGAGAGAAAGAGCGCAGAGAGAGAAAGAGAAAGAAAGAGCGCATAGAGAGAAAGAGAAAGAAAGAGCGCAGAGAGAGAGAGAGAGAGAGAGAGCGCAGAGAGAGAGAAAGAAAGAGCACAGAGAGAGAAAGAAAGAGCGCAGAGAGAGAGAGCGCAGAGAGAAAGAAAGAGCGCAGAGAGAGAGAAAGAGCGCAGAGAGAGAGAAAGAAAGTGCGCAGAGAGAAAGAAAGAGCACAGAGAGAGAGCGCAGAGAGAGAAAGAGAAAGAAAGAGCGCAGAGAGAGAGAGAGAAAGAGCGCAGAGAGAGAGAGAGAAAGAGCGCAGAGAGAGAGAAAGAGAAAGAAAGAGCGCAGAGAGAGAGAAAGAGCGCAGAGAGAGAGAAAGAGCGCAGAGAGAGAGAAAGAAAGAGCGCAGAGAGAGAGAAAGTAAGAGTGCAGAGAGAAAGAAAGAGCGCAGAGAGAAAGAAAGAAAAAGCGCAGAGAGAGAGAGAGAAAGAAAAAGCGCAGAGAAAGAAAGAGCGCAGAGAGAGGAAGAAAGAGCGCAGAGAGAGAGAGAAAGAAAGAGCGCAGAGAGAGAGAGAGCGCAGAGAGAGAGCGCAGAGAGAGAGCGCAGAGAGAGAGAGAGTGCAGAGAGAGAGAGTGCAGAGAGAGAGAGAGAGAGTGCAGAGAGAGAGAGAGAGAAAGAGCGCAGAGAGAAAGAAAGAGCGCAGAGAGAAAGAAAGAGAGAGAGAAAGAGAGCAGAGAGAAAGAAAGAGCGCAGAGAGAAAGAAAGAGCGCAGAGAGAAAGAAAGAGCGCAGAGAGAAAGAAAGAGCGCAGAGAGAGAGAAAGAAAGAGCGCAGAGAGAGAGAAAGAAAGAGCGCAGAGAGTGAAAGAAATAGCGCAGAGAGAGAGAGAAAGAGCGCAGCGAGAGAGAGAGAGCGCAGAGAGAGAGAAAGAAAGAGCGCAGAGAGAGAGAGAAAGAAAGAGCGCAGAGAGAGAAAGAAAGAGTGCAAAGAGAGAGAAAGAGCGCAGAGAGAGAGAAAGAACGCAGAGAGAGAGAAAGAGCGCAGAGAGAGAAAGAGCGCAGAGAGAAAGAAAGAGCGCAGAGAGAGAGAGCGCAGAGAGAGAGAAAAAAAGAGCGCAGAGAGAGAGAAAAAAAGAGCGCAGAGAGAGAGAAAGAAAGAGCGCAGAGAGTGAAAGAAATAGCGCAGAGAGAGAGAGAAAGAGCGCAGCGAGAGAGAGAGAGTGCAGAGAGAGAGAAAGAAAGAGCGCAGAGAGAGAGAGAAAGAAAGAGCGCAGAGAGAGAAAGAAAGAGTGCAAAGAGAGAGAGAGCGCAGAGAGAGAGCGCAGAGAGAGAGAGAGCGCAGAGAGAGAGAGAGTGCAGAGAGAGAGCGCAGAGAGAGAGAGAGAGTGCAGAGAGAAAGAAAGAGCGCAGAGAGAAAGAAAGAGAGCAGAGAGAGAGAAAGAGAGCAGAGAGAAAGAAAGTGCGCAGAGAGAGATAAAGAGAGCAGAGAGAGAGAAAGAAAGAGCGCAGAGAGAGAGAAAGAAAGAGCGCAGAGAGAAAGAAAGAGCGCAGAGAGAGAGAGAAAGAGCGCAGCGAGAGAGAGAGAGAGCACAGAGAGAGAGAAAGAAAGAGCGCAGAGAGAGAGAGAAAGAAAGAGCGCAGAGAGAGAAAGAAAGAGTGCAAAGAGGGAGAAAGAGCGCAGAGAGAGAGAAAGAACGCAGAGAGAGAGAAAGAGCGCAGAGAGAGAGAAAGAGCGCAGAGAGAGAGAAAGAGCGCAGAGAGAGAAAGAGCGCAGAGAGAGAAAGAGCGCAGAGAGAAAGAAAGAGCGCAGACAGAGAGAGCGCAGAGAGAGAGTAAAAAAGAGCGCAGAGAGAGAAAAAAAGAGCGCAGAGAGAAGAAAAAAAGAGCGCAGAGAGAGAAAAAAAGAGCGCAGAGAGAGAGAAAGAAAAAGCGCAGAGAGAGAAAGAAAGAGCGCAGAGAGACAAAGAAAGAGCGCAGAGAGAGAGAGAAAGAAAGAGCGCAGAGAGAGAAAGAAAGACCGCAGAGAGAGAGAGGAAGAAAGAGCGCAGAGAGAGAGAAAGAGCGCAGAGAGAGAGAAAGAGTGCAGAGAGAGAGAAAGAGCGCAGAGAGAGAGAAAGAGCGCAGAGAGAGAGAAAGAGCACAGAGAGAGAGAAAGAGCGCAGAGAGAGAGAAAGAGCGCAGAGAGAGAGAAAGAGCGCAGAGAGAGAGAAAGAGCGCAGAGAGAGAGAAAGAGCGCAGAGAGAGAGAAAGAGCGCAGAGAGAGAGAAAGAGCGCAGAGAGAGAGAAAGAGCACAGAGAGAGAGAAAGAAAGAGCGCATAGAGAGAAAGAAAGAGCGCAGAAAGAGAGCGCAGAGAGAGAGAGAGCGCAGAGAGAGAAATAAAGAGCGCAGAGAGAGAAATAAAGAGCGCAGAGAGAGAAATAAAGAGCGCAGAGAGAGAAATAAAAAGCGCAGAGAGAGAAATAAAGAGCGCAGAGAGAGAAATAAAGAGCGCAGAGAGAGAAATAAAGAGCGCAGAGAGAGAAATAAAAAGCGCAGAGAGAGAAATAAAAAGCGCAGAGAAAGAAAGAGCGCAGAGAGAGAGAAAGAAAGAGCGCAGAGAGAGAGAAAAAGAGCGCAAAGAGAGAAAAAAAGAGCGCAGAAAGAAAGAAAGAGCGCAGAGAGAAAGAAAGAGCGCAGAGAGAGAGAGAGCGCAGAGAGAGATAGAGAAAGAAAAAGAAAGAGCGCAGAGAGAGAGAGAGAGAGAAAGAGCGCCGAGAGAGAAAGAGCGCAGAGAGAGAGAAAGAGCGCAGAGAGAGAGAGCGCAGAGAGAGATAGAGAAAGAAAAAGAAAGAGCGCAGAGAGAGAGAGAGAGAGAGAGAAAGAGCGCAGAGAGAGAAAGTGCGCAGAGAGAGAAAGAGCGCAGAGAGAAAGAAAGAGCGCAGAGAGAGAGAGAGAGAGAAAGAGCGCAGAGAGAGAAAGAAAGAGCGCAAAGAGAGAAAAAAAGAGCGCAGAAAGAAAGAAAGAGCGCAGAGAGAAAGAAAGAAAGAGCGCAGAGAGAGAGAAAGAGCGCAGAGAGAGAAAGAGAAAGAAAGAGCGCAGAGAGAGAGAGAGAGAGTGCAGAGAGAGAGAGAAAGAGCGCAGAGAGAGAGAGAGAGCGCAGAGAGAGAAAGAGAAAGAAAGAGCGCAGAGAGAGAAAGAGCGCAGAGAGAGAAGGAGCGCAGAGAGAGAAAGGGCGCAGAGAGAGAAAGAGCGCAGAGAGAAAGATAGAGCGCAGAGAGAAAGAAAGAGCGCAGAGAGAAAGAAAGAGCGCAGAGAGAAAGAAAGAGCGCAGAGAGAAAGAAAGAGCGCAGAGAGAGAGAAAGAGCGCAGAGAGAGACAAAGAGCGCAGAGAGAGAGAAATAAAGAGCGCAGAGAGAGAAAGAAAGAGCGCAGAGAGAGAAAGAAAGAGCGCAGAGAGTGAGAGAGAAAGAGCGCAAAGAGAAAGAAAGAGCGCAGAGAGAGAGAGAAAGAAAGAGCGCAGAGAGAGAGAGAGAGAAAGAAAGAGCGCAGAGAGAGAGAAAGAAAGAGCGCAGAGAGAAAGAAAGAGCACATAGAGAGAGAAAGAGCGCAGAGAGAGAGAGAAAGAGCGCAGAGAGAGAGAGCGCAGACAGAGAGAGAGCGCAGACAGAGAGAGAGCGCAGAGAGAGAGAGCGCAGAGAGAGAGAAAGAAAGAGCGCAGAGAGAGAGAAAGAGCGTAGAGAAAAAAAGAGCGCAGAGAGAGAGGAAGAAAGAGCGCAGACAGAGAAAGAAAGAGCGCAGACAGAGAAAGAAAGAGCGCAGAGAGAGAGAAAGAGCGCAGAGAGAGAGAAAGAGTGCAGAGAGAGAGAAAGAGCGCGCAGAGAGAGAAAGAGTGCAGAGAGAGAAAGAGCGCAGAGAGAGAAAGAGCACAGAGAGAGAGAAAGAGCGCAGAGAGAGAGAAAGAGCACAGCGAGAGAAAGAAACAGCGCAGAGAGAGAAAGAAAGAGCGCAGAGAGAGAGCGCAGAGAGAGAGAGAGAGCGCAGAGAGAGAAATAAAGAGTGCAGAGAGAAATAAAGAGTGCAGAGAGAAAGAAAGAGCGCAGAGAGAGAGAAAGAAAGTGCGCAGAGAGAGAGAAAGAGCGCAGAGAGAGAGAAAGAAAGTGCGCAGAGAGAAAGAAAGAGCGCAGAGAGAAAGAGCGCAGAGAGAGAAAGAGAAAGAAAGAGCGCAGAGAGAGAAAGAGAAAGAAAGAGCGCAGAGAGAGAGAGAGAGAGAGCGCAGAGAGAGAGAGAGAAAGAGCGCAGAGAGAGAGAAAGAAAGAGCGCAGAGAGAGAAATAAAAAGCGCAGAGAGAGAAATAAAGAGCGCAGAGAGAGAAATAAAGAGCGCAGAGAGAGAAATAAAGAGCGCAGAGAGAGAAATAAAAAGCGCAGAGAGAGAAATAAAGAGCGCAGAGAAAGAAAGAGCGCAGAGAGAGAGAAAGAAAGAGCGCAGAGAGAGAGAAAAAGAGCGCAAAGAGAGAAAAAAAGAGCGCAGAAAGAAAGAGCGCAGAGAGAAAGAAAGAGCGCAGAGAGAGAGAGCGCAGAGAGAGATAGAGAAAGAAAAAGAAAGAGCGCAGAGAGAGAGAGAGAGAGAAAGAGCGCAGAGAGAGAGAAAGAGCGCAGAGAGAGAGAGCGCAGAGAGAGATAGAGAAAGAAAAAGAAAGAGCGCAGAGAGAGAGAGAGAGAGAAAGAGCGCAGAGAGAGAAAGTGTGCAGAGAGAGAAAGAGCGCAGAGAGAAAGAAAGAGCGCAGAGAGAGAGAGAAAGAGCGCAGAGAGAGAAAGAAAGAGCGCAAAGAGAGAAAAAAAGAGCGCAGAAAGAAAGAGCGCAGAGAGAAAGAAAGAAAGAGCGCAGAGAGAGAGAAAGAGCGCAGAGAGAGAAAGAGAAAGAAAGAGCGCAGAGAGAGAGAGATAGAGTGCAGAGAGAGAGAGAAAGAGCGCAGAGAGAGAGAGAGAGCGCAGAGAGAGAAAGAGAAAGAAAGAGCGCAGAGAGAGAAAGAGCGCAGAGAGAGAAAGAGCGCAGAGAGAAGGAGCGCAGAGAGAGAAAGAGCGCAGAGAGAGAAAGAGCGCAGAGAGAAAGATAGAGCGCAGAGAGAAAGAAAGAGCGCAGAGAGAAAGAAAGAGTGCAGAGAGAAAGAAAGAGCGCAGAGAGAAAGAAAGAGCGCAGAGAGAGAGAAAGAGCGCAGAGAGAGAGAAAGAGCGCAGAGAGAGAGAAAAAAAGAGTGCAGAGAGAGAAAGAAAAAGCGCAGAGAGAGACAAAGAGCGCAGAGAGAGAGAAATAAAGAGCGCAGAGAGAGAAAGAAAGAGCGCAGAGAGAGAAAGAAAGAGCGCAGAGAGTGAGAGAGAAAGAGCGCAAAGAGAAAGAAAGAGCGCAGAGAGAGAGAGAAAGAAAGAGCGCAGAGAGAGAGAGAAAGAAAGAGCGCAGAGAGAGAGAAAGAAAGAGCGCAGAGAGAAAGAAAGAGCACATAGAGAGAGAAAGAGCGCAGAGAGAGAGAGAAAGAGCGCAGAGAGAGAGAGCGCAGACAGAGAGAGAGCGCAGAGAGAGAGAAAGAAAGAGCGCAGAGAGAGAGAAAGAGCGTAGAGAAAAAAAGAGCGCAGAGAGAGAGGAAGAAAGAGCGCAGACAGAGAAAGAAAGAGCGCAGACAGAGAAAGAAAGAGCGCAGAGAGAGAGAAAGAGCGCAGATAGAGAGAAAGAGCGCAGAGAGAGAAAGAGCGCAGAGAGAGAAAGAGCACAGAGAGAGAGAAAGAGCGCAGAGAGAGAGAAAGAGCGCAGCGAGAGAAAGAAACAGCGCAGAGAGAGAAAGAAAGAGCGCAGAGAGAGAGCGCAGAGAGAGAGAGAGCGCAGAGAGAGAAATAAAGAGCGCAGAGAGAGAAAGAAAGAGCGCAGAGAAAGAAAGAGTGCAGCGAGAAAGAAAGAGCGCAGAGAGAGAGAGCGCAGAGAGAGAGAGCGCAGAGAGAGAAAGAGAAAGAAAGAGCGCAGAAAGAGAGAGAGAAAGAGCGCAGAGAGAGAGAAAGAAAGAGCGCAGAGAGAGAAAGAAAGAGCGCAGAGAGAGAGAGCGCAGAGAGAAAGAAAGAGCGCAGAGAGAGAGAAAGAAAGTGCGCAGAGAGAGAGAAAGAGCGCAGAGAGAGAGAAAGAAAGTGCGCAGAGAGAAAGAAAGAGCGCAGAGAGAAAGAGCGCAGAGAGAGAAAGAGAAAGAAAGAGCGCAGAGAGAGAAAGAGAAAGAAAGAGCGCAGAGAGAGAGAGAGAGCGCAGAGAGAGAGAGAGAAAGAGCGCAGAGAGAGAGAAAGAAAGAGCGCAGAGAGAGAAAGAAAGAGCGTAGAGAGAGAGAGCGCAGAGAGAAAGAAAGAGCGCAGAGAGAGAGAGAGAAAGAGCGCAGAGAGAGAAAGAAAGAGCGCAGAGAGAGAGAGCGCAGAGAGAAAGAAAGAGCGCAGAGAGAGAGAAAGAAAGTGCGCAGAGAGAAAGAAAGAGCGCAGAGAGAGAGAAAGAGCGCAGAGAGATAGAAAGAAAGTGCGCAGAGAGAAAGAAAGAGCGCAGAGAGAAAGAGCGCAGAGAGAGAAAGAGAAAGAAAGAGCGCAGAGAGAGAGAGAGAGAGCGCAGAGAGAGAGAAAGAGCGCAGAGAGAGAGAAAGAAAGAGCGCAGAGAGAGAAAGAAAGAGCGCAGAGAGAGAAAGAGCGCAGAGAGAGAAAGAGCGCAGAGAGAGAAAGAGCGCAGAGAGAGAAAGAGCACAGAGAGAGAGAAAGAGCGCAGAGAGAGAGAAAGAGCGCAGCGAGAGAAAGAAACAGCGCAGAGAGAGAAAGAAAGAGCGCAGAGAGAGAGCGCAGAGAGAGAGAGCGCAGAGAGAGAAATAAAGAGCGCAGAGAGAGAAAGAAAGAGCGCAGAGAAAGAAAGAGCGCAGAGAGAGAAAGAAAGAGCGCAAAGAGAGAAAAAAAGAGTGCAAAGAGAGAAAGAAAGAGTGCAGAGAGAAAGAAAGAGTGCAGCGAGAAAGAAAGAGCGCAGAGAGAGAGCGCAGAGAGAGAAAGAGAAAGAAAGAGCGCAGAAAGAGAGAGAGAAAGAGCGCAGAGAGAGAGAAAGAAAGAGCGCAGAGAGAGAAAGAAAGAGCGCAGAGAGAGAGAGCGCAGAGAGAAAGAAAGAGCGCAGAGAGAGAGAAAAAAAGTGCGCAGAGAGAAAGAAAGAGTGCAGAGAGAGAGAAAGAGCGCAGAGAGAGAGAAAGAAAGTGCGCAGAGAGAAAGAAAGAGCGCAGAGAGAAAGAGCGCAGAGAGAGAAAGAGAAAGAAAGAGCGCAGAGAGAGAAAGAGAAAGAAAGAGCGCAGAGAGAGAGAGAGAGAGCGCAGAGAGAGAGAGAGAAAGAGCGCAGAGAGAGAGAAAGAAAGAGCGCAGAGAGAGAAAGAAAGAGCGCAGAGAGAGAGAGCGCAGAGAGAAAGAAAGAGCGCAGAGAGAGAGAAAGAGCGCAGAGAGAGAGAAAGAGCGCAGAGAGAGAGAAAGAAAGTGCGCAGAGAGAAAGAAAGAGCGCAGAGAGAAAGAGCGCAGAGAGAGAAAGAGAAAGAAAGAGCGCAGAGAGAGAGAGAAAGAGTGCAGAGAGAGAGAGAGAAAGAGTGCAGAGAGAGAGAGAGAGAAAGAGCGCAGAGAAAGAGAGAAAGAGCGCAGAGAGAGAGAGCGCAGACAGAGAGAGAGCGCAGAGAGAGAGAGCGCAGAGAGAAAGAGAGAGAGAGCGCAGAGAGAGAGAAAGAAAGAGCGCAGAGAGAAAGAAAGAGCGTAGAGAATAAAAGAGCGCAGAGAGAGAGAGAGGAAGAAAGAGCGCAGACAGAGAAAGAAAGAGCGCAGACAGAGAAAGAAAGAGCGCAGAGAGAGAGAGAGCGCAGAGAGAGAAAGAGCGCAGAGAGAGAGAAAGAGCGCAGAGAGAGAAAGAGCGCAGAGAGAGAAAGAGCGCAGAGAGAGAAAGAGCGCAGAGAGAGAGAAAGAGCGCAGAGAAAGAGAAAGAGCGCAGAGAGAGAGAAAGAGCGCAGAGAGAGAGAAAGAGCGCAGAGAGAGAAAGAAAGAGCGCAGAGAGAGAAAGAAAGAGCGCAGAGAGAGAAAGAAAGAGCGCAGACAGAGAGAAAGAAAGAGCGCAAAGAGAGAAAAAAAGAGTGCAAAGAGAGAAAAAAAGAGCGCAGAGAGAAAGAAAGAGTGCAGCGAGAAAGAAAGAGTGCAGAGAGAAAGAAAGAGCACAGAGAGAGAGATCGCAGAGAGAGAAAGAGAAAGAAAGAGCACAGAAAGAGAGAGAGAAAAAGCACAGAGAGAGAGAAAGAAAGAGCGCAGAGAGAGAAAGAGAGAGCGCAGAGAGAAAGAAAGAGCGCAGAGAGAAAGAGCGCAGAGAGAGAGAAAGAAAGTGCGCAGAGAGAAAGAAAGAGTGCAGAGAGAAAGAGCGCAGAGAGAGAAAGAGAAAGAAAGAGCGCAGAGAGAGAAAAAGCGCAGAGAGAGAGAGCGCAGAGAGAGAAAGAGCGCAGAGAGAGAAAGAGCGCAGAGAGAGAGAAAGAGCGCAGAGAGAGAGAAAGAGCGCAGAGAGAGAGAAAGAGCGCAGAGAGAGAAAGAAAGAGCGCAGAGAGAGAAAGAAAGAGCGCAGAGAGAGAGAAAGAAAGAGCGCAGAGAGAGAGCGCAGAGAGAGAGCGCAGAGAGAGAGAGAGAGCGCAGAGAGAGAGAGAGCGCAGAGAGAGAAATAAAGAGCGCAGAGAGAGAAAGAAAGAGCGCAGAGAAAGAAAGAGCGCAGAGAGAGAGAAAGAAAGAGCGCAGAGAGAGAAAGAAAGAGCGCAAAGAGAGAAAAAAAGAGCGCAAAGAGAGAAAAAAAGAGCGCAGAGAGAAAGAAAGAGCACAGAGAGAGAGAGCGCAGAGAGAGAAAGAGAAAGAAAGAGCGCAGAGAGAGAAAGAGAAAGAAAGAGCGCAGAGAGAGAGAGAGAGAGCGCAGAGAGAGAGAGAGAAAGAGCGCAGAGAGAGAGAAAGAAAGAGCGCAGAGAGAGAAAGAAAGAGCGCAGAGAGAGAGAGCGCAGAGAGAAAGAAAGAGCGCAGAGAGAGAGAAAGAGCGCAGAGAGAGAGAAAGAAAGTGCGCAGAGAGAAAGAAAGAGCGCAGAGAGAAAGAGAGAAAGAGTGCAGAGAGAAAAAAAGAGCGCAGAAAGAAAGAAAGAGCGCAGAGAGAGAGAAAGAAAGAGCGCAGAGAGAGAAAGAGCGCAGAGAGAGAAAGAGCGCAGAGAGAGAAAGAGCGCAGAGAGAGAAAGAAAGAGCGCAGAGAGAGAGCGCAGAGAGAGAGAAAGAAAGAGTGCAGAGAGAAAAAAAGAGCGCAGAAAGAAAGAAAGAGCGCAGAGAGAGAGAAAGAGCGCAGAGAGAGAAAGAGCGCAGAGAGAAAGAAAGAGCGCAGAGAGAGAGAGAGCGCAGAGAGAAAGAAAGAGCGCAGAGAGAAAGAAAGTGCGCAGAGAGAAAGAAAGAGCGCAGAGAGAAAGAGCGCAGAGAGAGAAAGAGAAAGAAAGAGCGCAGAGAGAGAAAGAGAAAGAAAGAGCGCAGAGAGAGAAAGAGAAAGAAAGAGCGCAGAGAGAGAGAGAGAGAAAGAGCGCAGAGAGAGAGAGAGAAAGAGCGCAGAGAGAGAGAGAAAGAGCGCAGAAAGAGAGAAAGAAAGAGCGCAGAAAGAGAGAAAGAAAGAGCGCAGAGAGAGAGAGCGCAGACAGAGAGAGAGCGCAGAGAGAGAGAGCGCAGAGAGAAAGAGAGAGAGAGCGCAGAGAGAGAAATAGAGAGCGGAGAGAGAAAGAAAGAGCGCAGAGAGAGAGAGAAAGAGCGCAGAGAGAGAGAGAGAAAGAGCGCAGAGAGAGAGAGAGAAAGAGCACAGAGAAAGAGAAAGAAAGAGCACAGAGAGAGAGAAAGAGCGCAGAGAGAGAGAGAAAGAGCGCAGAGAGAGAGAGCGCAGACAGAGAGAGAGCGCAGAGAGAGAGAGCGCAGAGAGAAAGAGAGAGAGAGCGAAGAGAGAGAAAGAGAGAGCGCAGAGAGAAAGAAAGAGCGCAGAGAATAAAAGAGCGCAGAGAGAGAGAGAGGAAGAAAGAGCGCAGACAGAGAAAGAAAGAGCGCAGACAGAGAAAGAAAGAGCGCAGAGAGAGAGAGAGCACAGAGAGAGAAAGAGCGCAGAGAGAGAAAAAGAGCGCAGAGAGAGAAAGAGCGCAGAGAGAGAAAGAGCGCAGAGAGAGAAAGAGCGCAGAGAGAGAAAGAGCGCAGAGAGAGAGAAAGAGCGCAGAGAGAGAGAAAGAAAGAGCGCAAAGAGAGAAAAAAAGAGTGCAAAGAGAGAAAAAAAGAGCGCAGCGAGAAAGAAAGAGTGCAGCGAGAAAGAAAGAGTGCAGAGAGAAAGAAAGAGCGCAGAGAGAGAGATCGCAGAGAGAGAAAGAGAAAGAAAGAGCACAGAAAGAGAGAGAGAAAGAGCACAGAGAGAGAGAAAGAAAGAGCGCAGAGAGAGAAAGAGAGAGCGCAGAGAGAAAGAAAGAGCGCAGAGAGAAAGAGCGCAGAGAGAGAGAAAGAAAGTGCGCAGAGAGAAAGAAAGAGCGCAGAGAGAAAGAGCGCAGAGAGAGAAAGAGAAAGAAAGAGCGCAGAGAGAGAAAGAGAAAGAAAGAGCACAGAGAGAGAAAGAGAAAGAAAGAACGCTGAGAGAGAGAGAGAAAGAGCGCAGAGAGAGAGAGAGAAAGAGCGCAGAGAGAGAGAGAGAAAGAGCGCAGAAAGAGAGAAAGAAAGAGCGCAGAAAGAGAGAAAGAAAGAGCGCAGAGAGAGAGAGCGCAGAGAGAAAGAAAGAGCGCAGAGAGAAAGAGCGCAGAGAGAGAGAAAGAAAGTGCGCAGAGAGAAAGAAAGAGCGCAGAGAGAAAGAGCGCAGAGAGAGAAAGAGAAAGAAAGAGCGCAGAGAGAGAAAGAGAAAGAAAGAGCACAGAGAGAGAAAGAGAAAGAAAGAGCGCTGAGAGAGAGAGAGAGAAAGAGCGCAGAGAGAGAGAGAGAAAGAGCGCAGAGAGAGAGAGAGAAAGAGCGCAGAAAGAGAGAAAGAAAGAGCGCAGAAAGAGAGAAAGAAAGAGCGCAGAGAGAGAGAGCGCAGAGAGAAAGAAAGAGCGCAGAGAGAGAGTAAGAGCGCAGAGAGAGAGAAAGAAAGTGCGCAGAGAGAAAGAAAGAGCGCAGAGAGAAAGAGCGCAGAGAGAGAAAGAGAAAGAAAGAGCGCAGAGAGAGAGAGAGAAAGAGCGCAGAGAGAGAGAAAGAGAAAGAAAGAGCGCAGAGAGAGAGAAAGAGCGCAGAGAGAGAGAAAGTAAGAGTGCAGAGAGAAAGAAAGAGCGCAGAGAGAGAGAAAGAAAGAGCGCAGATAGAGAAAGAGCGCAGAGAGAGAAAGAGCGCAGAGAGAGAGAAAGAGCGCAGAGAGAGAAAGAAAGAGCGCAGAGAGAGAAAGATAGAGCGCAGAGAGAGAGAAAGAAAGAGCGCAGAGAGAGAGCGCAGAGAGAGAGAGAGAGCGCAGAGAGAGAAAGAAAGAGCGCAGAGAGAGAAAGAAAGAGCGCAGAGAAAGAAAGAGCGCAGAGAGAGAGAAAGAAAGAGCGCAGAGAGAGAAAGAAAGAGCGCAAAGAGAAAAAAAAAGAGCGCAAAGAGAGAAAAAAAGAGCGCAAAGAGAAAGAAAGAGCATAGAGAGAGAGATCGCAGAGAGAGAAAGAGAAAGAAAGAGCACAGAGAGAGAGAGAGAGAGCGCAGAGAGAGAGAGAGAAAGAGCGCAGAGAGAGAGAAAGAAAGAGCGCAGAGAGAGAAATAAAGAGCGCAGAGAGAGAGAGCGCAGAGAGAAAGAAAGAGCGCAGAGAGAGAGAAAGAGCGCAGAGAGAGAGAAAGAAAGTGCGCAGAGAGAAAGAAAGAGCGCAGAGAGAAAGAGCGCAGAGAGAGAAAGAGAAAGAAAGAGCGCAGAGAGAGAGAGAAAGAGCGCAGAGAGAGAGAGAGAGAAAGAGCGCAGAGAAAGAGAAAGAAAGAGCCCAGAGAGAGAGCGCAGAGAGAGAGAAAGAAAGAGTGCAGAGAGAAAAAAAGAGCGCAGAGAGAAAGAAAGAAAGAGCGCAGAGAGAGAGAAAGAAAGAGCGCAGAGAGAGAAAGAGCGCAGAGAGAGAAAGAGCGCAGAGAGAGAAAGAAAGAGCGCAGAGAGAGAAAGAAAGAGCGCAGAGAGAGAAAGAAAGAGCGCAGAGAGAGAAAGAAAGAGCGCAAAAAGAGAAAAAAAGAGCGCAAAGAGAGAAAAAAAGAGCGCAGAGAGAAAGAAAGAGCGCAGAGAGAAAGAAAGAGCGCAGAGAGAAAGAAAGAGAGCAGAGAGAAAGAGCGCAGAGAGAGAAAGAGAAAGAAAGAGCGCAGAGAGAGAAAGAGAAAGAAAGAGCGCAGAGAGAGAGAAAGAGCGCAGAGAGAGAGAAAGAAAGTGCGCAGAGAGAAAGAAAGAGCGCAGAGAGAGAGAAAGAAAGTGCGCAGAGAGAAAGAAAGAACGCAGAGAGAAAGAGCGCAGAGAGAGAAAGAGAAAGAAAGAGCGCATAGAGAGAAAGAGAAAGAAAGAGCGCAGAGAGAGAGAGAGAGAGAGAGAGCGCAGAGAGATAGAAAGAAAGAGCACAGAGAGAAAGAAAGAGCGCAGAGAGAGCGCAGAGAGAGAAAGAGAAAGAAAGAGCGCAGAGAGAGAGAGAGAAAGAGCGCAGAGAGAGAGAGAGAAAGAGCGCAGAGAGAGAGAAAGAGAAAGAAAGAGCGCAGAGAGAGAGAAAGAGCGCAGAGAGAGAGAAAGAGCGCAGAGAGAGAGAAAGAAAGAGCGCAGAGAGAGAGAAAGTAAGAGTGCAGAGAGAAAGAAAGAAAGAGCGCAGAGAGAGAGAGAGAAAGAAAAAGCGCAGAGAAAGAAAGAGCGCAGAGAGAGGAAGAAAGAGCGCAGAGAGAGAGAGAAAGAAAGAGCGCAGAGAGAGAGAGAGCGCAGAGAGAGAGCGCAGAGAGAGAGAGCGCAGAGAGAGAGAGAGAGAAAGAGCGCAGAGAGAAAGAAAGAGCGCAGAGAGAGAGAAAGAAAGTGCGCAGAGAGAAAGAAAGAACGCAGAGAGAAAGAGCGCAGAGAGAGAAAGAGAAAGAAAGAGCGCATAGAGAGAAAGAGAAAGAAAGAGCGCAGAGAGAGAGAGAGAGAGAGAGAGCGCAGAGAGAGAGAAAGAAAGAGCACAGAGAGAGAAAGAAAGAGCGCAGAGAGAGAGAGCGCAGAGAGAGAAAGAAAGAGCGCAGAGAGAGAGAGAAAGAGCGCAGAGAGAGAGAAAGAAAGAGCGCAGAGAGAGAAAGAAAGAGCGCAGAGAGAGAGCGCAGAGAGAAAGAAAGAGCGCAGAGAGAGAAAGAGCGCAGAGAGAGAGAAAGAAAGTGCGCAGAGAGAAAGAAAGAGCGCAGAGAGAGAGCGCAGAGAGAGAAAGAGAAAGAAAGAGCGCAGAGAGAGAGAAAGAGCGCAGAGAGAGAGAGAGAAAGAGCGCAGAGAGAGAGAAAGAGAAAGAAAGAGCGCAGAGAGAGAGAAAGAGCGCAGAGAGAGAGAAAGAGCGCAGAGAGAGAGAAAGAAAGAGCGCAGAGAGAGAGAAAGTAAGAGTGCAGAGAGAAAGAAAGAGCGCAGAGAGAAAGAAAGAAAGAGCGCAGAGAGAGAGAGAGAAAGAAAAAGCGCAGAGAAAGAAAGAGCGCAGAGAGAGGAAGAAAGAGCGCAGAGAGAGAGAGAAATAAAGAGCGCAGAGAGAGAGAGAGCGCAGAGAGAGAGCGCAGAGAGAGAGAGCGCAGAGAGAGAGCGCAGAGAGAGAGAGCGCAGAGAGAGAGAGAGTGCAGAGAGAGAGAGAGTGCAGAGAGAGAGAGTGCAGAGAGAGAGAGAGAGAAAGAGCGCAGAGAGAAAGAAAGAGCGCAGAGAGAAAGAAAGAGAGAGAGAAAGAGAGCAGAGAGAAAGAAAGAGCGCAGAGAGAAAGAAAGTGCGCAGAGAGAAAGAAAGAGCGCAGAGAGAGCGCAGAGAGAGAAAGAGAAAGAAAGAGCGCAGAGAGAGAGAGAGAAAGAGCGCAGAGAGAGAGAGAGAAAGAGCGCAGAGAGAGAGAAAGAGAAAGAAAGAGCGCAGAGAGAGAGAAAGAGCGCAGAGAGAGAGAAAGAGCGCAGAGAGAGAGAAAGAAAGAGCGCAGAGAGAGAGAAAGTAAGAGTGCAGAGAGAAAGAAAGAAAGAGCGCAGAGAGAGAGAGAGAAAGAAAAAGCGCAGAGAAAGAAAGAGCGCAGAGAGAGGAAGAAAGAGCGCAGAGAGAGAGAGAAAGAAAGAGCGCAGAGAGAGAGAGAGCGCAGAGAGAGAGCGCAGAGAGAGAGAGCGCAGAGAGAGAGCGCAGAGAGAGAGAGAGCGCAGAGAGAGAGAGAGTGCAGAGAGAGAGAGTGCAGAGAGAGAGAGAGTGCAGAGAGAGAGAGAGAGAAAGAGCGCAGAGAGAAAGAAAGAGCGCAGAGAGAGAAAGAGAAAGAAAGAGCGCAGAGAGAGAGAGAGAGAGAGAGAGAGCGCAGAGAGAGAGAAAGAAAGAGCACAGAGAGAGAAAGAAAGAGCGCAGAGAGAGAGAGCGCAGAGAGAAAGAAAGAGCGCAGAGAGAGAGAAAGAGCGCAGAGAGAGAGAAAGAAAGTGCGCAGAGAGAAAGAAAGAGCGCAGAGAGAGAGCGCAGAGAGAGAAAGAGAAAGAAAGAGCGCATAGAGAGAAAGAGAAAGAAAGAGCGCAGAGAGAGAGAGAGAGAGAGAGAGAGCGCAGAGAGAGAGAAAGAAAGAGCACAGAGAGAGAAAGAAAGAGCGCAGAGAGAGAGAGCGCAGAGAGAAAGAAAGAGCGCAGAGAGAGAGAAAGAGCGCAGAGAGAGAGAAAGAAAGTGCGCAGAGAGAAAGAAAGAGCGCAGAGAGAGAGCGCAGAGAGAGAAAGAGAAAGAAAGAGCGCAGAGAGAGAGAAAGAGCGCAGAGAGAGAGAGAAAGAGCGCAGAGAGAGAGAAAGAGAAAGAAAGAGCGCAGAGAGAGAGAAAGAGCGCAGAGAGAGAGAAAGAGCGCAGAGAGAGAGAAAGAAAGAGCGCAGAGAGAGAGAAAGTAAGAGTGCAGAGAGAAAGAAAGAGCGCAGAGAGAAAGAAAGAAAGAGCGCAGAGAGAGAGAGAGAAAGAAAAAGCGCAGAGAAAGAAAGAGCGCAGAGAGAGGAAGAAAGAGCGCAGAGAGAGAGAGAAAGAAAGAGCGCAGAGAGAGAGAGAGCGCAGAGAGAGAGCGCAGAGAGAGAGAGCGCAGAGAGAGAGCGCAGAGAGAGAGAGCGCAGAGAGAGAGAGAGTGCAGAGAGAGAGAGTGCAGAGAGAGAGAGAGTGCAGAGAGAGAGAGAGAGAAAGAGCGCAGAGAGAAAGAAAGAGCGCAGAGAGAAAGAAAGAGAGAGAGAAAGAGAGCAGAGAGAAAGAAAGAGCGCAGAGAGAAAGAAAGAGCGCAGAGAGAAAGAAAGAGCGCAGAGAGAAAGAAAGAGCGCAGAGAGAAAGAAAGAGCGCAGAGAGAGAGAAAGAAAGAGCGCAGAGAGAGAGAAAGAAAGAGCGCAGAGAGTGAAAGAAAGAGCGCAGAGAGAGAGAGAAAGAGCGCAGCGAGAGAGAGAGAGCGCAGAGAGAGAGAAAGAAAGAGCGCAGAGAGAGAGAGAAAGAAAGAGCGCAGAGAGAGAAAGAAAGAGTGCAAAGAGAGAGCATGAGCGCAGAGAGAGAGAAAGAACGCAGAGAGAGAGAAAGAGCGCAGAGAGAGAGAAAGAGCGCAGAGAGAGAAAGAGCGCAGAGAGAGAAAGAGCGCAGAGAGAAAGAAAGAGCGCAGAGAGAGAGAGAGCGCAGAGAGAGAGAAAAAAAGAGCGCAGAGAGAGAGAAAAAAAGAGCGCAGAGAGAGAGAAAAAAAGAGCGCAGAGAGAGAGAAAGAAAAAGCGCAGAGAGAGAAAGAAAGAGCGCAGAGAGAGAGAGAAAGAGCGCAGAGAGTGAGAAAGAAAGAGTGCAGAGAGAAAGAAAGAGCGCAGAGAGAAAGAAAGAAAGAGCGCAGAGAGAGAGAAAGAAAGAGCGCAGAGAGAGAGAGCGCAGAGAGAGAGAGCACAGAGAGAGAAAGAGCGCAGAGAGAGAAAGAGCGCAGAGAGAGAAAGAGCGCAGAGAGAGAGAAAGAGCGCAGAGAGAGAGAAAGAGCGCAGAGAGAGAAAGAAAGAGCGCAGAGAGAGAAAGAAAGAGCGCAGAGAGAGAGAAAGAAAGAGCGCAGAGAGAGAGCGCAGAGAGAGAGAGAGCGCAGAGAGAGAAATAAAGAGCGCAGAGAGAGAAAGAAAGAGCGCAGAGAAAGAAAGAGCGCAGAGAGAGAGAAAGAAAGAGCGCAGAGAGAGAGAAAGAAAGAGCGCAGAGAGAGAAAGAAAGAGCGCAAAGAGAGAAAGAAAGAGCGCAAAGAGAGAAAAAAAGAGTGCAGAGAGAAAGAAAGAGTGCAAAGAGAGAAAAAAAGAGTGCAGAGAGAAAGAAAGAGCGCAGAGAGAAAGAAAGAGCACAGAGAGAGAGAGCGCAGAGAGAGAAAGAGAAAGAAAGAGCGCAGAGAGAGAAAGAGAAAGAAAGAGCGCAGAGAGAGAGAGAGAGAGCGCAGAGAGAGAGAGAGAAAGAGCGCAGAGAGAGAGAAAGAAAGAGCGCAGAGAGAGAAAGAAAGAGCGCAGAGAGAGAGAGCGCAGAGAGAGAGAAAGAGCGCAGAGAGAGAGAAAGAGCGCAGAGAGAGAGAAAGAAAGTGCGCAGAGAAAGAGAAAGAAAGAGCGCAGAGAGAGAGAGAAAGAGCGCAGAGAGAGAGAGAGAAAGAGCGCAGAGAAAGAGAAAGAAAGAGCGCAGAGAGAGAGCGCAGAGAGAGTGAAAGAAAGAGTGCAGAGAGAAAAAAAGAGCGCAGAGAGAAAGAAAGAAAGAGCGCAGAGAGAGAGAAAGAAAGAGCGCAGAGAGAGAAAGAGCGCAGAGAGAGAAAGAGCGCAGAGAGAGAAAGAGCGCAGAGAGAGAGAAAGAGCGCAGAGAGAGAGAGAGAGCGCAGAGAGAGAAAGAGAAAGAAAGAGCGCAGAGAGAGAGAGAGAAAGAGCGCAGAGAGAGAGAGAGAAAGAGCGCAGAAAGAGAGAAAGAAAGAGCGCAGAAAGAGAGAAAGAAAGAGCGCAGAGAGAGAGAGCGCAGAGAGAAAGAAAGAGCGCAGAGAGAAAGAGCGCAGAGAGAGAGAAAGAAAGTGCGCAGAGAGAAAGAAAGAGCGCAGAGAGAAAGAGTGCAGAGAGAGAAAGAGAAAGAAAGAGCGCAGAGAGAGAAAGAGAAAGAAAGAGCACAGAGAGAGAAAGAGAAAGAAAGAGCGCTGAGAGAGAGAGAGAGAAAGAGCGCAGAGAGAGAGAGAGAAAGAGCGCAGAGAGAGAGAGAGAAAGAGCGCAGAAAGAGAGAAAGAAAGAGCGCAGAAAGAGAGAAAGAAAGAGCGCAGAGAGAGAGAGCGCAGAGAGAAAGAAAGAGCGCAGAGAGAGAGTAAGAGCGCAGAGAGAGAGAAAGAAAGTGCGCAGAGAGAAAGAAAGAGCGCAGAGAGAAAGAGCGCAGAGAGAGAAAGAGAAAGAAAGAGCGCAGAGAGAGAGAGAGAAAGAGCGCAGAGAGAGAGAAAGAGAAAGAAAGAGCGCAGAGAGAGAGAAAGAGCGCAGAGAGAGAGAAAGTAAGAGTGCAGAGAGAAAGAAAGAGCGCAGAGAGAGAGAAAGAAAGAGCGCAGATAGAGAAAGAGCGCAGAGAGAGAAAGAGCGCAGAGAGAGAGAAAGAGCGCAGAGAGAGAAAGAAAGAGCGCAGAGAGAGAAAGATAGAGCGCAGAGAGAGAGAAAGAAAGAGCGCAGAGAGAGAGCGCAGAGAGAGAGAGAGAGCGCAGAGAGAGAAAGAAAGAGCGCAGAGAGAGAAAGAAAGAGCGCAGAGAAAGAAAGAGCGCAGAGAGAGAGAAAGAAAGAGCGCAGAGAGAGAAAGAAAGAGCGCAAAGAGAGAAAAAAAGAGCGCAAAGAGAGAAAAAAAGAGCGCAAAGAGAAAGAAAGAGCATAGAGAGAGAGCGCAGAGAGAGAAAGAGAAAGAAAGAGCGCAGAGAGAGAGAGAGAGAGCGCAGAGAGAGAGAGAGAAAGAGCGCAGAGAGAGAGAAATAAAGAGCGCAGAGAGAGAAATAAAGAGCGCAGAGAGAGAGAGCGCAGAGAGAAAGAAAGAGCGCAGAGAGAGAGAAAGAGCGCAGAGAGAGAGAAAGAAAGAGCGCAGAGAGAGAGAAAGAAAGTGCGCAGAGAGAAAGAAAGAGCGCAGAGAGAAAGAGCGCAGAGAGAGAAAGAGAAAGAAAGAGCGCAGAGAGAGAGAGAAAGAGCGCAGAGAGAGAGAGAGAGAAAGAGCGCAGAGAAAGAGAAAGAAAGAGCCCAGAGAGAGAGCGCAGAGAGAGAGAAAGAAAGAGTGCAGAGAGAATAAAAGAGCGCAGAGAGAAAGAAAGAAAGAGCGCAGAGAGAGAGAAAGAAAGAGCGCAGAGAGAGAAAGAGCGCAGAGAGAGAAAGAGCGCAGAGAGAGAAAGAAAGAGCGCAGAGAGAGAAAGAAAGAGCGCAGAGAGAGAAAGAAAGAGCGCAGAGAGAGAAAGAAAGAGCGCAAAAAGAGAAAAAAAGAGCGCAAAGAGAGAAAAAAAGAGCGCAGAGAGAAAGAAAGAGCGCAGAGAGAAAGAAAGAGCGCAGAGAGAAAGAAAGAGAGCAGAGAGAAAGAGCGCAGAGAGAGAAAGAGAAAGAAAGAGCGCAGAGAGAGAAAGAGAAAGAAAGAGCGCAGAGAGAGAGAAAGAGCGCAGAGAGAGAGAAAGAAAGTGCACAGAGAGAAAGAAAGAGCGCAGAGAGAGAGAAAGAAAGTGCGCAGAGAGAAAGAAAGAACGCAGAGAGAAAGAGCGCAGAGAGAGAAAGAGAAAGAAAGAGCGCATAGAGAGAAAGAGAAAGAAAGAGCGCAGAGAGAGAGAGAGAGAGAGAGAGAGCACAGAGAGATAGAAAGAAAGAGCACAGAGAGAAAGAAAGAGCGCAGAGAGAGAGAGCGCAGAGAGAAAGAAAGAGCGCAGAGAGAGAGAAAGAGCGCAGAGAGAGAGAAAGAAAGTGCGCAGAGAGAAAGAAAGAGCGCAGAGAGAGCGCAGAGAGAGAAAGAGAAAGAAAGAGCGCAGAGAGAGAGAGAGAAAGAGCGCAGAGAGAGAGAGAAAGAGCGCAGAGAGAGAGAAAGAGAAAGAAAGAGCGCAGAGAGAGAGAAAGAGCGCAGAGAGAGAGAAAGAGCGCAGAGAGAGAGAAAGAAAGAGCGCAGAGAGAGAGAAAGTAAGAGTGCAGAGAGAAAGAAAGAAAGAGCGCAGAGAGAGAGAGAGAAAGAAAAAGCGCAGAGAAAGAAAGAGCGCAGAGAGAGGAAGAAAGAGCGCAGAGAGAGAGAGAAAGAAAGAGCGCAGAGAGAGAGAGAGCGCAGAGAGAGAGCGCAGAGAGAGAGAGCGCAGAGAGAGAGCGCAGAGAGAGAGAGAGCGCAGAGAGAGAGAGAGTGCAGAGAGAGAGAGAGTGCAGAGAGAGAGAGAGTGCAGAGAGAGAGAGAGAGAAAGAGCGCAGAGAGAAAGAAAGAGCGCAGAGAGAGAGAAAGAAAGTGCGCAGAGAGAAAGAAAGAACGCAGAGAGAGAGAAAGAGCGCAGAGAGAGAAAGAGCGCAGAGAGAGAAAGAGCGCAGAGAGAAAGAAAGAGCGCAGAGAGAGAGAGAGCGCAGAGAGAGAGAAAAAAAGAGCGCAGAGAGAGAGAAAAAAAGAGCGCAGAGAGAGAGAAAAAAAGAGCGCAGAGAGAGAGAAAGAAAAAGCGCAGAGAGAGAAAGAAAGAGCGCAGAGAGAGAGAGAAAGAGCGCAGAGAGTGAGAAAGAAAGAGTGCAGAGAGAAAGAAAGAGCGCAGAGAGAAAGAAAGAAAGAGTGCAGAGAGAGAGAAAGAAAGAGCGCAGAGAGAGAGAGCGCAGAGAGAGAGAGCACAGAGAGAGAAAGAGCGCAGAGAGAGAAAGAGCGCAGAGAGAGAAAGAGCGCAGAGAGAGAGAAAGAGCGCAGAGAGAGAGAAAGAGCGCAGAGAGAGAAAGAAAGAGCGCAGAGAGAGAAAGAAAGAGCGCAGAGAGAGAGAAAGAAAGAGCGCAGAGAGAGAGCGCAGAGAGAGAGAGAGCGCAGAGAGAGAAATAAAGAGCGCAGAGAGAGAAAGAAAGAGCGCAGAGAAAGAAAGAGCGCAGAGAGAGAGAAAGAAAGAGCGCAGAGAGAGAAAGAAAGAGCGCAAAGAGAGAAAGAAATAGCGCAAAGAGAGAAAAAAAGAGTGCAGAGAGAAAGAAAGAGTGCAAAGAGAGAAAAAAAGAGTGCAGAGAGAAAGAAAGAGCGCAGAGAGAAAGAAAGAGCACAGAGAGAGAGAGCGCAGAGAGAGAAAGAGAAAGAAAGAGCGCAGAGAGAGAAAGAGAAAGAAAGAGCGCAGAGAGAGAGAGAGAGAGCGCAGAGAGAGAGAGAGAAAGAGCGCAGAGAGAGAGAAAGAAAGAGCGCAGAGAGAGAAAGAAAGAGCGCAGAGAGAGAGAGCGCAGAGAGAGAGAAAGAGCGCAGAGAGAGAGAAAGAGCGCAGAGAGAGAGAAAGAAAGTGCGCAGAGAAAGAGAAAGAAAGAGCGCAGAGAGAGAGAGAAAGAGCGCAGAGAGAGAGAGAGAAAGAGCGCAGAGAAAGAGAAAGAAAGAGCGCAGAGAGAGAGCGCAGAGAGAGTGAAAGAAAGAGTGCAGAGAGAAAAAAAGAGCGCAGAGAGAAAGAAAGAAAGAGCGCAGAGAGAGAGAAAGAAAGAGCGCAGAGAGAGAAAGAGCGCAGAGAGAGAAAGAGCGCAGAGAGAGAAAGAGCGCAGAGAGAGAGAAAGAGCGCAGAGAGAGAGAGAGAGCGCAGAGAGAGAAAGAGAAAGAAAGAGCGCAGAGAGAGAGAGAGAAAGAGCGCAGAGAGAGAGAGAGAAAGAGCGCAGAAAGAGAGAAAGAAAGAGCGCAGAAAGAGAGAAAGAAAGAGCGCAGAGAGAGAGAGCGCAGAGAGAAAGAAAGAGCGCAGAGAGAAAGAGCGCAGAGAGAGAGAAAGAAAGTGCGCAGAGAGAAAGAAAGAGCGCAGAGAGAAAGAGTGCAGAGAGAGAAAGAGAAAGAAAGAGCGCAGAGAGAGAAAGAGAAAGAAAGAGCACAGAGAGAGAAAGAGAAAGAAAGAGCGCTGAGAGAGAGAGAGAGAAAGAGCGCAGAGAGAGAGAGAGAAAGAGCGCAGAGAGAGAGAGAGAAAGAGTGCAGAAAGAGAGAAAGAAAGAGCGCAGAAAGAGAGAAAGAAAGAGCGCAGAGAGAGAGAGCGCAGAGAGAAAGAAAGAGCGCAGAGAGAGAGTAAGAGCGCAGAGAGAGAGAAAGAAAGTGCGCAGAGAGAAAGAAAGAGCGCAGAGAGAAAGAGCGCAGAGAGAGAAAGAGAAAGAAAGAGCGCAGAGAGAGAGAGAGAAAGAGCGCAGAGAGAGAGAAAGAGAAAGAAAGAGCGCAGAGAGAGAGAAAGAGCGCAGAGAGAGAGAAAGTAAGAGTGCAGAG
Organism: Ascaphus truei; assembly: GCF_040206685.1. Lineage (NCBI taxonomy): Eukaryota > Metazoa > Chordata > Amphibia > Anura > Ascaphidae > Ascaphus > Ascaphus truei. The sequence continues at coordinate 42,634,024 of NC_134501.1, read as the reverse complement.
AGAAAGAAAGAGCGCAGAGAGAGAGAAAGAAAGAGCGCAGATAGAGAAAGAGCGCAGAGAGAGAAAGAGCGCAGAGAGAGAGAAAGAGCGCAGAGAGAGAAAGAAAGAGCGCAGAGAGAGAAAGATAGAGCGCAGAGAGAGAGAAAGAAAGAGCGCAGAGAGAGAGCGCAGAGAGAGAGAGAGAGCGCAGAGAGAGAAAGAAAGAGCGCAGAGAGAGAAAGAAAGAGCGCAGAGAAAGAAAGAGCGCAGAGAGAGAGAAAGAAAGAGCGCAGAGAGAGAAAGAAAGAGCGCAAAGAGAGAAAAAAAGAGCGCAAAGAGAGAAAAAAAGAGCGCAAAGAGAAAGAAAGAGCATAGAGAGAGAGCGCAGAGAGAGAAAGAGAAAGAAAGAGCGCAGAGAGAGAGAGAGAGAGCGCAGAGAGAGAGAGAGAAAGAGCGCAGAGAGAGAGAAATAAAGAGCGCAGAGAGAGAAATAAAGAGCGCAGAGAGAGAGAGCGCAGAGAGAAAGAAAGAGCGCAGAGAGAGAGAAAGAGCGCAGAGAGAGAGAAAGAAAGAGCGCAGAGAGAGAGAAAGAAAGTGCGCAGAGAGAAAGAAAGAGCGCAGAGAGAAAGAGCGCAGAGAGAGAAAGAGAAAGAAAGAGCGCAGAGAGAGAGAGAAAGAGCGCAGAGAGAGAGAGAGAGAAAGAGCGCAGAGAAAGAGAAAGAAAGAGCCCAGAGAGAGAGCGCAGAGAGAGAGAAAGAAAGAGTGCAGAGAGAATAAAAGAGCGCAGAGAGAAAGAAAGAAAGAGCGCAGAGAGAGAGAAAGAAAGAGCGCAGAGAGAGAAAGAGCGCAGAGAGAGAAAGAGCGCAGAGAGAGAAAGAAAGAGCGCAGAGAGAGAAAGAAAGAGCGCAGAGAGAGAAAGAAAGAGCGCAGAGAGAGAAAGAAAGAGCGCAAAAAGAGAAAAAAAGAGCGCAAAGAGAGAAAAAAAGAGCGCAGAGAGAAAGAAAGAGCGCAGAGAGAAAGAAAGAGCGCAGAGAGAAAGAAAGAGAGCAGAGAGAAAGAGCGCAGAGAGAGAAAGAGAAAGAAAGAGCGCAGAGAGAGAAAGAGAAAGAAAGAGCGCAGAGAGAGAGAAAGAGCGCAGAGAGAGAGAAAGAAAGTGCACAGAGAGAAAGAAAGAGCGCAGAGAGAGAGAAAGAAAGTGCGCAGAGAGAAAGAAAGAACGCAGAGAGAAAGAGCGCAGAGAGAGAAAGAGAAAGAAAGAGCGCATAGAGAGAAAGAGAAAGAAAGAGCGCAGAGAGAGAGAGAGAGAGAGAGAGAGCGCAGAGAGATAGAAAGAAAGAGCACAGAGAGAAAGAAAGAGCGCAGAGAGAGAGAGCGCAGAGAGAAAGAAAGAGCGCAGAGAGAGAGAAAGAGCGCAGAGAGAGAGAAAGAAAGTGCGCAGAGAGAAAGAAAGAGCGCAGAGAGAGCGCAGAGAGAGAAAGAGAAAGAAAGAGCGCAGAGAGAGAGAGAGAAAGAGCGCAGAGAGAGAGAGAAAGAGCGCAGAGAGAGAGAAAGAGAAAGAAAGAGCGCAGAGAGAGAGAAAGAGCGCAGAGAGAGAGAAAGAGCGCAGAGAGAGAGAAAGAAAGAGCGCAGAGAGAGAGAAAGTAAGAGTGCAGAGAGAAAGAAAGAAAGAGCGCAGAGAGAGAGAGAGAAAGAAAAAGCGCAGAGAAAGAAAGAGCGCAGAGAGAGGAAGAAAGAGCGCAGAGAGAGAGAGAAAGAAAGAGCGCAGAGAGAGAGAGAGCGCAGAGAGAGAGCGCAGAGAGAGAGAGCGCAGAGAGAGAGCGCAGAGAGAGAGAGAGCGCAGAGAGAGAGAGAGTGCAGAGAGAGAGAGAGTGCAGAGAGAGAGAGAGTGCAGAGAGAGAGAGAGAGAAAGAGCGCAGAGAGAAAGAAAGAGCGCAGAGAGAGAGAAAGAAAGTGCGCAGAGAGAAAGAAAGAACGCAGAGAGAAAGAGCGCAGAGAGAGAAAGAGAAAGAAAGAGCGCATAGAGAGAAAGAGAAAGAAAGAGCGCAGAGAGAGAGAGAGAGAGAGAGAGCGCAGAGAGAGAGAAAGAAAGAGCACAGAGAGAGAAAGAAAGAGCGCAGAGAGAGAGAGCGCAGAGAGAAAGAAAGAGCGCAGAGAGAGAGAAAGAGCGCAGAGAGAGAGAAAGAAAGTGCGCAGAGAGAAAGAAAGAGCGCAGAGAGAGAGCGCAGAGAGAGAAAGAGAAAGAAAGAGCGCAGAGAGAGAGAAAGAGCGCAGAGAGAGAGAGAGAAAGAGCGCAGAGAGAGAGAAAGAGAAAGAAAGAGCGCAGAGAGAGAGAAAGAGCGCAGAGAGAGAGAAAGAGCGCAGAGAGAGAGAAAGAAAGAGCGCAGAGAGAGAGAAAGTAAGAGTGCAGAGAGAAAGAAAGAGCGCAGAGAGAAAGAAAGAAAGAGCGCAGAGAGAGAGAGAGAAAGAAAAAGCGCAGAGAAAGAAAGAGTGCAGAGAGAGGAAGAAAGAGCGCAGAGAGAGAGAGAAATAAAGAGCGCAGAGAGAGAGAGAGCGCAGAGAGAGAGCGCAGAGAGAGAGAGCGCAGAGAGAGAGCGCAGAGAGAGAGAGCGCAGAGAGAGAGAGAGTGCAGAGAGAGAGAGAGTGCAGAGAGAGAGAGTGCAGAGAGAGAGAGAGAGAAAGAGCGCAGAGAGAAAGAAAGAGCGCAGAGAGAAAGAAAGAGAGAGAGAAAGAGAGCAGAGAGAAAGAAAGAGCGCAGAGAGAAAGAAAGTGCGCAGAGAGAAAGAAAGAGCGCAGAGAGAGCGCAGAGAGAGAAAGAGAAAGAAAGAGCGCAGAGAGAGAGAGAGAAAGAGCGCAGAGAGAGAGAGAGAAAGAGCGCAGAGAGAGAGAAAGAGAAAGAAAGAGCGCAGAGAGAGAGAGAGAAAGAGCGCAGAGAGAGAGAAAGAGAAAGAAAGAGCGCAGAGAGAGAGAAAGAGAGAGAGAAAGAGAGCAGAGAGAAAGAAAGAGCGCAGAGAGAAAGAAAGAGCGCAGAGAGAAAGAAAGAGCGCAGAGAGAAAGAAAGAGCGCAGAGAGAAAGAAAGAGCGCAGAGAGAGAGAAAGAAAGAGCGCAGAGAGAGAGAAAGAAAGAGCGCAGAGAGTGAAAGAAAGAGCGCAGAGAGAGAGAGAAAGAGCGCAGCGAGAGAGAGAGAGCGCAGAGAGAGAGAAAGAAAGAGCGCAGAGAGAGAGAGAAAGAAAGAGCGCAGAGAGAGAAAGAAAGAGTGCAAAGAGAGAGCATGAGCGCAGAGAGAGAGAAAGAACGCAGAGAGAGAGAAAGAGCGCAGAGAGAGAGAAAGAGCGCAGAGAGAGAAAGAGCGCAGAGAGAGAAAGAGCGCAGAGAGAAAGAAAGAGCGCAGAGAGAGAGAGAGCGCAGAGAGAGAGAAAAAAAGAGCGCAGAGAGAGAGAAAAAAAGAGCGCAGAGAGAGAGAAAAAAAGAGCGCAGAGAGAGAGAAAGAAAAAGCGCAGAGAGAGAAAGAAAGAGCGCAGAGAGAGAGAGAAAGAGCGCAGAGAGTGAGAAAGAAAGAGTGCAGAGAGAAAGAAAGAGCGCAGAGAGAAAGAAAGAAAGAGCGCAGAGAGAGAGAAAGAAAGAGCGCAGAGAGAGAGAGCGCAGAGAGAGAGAGCACAGAGAGAGAAAGAGCGCAGAGAGAGAAAGAGCGCAGAGAGAGAAAGAGCGCAGAGAGAGAGAAAGAGCGCAGAGAGAGAGAAAGAGCGCAGAGAGAGAAAGAAAGAGCGCAGAGAGAGAAAGAAAGAGCGCAGAGAGAGAGAAAGAAAGAGCGCAGAGAGAGAGCGCAGAGAGAGAGAGAGCGCAGAGAGAGAAATAAAGAGCGCAGAGAGAGAAAGAAAGAGCGCAGAGAAAGAAAGAGCGCAGAGAGAGAGAAAGAAAGAGCGCAGAGAGAGAAAGAAAGAGCGCAAAGAGAGAAAGAAAGAGCGCAAAGAGAGAAAAAAAGAGTGCAGAGAGAAAGAAAGAGTGCAAAGAGAGAAAAAAAGAGTGCAGAGAGAAAGAAAGAGCGCAGAGAGAAAGAAAGAGCACAGAGAGAGAGAGCGCAGAGAGAGAAAGAGAAAGAAAGAGCGCAGAGAGAGAAAGAGAAAGAAAGAGCGCAGAGAGAGAGAGAGAGAGCGCAGAGAGAGAGAGAGAAAGAGCGCAGAGAGAGAGAAAGAAAGAGCGCAGAGAGAGAAAGAAAGAGCGCAGAGAGAGAGAGCGCAGAGAGAGAGAAAGAGCGCAGAGAGAGAGAAAGAGCGCAGAGAGAGAGAAAGAAAGTGCGCAGAGAAAGAGAAAGAAAGAGCGCAGAGAGAGAGAGAAAGAGCGCAGAGAGAGAGAGAGAAAGAGCGCAGAGAAAGAGAAAGAAAGAGCGCAGAGAGAGAGCGCAGAGAGAGTGAAAGAAAGAGTGCAGAGAGAAAAAAAGAGCGCAGAGAGAAAGAAAGAAAGAGCGCAGAGAGAGAGAAAGAAAGAGCGCAGAGAGAGAAAGAGCGCAGAGAGAGAAAGAGCGCAGAGAGAGAAAGAGCGCAGAGAGAGAGAAAGAGCGCAGAGAGAGAGAGAGAGCGCAGAGAGAGAAAGAGAAAGAAAGAGCGCAGAGAGAGAGAGAGAAAGAGCGCAGAGAGAGAGAGAGAAAGAGCGCAGAAAGAGAGAAAGAAAGAGCGCAGAAAGAGAGAAAGAAAGAGCGCAGAGAGAGAGAGCGCAGAGAGAAAGAAAGAGCGCAGAGAGAAAGAGCGCAGAGAGAGAGAAAGAAAGTGCGCAGAGAGAAAGAAAGAGCGCAGAGAGAAAGAGTGCAGAGAGAGAAAGAGAAAGAAAGAGCGCAGAGAGAGAAAGAGAAAGAAAGAGCACAGAGAGAGAAAGAGAAAGAAAGAGCGCTGAGAGAGAGAGAGAGAAAGAGCGCAGAGAGAGAGAGAGAAAGAGCGCAGAGAGAGAGAGAGAAAGAGCGCAGAAAGAGAGAAAGAAAGAGCGCAGAAAGAGAGAAAGAAAGAGCGCAGAGAGAGAGAGCGCAGAGAGAAAGAAAGAGCGCAGAGAGAGAGTAAGAGCGCAGAGAGAGAGAAAGAAAGTGCGCAGAGAGAAAGAAAGAGCGCAGAGAGAAAGAGCGCAGAGAGAGAAAGAGAAAGAAAGAGCGCAGAGAGAGAGAGAGAAAGAGCGCAGAGAGAGAGAAAGAGAAAGAAAGAGCGCAGAGAGAGAGAAAGAGCGCAGAGAGAGAGAAAGTAAGAGTGCAGAGAGAAAGAAAGAGCGCAGAGAGAGAGAAAGAAAGAGCGCAGATAGAGAAAGAGCGCAGAGAGAGAAAGAGCGCAGAGAGAGAGAAAGAGCGCAGAGAGAGAAAGAAAGAGCGCAGAGAGAGAAAGATAGAGCGCAGAGAGAGAGAAAGAAAGAGCGCAGAGAGAGAGCGCAGAGAGAGAGAGAGAGCGCAGAGAGAGAAAGAAAGAGCGCAGAGAGAGAAAGAAAGAGCGCAGAGAAAGAAAGAGCGCAGAGAGAGAGAAAGAAAGAGCGCAGAGAGAGAAAGAAAGAGCGCAAAGAGAGAAAAAAAGAGCGCAGAGAGAGAGAGCGCAGAGAGAGAGAAAGAGCGCAGAGAGAGAGAAAGAGCGCAGAGAGAGAGAAAGAAAGTGCGCAGAGAAAGAGAAAGAAAGAGCGCAGAGAGAGAGAGAAAGAGCGCAGAGAGAGAGAGAGAAAGATCGCAGAGAAAGAGAAAGAAAGAGCGCAGAGAGAGAGCGCAGAGAGAGTGAAAGAAAGAGTGCAGAGAGAAAAAAAGAGCGCAGAGAGAAAGAAAGAAAGAGCGCAGAGAGAGAGAAAGAAAGAGCGCAGAGAGAGAAAGAGCGCAGAGAGAGAAAGAGCGCAGAGAGAGAAAGAGCGCAGAGAGAGAGAAAGAGCGCAGAGAGAGAGAGAGAGCGCAGAGAGAGAAAGAGAAAGAAAGAGCGCAGAGAGAGAGAGAGAAAGAGCGCAGAGAGAGAGAGAGAAAGAGCGCAGAAAGAGAGAAAGAAAGAGCGCAGAAAGAGAGAAAGAAAGAGCGCAGAGAGAGAGAGCGCAGAGAGAAAGAAAGAGCGCAGAGAGAAAGAGCGCAGAGAGAGAGAAAGAAAGTGCGCAGAGAGAAAGAAAGAGCGCAGAGAGAAAGAGTGCAGAGAGAGAAAGAGAAAGAAAGAGCGCAGAGAGAGAAAGAGAAAGAAAGAGCACAGAGAGAGAAAGAGAAAGAAAGAGCGCTGAGAGAGAGTGAGAGAAAGAGCGCAGAGAGAGAGAGAGAAAGAGCGCAGAGAGAGAGAGAGAAAGAGCGCAGAAAGAGAGAAAGAAAGAGCGCAGAAAGAGAGAAAGAAAGAGCGCAGAGAGAGAGAGCGCAGAGAGAAAGAAAGAGCGCAGAGAGAGAGTAAGAGCGCAGAGAGAGAGAAAGAAAGTGCGCAGAGAGAAAGAAAGAGCGCAGAGAGAAAGAGCGCAGAGAGAGAAAGAGAAAGAAAGAGCGCAGAGAGAGAGAGAGAAAGAGCGCAGAGAGAGAGAAAGAGAAAGAAAGAGCGCAGAGAGAGAGAAAGAGCGCAGAGAGAGAGAAAGTAAGAGTGCAGAGAGAAAGAAAGAGCGCAGAGAGAGAGAAAGAAAGAGCGCAGATAGAGAAAGAGCGCAGAGAGAGAAAGAGCGCAGAGAGAGAGAAAGAGCGCAGAGAGAGAAAGAAAGAGCGCAGAGAGAGAAAGATAGAGCGCAGAGAGAGAGAAAGAAAGAGCGCAGAGAGAGAGCGCAGAGAGAGAGAGAGAGCGCAGAGAGAGAAAGAAAGAGCGCAGAGAGAGAAAGAAAGAGCGCAGAGAAAGAAAGAGCGCAGAGAGAGAGAAAGAAAGAGCGCAGAGAGAGAAAGAAAGAGCGCAAAGAGAGAAAAAAAGAGCGCAAAGAGAGAAAAAAAGAGCGCAAAGAGAAAGAAAGAGCATAGAGAGAGAGCGCAGAGAGAGAAAGAGAAAGAAAGAGCGCAGAGAGAGAGAGAGAGAGCGCAGAGAGAGAGAGAGAAAGAGCGCAGAGAGAGAGAAATAAAGAGCGCAGAGAGAGAAATAAAGAGCGCAGAGAGAGAGAGCGCAGAGAGAAAGAAAGAGCGCAGAGAGAGAGAAAGAGCGCAGAGAGAGAGAAAGAAAGAGCGCAGAGAGAGAGAAAGAAAGTGCGCAGAGAGAAAGAAAGAGCGCAGAGAGAAAGAGCGCAGAGAGAGAAAGAGAAAGAAAGAGCGCAGAGAGAGAGAGAAAGAGCGCAGAGAGAGAGAGAGAGAAAGAGCGCAGAGAAAGAGAAAGAAAGAGCCCAGAGAGAGAGCGCAGAGAGAGAGAAAGAAAGAGTGCAGAGAGAATAAAAGAGCGCAGAGAGAAAGAAAGAAAGAGCGCAGAGAGAGAGAAAGAAAGAGCGCAGAGAGAGAAAGAGCGCAGAGAGAGAAAGAGCGCAGAGAGAGAAAGAAAGAGCGCAGAGAGAGAAAGAAAGAGCGCAGAGAGAGAAAGAAAGAGCGCAGAGAGAGAAAGAAAGAGCGCAAAAAGAGAAAAAAAGAGCGCAAAGAGAGAAAAAAAGAGCGCAGAGAGAAAGAAAGAGCGCAGAGAGAAAGAAAGAGCGCAGAGAGAAAGAAAGAGAGCAGAGAGAAAGAGCGCAGAGAGAGAAAGAGAAAGAAAGAGCGCAGAGAGAGAAAGAGAAAGAAAGAGCGCAGAGAGAGAGAAAGAGCGCAGAGAGAGAGAAAGAAAGTGCACAGAGAGAAAGAAAGAGCGCAGAGAGAGAGAAAGAAAGTGCGCAGAGAGAAAGAAAGAACGCAGAGAGAAAGAGCGCAGAGAGAGAAAGAGAAAGAAAGAGCGCATAGAGAGAAAGAGAAAGAAAGAGCGCAGAGAGAGAGAGAGAGAGAGAGAGAGCGCAGAGAGATAGAAAGAAAGAGCACAGAGAGAAAGAAAGAGCGCAGAGAGAGAGAGCGCAGAGAGAAAGAAAGAGCGCAGAGAGAGAGAAAGAGCGCAGAGAGAGAGAAAGAAAGTGCGCAGAGAGAAAGAAAGAGCGCAGAGAGAGCGCAGAGAGAGAAAGAGAAAGAAAGAGCGCAGAGAGAGAGAGAGAAAGAGCGCAGAGAGAGAGAGAAAGAGCGCAGAGAGAGAGAAAGAGAAAGAAAGAGCGCAGAGAGAGAGAAAGAGCGCAGAGAGAGAGAAAGAGCGCAGAGAGAGAGAAAGAAAGAGCGCAGAGAGAGAGAAAGTAAGAGTGCAGAGAGAAAGAAAGAAAGAGCGCAGAGAGAGAGAGAGAAAGAAAAAGCGCAGAGAAAGAAAGAGCGCAGAGAGAGGAAGAAAGAGCGCAGAGAGAGAGAGAAAGAAAGAGCGCAGAGAGAGAGAGAGCGCAGAGAGAGAGCGCAGAGAGAGAGAGCGCAGAGAGAGAGCGCAGAGAGAGAGAGAGCGCAGAGAGAGAGAGAGTGCAGAGAGAGAGAGAGTGCAGAGAGAGAGAGAGTGCAGAGAGAGAGAGAGAGAAAGAGCGCAGAGAGAAAGAAAGAGCGCAGAGAGAGAGAAAGAAAGTGCGCAGAGAGAAAGAAAGAACGCAGAGAGAGAGAAAGAGCGCAGAGAGAGAAAGAGCGCAGAGAGAGAAAGAGCGCAGAGAGAAAGAAAGAGCGCAGAGAGAGAGAGAGCGCAGAGAGAGAGAAAAAAAGAGCGCAGAGAGAGAGAAAAAAAGAGCGCAGAGAGAGAGAAAAAAAGAGCGCAGAGAGAGAGAAAGAAAAAGCGCAGAGAGAGAAAGAAAGAGCGCAGAGAGAGAGAGAAAGAGCGCAGAGAGTGAGAAAGAAAGAGTGCAGAGAGAAAGAAAGAGCGCAGAGAGAAAGAAAGAAAGAGCGCAGAGAGAGAGAAAGAAAGAGCGCAGAGAGAGAGAGCGCAGAGAGAGAGAGCACAGAGAGAGAAAGAGCGCAGAGAGAGAAAGAGCGCAGAGAGAGAAAGAGCGCAGAGAGAGAGAAAGAGCGCAGAGAGAGAGAAAGAGCGCAGAGAGAGAAAGAAAGAGCGCAGAGAGAGAAAGAAAGAGCGCAGAGAGAGAGAAAGAAAGAGCGCAGAGAGAGAGCGCAGAGAGAGAGAGAGCGCAGAGAGAGAAATAAAGAGCGCAGAGAGAGAAAGAAAGAGCGCAGAGAAAGAAAGAGCGCAGAGAGAGAGAAAGAAAGAGCGCAGAGAGAGAAAGAAAGAGCGCAAAGAGAGAAAGAAAGAGCGCAAAGAGAGAAAAAAAGAGTGCAGAGAGAAAGAAAGAGTGCAAAGAGAGAAAAAAAGAGTGCAGAGAGAAAGAAAGAGCGCAGAGAGAAAGAAAGAGCACAGAGAGAGAGAGCGCAGAGAGAGAAAGAGAAAGAAAGAGCGCAGAGAGAGAAAGAGAAAGAAAGAGCGCAGAGAGAGAGAGAGAGAGCGCAGAGAGAGAGAGAGAAAGAGCGCAGAGAGAGAGAAAGAAAGAGCGCAGAGAGAGAAAGAAAGAGCGCAGAGAGAGAGAGCGCAGAGAGAGAGAAAGAGCGCAGAGAGAGAGAAAGAGCGCAGAGAGAGAGAAAGAAAGTGCGCAGAGAAAGAGAAAGAAAGAGCGCAGAGAGAGAGAGAAAGAGCGCAGAGAGAGAGAGAGAAAGAGCGCAGAGAAAGAGAAAGAAAGAGCGCAGAGAGAGAGCGCAGAGAGAGTGAAAGAAAGAGTGCAGAGAGAAAAAAAGAGCGCAGAGAGAAAGAAAGAAAGAGCGCAGAGAGAGAGAAAGAAAGAGCGCAGAGAGAGAAAGAGCGCAGAGAGAGAAAGAGCGCAGAGAGAGAAAGAGCGCAGAGAGAGAGAAAGAGCGCAGAGAGAGAGAGAGAGCGCAGAGAGAGAAAGAGAAAGAAAGAGCGCAGAGAGAGAGAGAGAAAGAGCGCAGAGAGAGAGAGAGAAAGAGCGCAGAAAGAGAGAAAGAAAGAGCGCAGAAAGAGAGAAAGAAAGAGCGCAGAGAGAGAGAGCGCAGAGAGAAAGAAAGAGCGCAGAGAGAAAGAGCGCAGAGAGAGAGAAAGAAAGTGCGCAGAGAGAAAGAAAGAGCGCAGAGAGAAAGAGTGCAGAGAGAGAAAGAGAAAGAAAGAGCGCAGAGAGAGAAAGAGAAAGAAAGAGCACAGAGAGAGAAAGAGAAAGAAAGAGCGCTGAGAGAGAGAGAGAGAAAGAGCGCAGAGAGAGAGAGAGAAAGAGCGCAGAGAGAGAGAGAGAAAGAGCGCAGAAAGAGAGAAAGAAAGAGCGCAGAAAGAGAGAAAGAAAGAGCGCAGAGAGAGAGAGCGCAGAGAGAAAGAAAGAGCGCAGAGAGAGAGTAAGAGCGCAGAGAGAGAGAAAGAAAGTGCGCAGAGAGAAAGAAAGAGCGCAGAGAGAAAGAGCGCAGAGAGAGAAAGAGAAAGAAAGAGCGCAGAGAGAGAGAGAGAAAGAGCGCAGAGAGAGAGAAAGAGAAAGAAAGAGCGCAGAGAGAGAGAAAGAGCGCAGAGAGAGAGAAAGTAAGAGTGCAGAGAGAAAGAAAGAGCGCAGAGAGAGAGAAAGAAAGAGCGCAGATAGAGAAAGAGCGCAGAGAGAGAAAGAGCGCAGAGAGAGAGAAAGAGCGCAGAGAGAGAAAGAAAGAGCGCAGAGAGAGAAAGATAGAGCGCAGAGAGAGAGAAAGAAAGAGCGCAGAGAGAGAGCGCAGAGAGAGAGAGAGAGCGCAGAGAGAGAAAGAAAGAACGCAGAGAGAGAAAGAAAGAGCGCAGAGAAAGAAAGAGCGCAGAGAGAGAGAAAGAAAGAGCGCAGAGAGAGAAAGAAAGAGCGCAAAGAGAGAAAAAAAGAGCGCAAAGAGAGAAAAAAAGAGCGCAAAGAGAAAGAAAGAGCATAGAGAGAGAGCGCAGAGAGAGAAAGAGAAAGAAAGAGCGCAGAGAGAGAGAGAGAGAGCGCAGAGAGAGAGAGAGAAAGAGCGCAGAGAGAGAGAAATAAAGAGCGCAGAGAGAGAAATAAAGAGCGCAGAGAGAGAGAGCGCAGAGAGAAAGAAAGAGCGCAGAGAGAGAGAAAGAGCGCAGAGAGAGAGAAAGAAAGAGCGCAGAGAGAGAGAAAGAAAGTGCGCAGAGAGAAAGAAAGAGCGCAGAGAGAAAGAGCGCAGAGAGAGAAAGAGAAAGAAAGAGCGCAGAGAGAGAGAGAAAGAGCGCAGAGAGAGAGAGAGAGAAAGAGCGCAGAGAAAGAGAAAGAAAGAGCCCAGAGAGAGAGCGCAGAGAGAGAGAAAGAAAGAGTGCAGAGAGAATAAAAGAGCGCAGAGAGAAAGAAAGAAAGAGCGCAGAGAGAGAGAAAGAAAGAGCGCAGAGAGAGAAAGAGCGCAGAGAGAGAAAGAGCGCAGAGAGAGAAAGAAAGAGCGCAGAGAGAGAAAGAAAGAGCGCAGAGAGAGAAAGAAAGAGCGCAGAGAGAGAAAGAAAGAGCGCAAAAAGAGAAAAAAAGAGCGCAAAGAGAGAAAAAAAGAGCGCAGAGAGAAAGAAAGAGCGCAGAGAGAAAGAAAGAGCGCAGAGAGAAAGAAAGAGAGCAGAGAGAAAGAGCGCAGAGAGAGAAAGAGAAAGAAAGAGCGCAGAGAGAGAAAGAGAAAGAAAGAGCGCAGAGAGAGAGAAAGAGCGCAGAGAGAGAGAAAGAAAGTGCACAGAGAGAAAGAAAGAGCGCAGAGAGAGAGAAAGAAAGTGCGCAGAGAGAAAGAAAGAACGCAGAGAGAAAGAGCGCAGAGAGAGAAAGAGAAAGAAAGAGCGCATAGAGAGAAAGAGAAAGAAAGAGCGCAGAGAGAGAGAGAGAGAGAGAGAGAGCGCAGAGAGATAGAAAGAAAGAGCACAGAGAGAAAGAAAGAGCGCAGAGAGAGAGAGCGCAGAGAGAAAGAAAGAGCGCAGAGAGAGAGAAAGAGCGCAGAGAGAGAGAAAGAAAGTGCGCAGAGAGAAAGAAAGAGCGCAGAGAGAGCGCAGAGAGAGAAAGAGAAAGAAAGAGCGCAGAGAGAGAGAGAGAAAGAGCGCAGAGAGAGAGAGAAAGAGCGCAGAGAGAGAGAAAGAGAAAGAAAGAGCGCAGAGAGAGAGAAAGAGCGCAGAGAGAGAGAAAGAGCGCAGAGAGAGAGAAAGAAAGAGCGCAGAGAGAGAGAAAGTAAGAGTGCAGAGAGAAAGAAAGAAAGAGCGCAGAGAGAGAGAGAGAAAGAAAAAGCGCAGAGAAAGAAAGAGCGCAGAGAGAGGAAGAAAGAGCGCAGAGAGAGAGAGAAAGAAAGAGCGCAGAGAGAGAGAGAGCGCAGAGAGAGAGCGCAGAGAGAGAGAGCGCAGAGAGAGAGCGCAGAGAGAGAGAGAGCGCAGAGAGAGAGAGAGTGCAGAGAGAGAGAGAGTGCAGAGAGAGAGAGAGTGCAGAGAGAGAGAGAGAGAAAGAGCGCAGAGAGAAAGAAAGAGCGCAGAGAGAGAGAAAGAAAGTGCGCAGAGAGAAAGAAAGAACGCAGAGAGAAAGAGCGCAGAGAGAGAAAGAGAAAGAAAGAGCGCATAGAGAGAAAGAGAAAGAAAGAGCGCAGAGAGAGAGAGAGAGAGAGAGAGCGCAGAGAGAGAGAAAGAAAGAGCACAGAGAGAGAAAGAAAGAGCGCAGAGAGAGAGAGCGCAGAGAGAAAGAAAGAGCGCAGAGAGAGAGAAAGAGCGCAGAGAGAGAGAAAGAAAGTGCGCAGAGAGAAAGAAAGAGCGCAGAGAGAGAGCGCAGAGAGAGAAAGAGAAAGAAAGAGCGCAGAGAGAGAGAAAGAGCGCAGAGAGAGAGAGAGAAAGAGCGCAGAGAGAGAGAAAGAGAAAGAAAGAGCGCAGAGAGAGAGAAAGAGCGCAGAGAGAGAGAAAGAGCGCAGAGAGAGAGAAAGAAAGAGCGCAGAGAGAGAGAAAGTAAGAGTGCAGAGAGAAAGAAAGAGCGCAGAGAGAAAGAAAGAAAGAGCGCAGAGAGAGAGAGAGAAAGAAAAAGCGCAGAGAAAGAAAGAGTGCAGAGAGAGGAAGAAAGAGCGCAGAGAGAGAGAGAAATAAAGAGCGCAGAGAGAGAGAGAGCGCAGAGAGAGAGCGCAGAGAGAGAGAGCGCAGAGAGAGAGCGCAGAGAGAGAGAGCGCAGAGAGAGAGAGAGTGCAGAGAGAGAGAGAGTGCAGAGAGAGAGAGTGCAGAGAGAGAGAGAGAGAAAGAGCGCAGAGAGAAAGAAAGAGCGCAGAGAGAAAGAAAGAGAGAGAGAAAGAGAGCAGAGAGAAAGAAAGAGCGCAGAGAGAAAGAAAGTGCGCAGAGAGAAAGAAAGAGCGCAGAGAGAGCGCAGAGAGAGAAAGAGAAAGAAAGAGCGCAGAGAGAGAGAGAGAAAGAGCGCAGAGAGAGAGAGAAAGAGCGCAGAGAGAGAGAAAGAGAAAGAAAGAGCGCAGAGAGAGAGAAAGAGCGCAGAGAGAGAGAAAGAGCGCAGAGAGAGAGAAAGAAAGAGCGCAGAGAGAGAGAAAGTAAGAGTGCAGAGAGAAAGAAAGAAAGAGCGCAGAGAGAGAGAAAGAAAGAGCGCAGAGAGAGAGAAAGTAAGAGTGCAGAGAGAAAGAAAGAAAGAGCGCAGAGAGAGAGAGAGAAAGAAAAAGCGCAGAGAAAGAAAGAGCGCAGAGAGAGGAAGAAAGAGCGCAGAGAGAGAGAGAAAGAAAGAGCGCAGAGAGAGAGAGAGCGCAGAGAGAGAGCGCAGAGAGAGAGAGCGCAGAGAGAGAGCGCAGAGAGAGAGAGAGCGCAGAGAGAGAGAGAGTGCAGAGAGAGAGAGTGCAGAGAGAGAGAGAGTGCAGAGAGAAAGAAAGAGCGCAGAGAGAGAGAAAGAAAGAGCGCAGATAGAGAAAGAGCGCAGAGAGAGAAAGAGCGCAGAGAGAGAGAAAGAGCGCAGAGAGAGAAAGAAAGAGCGCAGAGAGAGAAAGATAGATCGCAGAGAGAGAGAAAGAAAGAGCGCAGAGAGAGAGCGCAGAGAGAGAGAGAGAGCGCAGAGAGAGAAAGAAAGAGCGCAGAGAGAGAAAGAAAGAGCGCAGAGAAAGAAAGAGCGCAGAGAGAGAGAAAGAAAGAGCGCAGAGAGAGAAAGAAAGAGCGCAAAGAGAGAAAAAAAGAGCGCAAAGAGAGAAAAAAAGAGCGCAAAGAGAAAGAAAGAGCATAGAGAGAGAGCGCAGAGAGAGAAAGAGAAAGAAAGAGCGCAGAGAGAGCGCAGAGAGAGAAAGAGAAAGAAAGAGCGCAGAGAGAGAGAGAGAAAGAGCGCAGAGAGAGAGAGAAAGAGCGCAGAGAGAGAGAAAGAAAGAGCGCAGAGAGAGAGCGCAGAGAGAGAGAGAGAGCGCAGAGAGAGAAAGAAAGAGCGCAGAGAGAGAAAGAAAGAGCGCAGAGAAAGAAAGAGCGCAGAGAGAGAGAAAGAAAGAGCGCAGAGAGAGAAAGAAAGAGCGCAAAGAGAGAAAAAAAGAGCGCAAAGAGAGAAAAAAAGAGCGCAAAGAGAAAGAAAGAGCATAGAGAGAGAGCGCAGAGAGAGAAAGAGAAAGAAAGAGCGCAGAGAGAGCGCAGAGAGAGAAAGAGAAAGAAAGAGCGCAGAGAGAGAGAGAGAAAGAGCGCAGAGAGAGAGAGAAAGAGCGCAGAGAGAGAGAAAGAGAAAGAAAGAGCGCAGAGAGAGAGAAAGAGCGCAGAGAGAGAGAAAGAGCGCAGAGAGAGAGAAAGAAAGAGCGCAGAGAGAGAGAAAGTAAGAGTGCAGAGAGAAAGAAAGAAAGAGCGCAGAGAGAGAGAGAGAAAGAAAAAGCGCAGAGAAAGAAAGAGCGCAGAGAGAGGAAGAAAGAGCGCAGAGAGAGAGAGAAAGAAAGAGCGCAGAGAGAGAGAGAGCGCAGAGAGAGAGCGCAGAGAGAGAGAGCGCAGAGAGAGAGCGCAGAGAGAGAGAGAGCGCAGAGAGAGAGAGAGTGCAGAGAGAGAGAGAGTGCAGAGAGAGAGAGAGTGCAGAGAGAGAGAGAGAGAAAGAGCGCAGAGAGAAAGAAAGAGCGCAGAGAGAGAGAAAGAAAGTGCGCAGAGAGAAAGAAAGAACGCAGAGAGAAAGAGCGCAGAGAGAGAAAGAGAAAGAAAGAGCGCATAGAGAGAAAGAGAAAGAAAGAGCGCAGAGAGAGAGAGAGAGAGAGAGAGCGCAGAGAGAGAGAAAGAAAGAGCACAGAGAGAGAAAGAAAGAGCGCAGAGAGAGGAAGAAAGAGCGCAGAGAGAGAGAGAAAGAAAGAGCGCAGAGAGAGAGAGAGCGCAGAGAGAGAGCGCAGAGAGAGAGAGCGCAGAGAGAGAGCGCAGAGAGAGAGAGCGCAGAGAGAGAGAGAGTGCAGAGAGAGAGAGTGCAGAGAGAGAAAGAGTGCAGAGAGAGAGAGAGAGAAAGAGCGCAGAGAGAAAGAAAGAGCGCAGAGAGAAAGAAAGAGAGAGAGAAAGAGAGCAGAGAGAAAGAAAGAGCGCAGAGAGAAAGAAAGAGCGCAGAGAGAAAGAAAGAGCGCAGAGAGAAAGAAAGAGCGCAGAGAGAAAGAAAGAGCGCAGAGAGAGAGAAAGAAAGAGCGCAGAGAGAGAGAAAGAAAGAGCGCAGAGAGTGAGAAAGTAAGAGTGCAGAGAGAAAGAAAGAGCGCAGAGAGAGAGAAAGAAAGAGCGCAGATAGAGAAAGAGCGCAGAGAGAGAAAGAGCGCAGAGAGAGAGAAAGAGCGCAGAGAGAGAAAGAAAGAGCGCAGAGAGAGAAAGATAGAGCGCAGAGAGAGAGAAAGAAAGAGCGCAGAGAGAGAGCGCAGAGAGAGAGAGAGAGAGCGCAGAGAGAGAAAGAAAGAGCGCAGAGAGAGAAAGAAAGAGCGCAGAGAAAGAAAGAGCGCAGAGAGAGAGAAAGAAAGAGCGCAGAGAGAGAAAGAAAGAGCGCAAAGAGAGAAAAAAAGAGCGCAAAGAGAGAAAAAAAGAGCGCAAAGAGAAAGAAAGAGCATAGAGAGAGAGCGCAGAGAGAGAAAGAGAAAGAAAGAGCGCAGAGAGAGAGAGAGAGAGCGCAGAGAGAGAGAGAGAAAGAGCGCAGAGAGAGAGAAAGAAAGAGCGCAGAGAGAGAAATAAAGAGCGCAGAGAGAGAGAGCGCAGAGAGAAAGAAAGAGCGCAGAGAGAGAGAAAGAGCGCAGAGAGAGAGAAAGAAAGTGCGCAGAGAGAAAGAAAGAGCGCAGAGAGAAAGAGCGCAGAGAGAGAAAGAGAAAGAAAGAGCGCAGAGAGAGAGAGAAAGAGCGCAGAGAGAGAGAGAGAGAAAGAGCGCAGAGAAAGAGAAAGAAAGAGCCCAGAGAGAGAGCGCAGAGAGAGAGAAAGAAAGAGTGCAGAGAGAAAAAAAGAGCGCAGAGAGAAAGAAAGAAAGAGCGCAGAGAGAGAGAAAGAAAGAGCGCAGAGAGAGAAAGAGCGCAGAGAGAGAAAGAGCGCAGAGAGAGAAAGAAAGAGCGCAGAGAGAGAAAGAAAGAGCGCAGAGAGAGAAAGAAAGAGCGCAGAGAGAGAAAGAAAGAGCGCAAAAAGAGAAAAAAAGAGCGCAAAGAGAGAAAAAAAGAGCGCAGAGAGAAAGAAAGAGCGCAGAGAGAAAGAAAGAGCGCAGAGAGAAAGAAAGAGAGCAGAGAGAAAGAGCGCAGAGAGAGAAAGAGAAAGAAAGAGCGCAGAGAGAGAAAGAGAAAGAAAGAGCGCAGAGAGAGAGAAAGAGCGCAGAGAGAGAGAAAGAAAGTGCGCAGAGAGAAAGAAAGAGCGCAGAGAGAGAGAAAGAAAGTGCGCAGAGAGAAAGAAAGAACGCAGAGAGAAAGAGCGCAGAGAGAGAAAGAGAAAGAAAGAGCGCATAGAGAGAAAGAGAAAGAAAGAGCGCAGAGAGAGAGAGAGAGAGAGAGAGCGCAGAGAGATAGAAAGAAAGAGCACAGAGAGAAAGAAAGAGCGCAGAGAGAGAGAGCGCAGAGAGAAAGAAAGAGCGCAGAGAGAGAGAAAGAGCGCAGAGAGAGAGAAAGAAAGTGCGCAGAGAGAAAGAAAGAGCGCAGAGAGAGCGCAGAGAGAGAAAGAGAAAGAAAGAGCGCAGAGAGAGAGAGAGAAAGAGCGCAGAGAGAGAGAGAGAAAGAGCGCAGAGAGAGAGAAAGAGAAAGAAAGAGCGCAGAGAGAGAGAAAGAGCGCAGAGAGAGAGAAAGAGCGCAGAGAGAGAGAAAGAAAGAGCGCAGAGAGAGAGAAAGTAAGAGTGCAGAGAGAAAGAAAGAAAGAGCGCAGAGAGAGAGAGAGAAAGAAAAAGCGCAGAGAAAGAAAGAGCGCAGAGAGAGGAAGAAAGAGCGCAGAGAGAGAGAGAAAGAATGAGCGCAGAGAGAGAGAGAGCGCAGAGAGAGAGCGCAGAGAGAGAGAGCGCAGAGAGAGAGCGCAGAGAGAGAGAGAGCGCAGAGAGAGAGAGAGTGCAGAGAGAGAGAGTGCAGAGAGAGAGAGAGTGCAGAGAGAGAGAGAGAGAAAGAGCGCAGAGAGAAAGAAAGAGCGCAGAGAGAGAGAAAGAAAGTGCGCAGAGAGAAAGAAAGAACGCAGAGAGAAAGAGCGCAGAGAGAGAAAGAGAAAGAAAGAGCGCATAGAGAGAAAGAGAAAGAAAGAGCGCAGAGAGAGAGAGAGAGAGAGAGAGAGCGCAGAGAGAGAGAAAGAAAGAGCACAGATATAGAAAGAAAGAGCGCAGAGAGAGAGAGCGCAGAGAGAGAAAGAAAGAGCGCAGAGAGAGAGAGAAAGAGCGCAGAGAGAGAGAAAGAAAGAGCGCAGAGAGAGAAAGAAAGAGCGCAGAGAGAGAGCGCAGAGAGAAAGAAAGAGCGCAGAGAGAGAGAAAGAGCGCAGAGAGAGAGAAAGAAAGTGCGCAGAGAGAAAGAAAGAGCGCAGAGAGAGAGCGCAGAGAGAGAAAGAGAAAGAAAGAGCGCAGAGAGAGAGAAAGAGCGCAGAGAGAGAGAGAGAAAGAGCGCAGAGAGAGAGAAAGAGAAAGAAAGAGCGCAGAGAGAGAGAAAGAGCGCAGAGAGAGAGAAAGAGCGCAGAGAGAGAGAAAGAAAGAGCGCAGAGAGAGAGAAAGTAAGAGTGCAGAGAGAAAGAAAGAGCGCAGAGAGAAAGAAAGAAAGAGCGCAGAGAGAGAGAGAGAAAGAAAAAGCGCAGAGAAAGAAAGAGTGCAGAGAGAGGAAGAAAGAGCGCAGAGAGAGAGAGAAATAAAGAGCGCAGAGAGAGAGAGAGCGCAGAGAGAGAGCGCAGAGAGAGAGAGCGCAGAGAGAGAGCGCAGAGAGAGAGAGCGCAGAGAGAGAGAGAGTGCAGAGAGAGAGAGAGTGCAGAGAGAGAGAGTGCAGAGAGAGAGAGAGAGAAAGAGCGCAGAGAGAAAGAAAGAGCGCAGAGAGAAAGAAAGAGAGAGAGAAAGAGAGCAGAGAGAAAGAAAGAGCGCAGAGAGAAAGAAAGTGCGCAGAGAGAAAGAAAGAGCGCAGAGAGAGCGCAGAGAGAGAAAGAGAAAGAAAGAGCGCAGAGAGAGAGAGAGAAAGAGCGCAGAGAGAGAGAGAGAAAGAGCGCAGAGAGAGAGAAAGAGAAAGAAAGAGCGCAGAGAGAGAGAAAGAGCGCAGAGAGAGAGAAAGAGCGCAGAGAGAGAGAAAGAAAGAGCGCAGAGAGAGAGAAAGTAAGAGTGCAGAGAGAAAGAAAGAAAGAGCGCAGAGAGAGAGAGAGAAAGAAAAAGCGCAGAGAAAGAAAGAGCGCAGAGAGAGGAAGAAAGAGCGCAGAGAGAGAGAGAAAGAAAGAGCGCAGAGAGAGAGAGAGCGCAGAGAGAGAGCGCAGAGAGAGAGAGCGCAGAGAGAGAGCGCAGAGAGAGAGAGAGCGCAGAGAGAGAGAGAGTGCAGAGAGAGAGAGTGCAGAGAGAGAGAGAGTGCAGAGAGAGAGAGAGAGAAAGAGCGCAGAGAGAAAGAAAGAGCGCAGAGAGAGAAAGAGAAAGAAAGAGCGCAGAGAGAGAGAGAGAGAGAGAGAGAGCGCAGAGAGAGAGAAAGAAAGAGCACAGAGAGAGAAAGAAAGAGCGCAGAGAGAGAGAGCGCAGAGAGAAAGAAAGAGCGCAGAGAGAGAGAAAGAGCGCAGAGAGAGAGAAAGAAAGTGCGCAGAGAGAAAGAAAGAGCGCAGAGAGAGAGCGCAGAGAGAGAAAGAGAAAGAAAGAGCGCATAGAGAGAAAGAGAAAGAAAGAGCGCAGAGAGAGAGAGAGAGAGAGAGAGAGCGCAGAGAGAGAGAAAGAAAGAGCACAGAGAGAGAAAGAAAGAGCGCAGAGAGAGAGAGCGCAGAGAGAAAGAAAGAGCGCAGAGAGAGAGAAAGAGCGCAGAGAGAGAGAAAGAAAGTGCGCAGAGAGAAAGAAAGAGCGCAGAGAGAGAGCGCAGAGAGAGAAAGAGAAAGAAAGAGCGCAGAGAGAGAGAAAGAGCGCAGAGAGAGAGAGAAAGAGCGCAGAGAGAGAGAAAGAGAAAGAAAGAGCGCAGAGAGAGAGAAAGAGCGCAGAGAGAGAGAAAGAGCGCAGAGAGAGAGAAAGAAAGAGCGCAGAGAGAGAGAAAGTAAGAGTGCAGAGAGAAAGAAAGAGCGCAGAGAGAAAGAAAGAAAGAGCGCAGAGAGAGAGAGAGAAAGAAAAAGCGCAGAGAAAGAAAGAGCGCAGAGAGAGGAAGAAAGAGCGCAGAGAGAGAGAGAAAGAAAGAGCGCAGAGAGAGAGAGAGCGCAGAGAGAGAGCGCAGAGAGAGAGAGCGCAGAGAGAGAGCGCAGAGAGAGAGAGCGCAGAGAGAGAGTGCAGAGAGAGAGAGTGCAGAGAGAGAGAGAGTGCAGAGAGAGAGAGAGAGAAAGAGCGCAGAGAGAAAGAAAGAGCGCAGAGAGAAAGAAAGAGAGAGAGAAAGAGAGCAGAGAGAAAGAAAGAGCGCAGAGAGAAAGAAAGAGCGCAGAGAGAAAGAAAGAGCGCAGAGAGAAAGAAAGAGCGCAGAGAGAAAGAAAGAGCGCAGAGAGAGAGAAAGAAAGAGCGCAGAGAGAGAGAAAGAAAGAGCGCAGAGAGTGAAAGAAAGAGCGCAGAGAGAGAGAGAAAGAGCGCAGCGAGAGAGAGAGAGCGCAGAGAGAGAGAAAGAAAGAGCGCAGAGAGAGAGAGAAAGAAAGAGCGCAGAGAGAGAAAGAAAGAGTGCAAAGAGAGAGCATGAGCGCAGAGAGAGAGAAAGAACGCAGAGAGAGAGAAAGAGCGCAGAGAGAGAGAAAGAGCGCAGAGAGAGAAAGAGCGCAGAGAGAGAAAGAGCGCAGAGAGAAAGAAAGAGCGCAGAGAGAGAGAGAGCGCAGAGAGAGAGAAAAAAAGAGCGCAGAGAGAGAGAAAAAAAGAGCGCAGAGAGAGAGAAAAAAAGAGCGCAGAGAGAGAGAAAGAAAAAGCGCAGAGAGAGAAAGAAAGAGCGCAGAGAGAGAGAGAAAGAGCGCAGAGAGTGAGAAAGAAAGAGCGCAGAGAGAGAAAGAGCGCAGAGAGAGAGAAAGAGCGCAGAGAGAGAAAGAAAGAGCGCAGAGAGAGAAAGAAAGAGCGCAGAGAGAGAGAAAGAAAGAGCGCAGAGAGAGAGCGCAGAGAGAGAGAGCGCAGAGAGAGAGAGCGCAGAGAGAGAAAGAAAGAGCGCAGAGAGAGAAAGAAAGAGCGCAGAGAGAGAAAGAAAGAGCGCAAAAAGAGAAAAAAAGAGCGCAAAGAGAGAAAAAAAGAGCGCAGAGAGAAAGAAAGAGCGCAGAGAGAAAGAAAGAGCGCAGAGAGAAAGAGCGCAGAGAGAGAAAGAGAAAGAAAGAGCGCAGAGAGAGAAAGAGAAAGAAAGAGCGCAGAGAGAGAGAAAGAGCGCAGAGAGAGAGAAAGAAAGAGCGCAGAGAGAGAGAAAGAAAGTGCGCAGAGAGAAAGAAAGAGCGCAGAGAGAAAGAGCGCAGAGAGAGAGAAAGAGCGCAGAGAGAAAGAGCGCAGAGAGAGAAAGAGAAAGAAAGAGCAGAGAGAGAGAAAGAGCGCAGAGAGAGAGAAAGAAAGAGCGCAGAGAGAGAGAAAGAAAGTGCGCAGAGAGAAAGAAAGAGCGCAGAGAGAAAGAGCGCAGAGAGAGAAAGAGAAAGAAAGAGAGCATAGAGAGAAAGAGAAAGAAAGAGCGCAGAGAGAGAGAGAGAGAGAGAGAAAGAGCGCAGAGAGAGAGAAAGAAAGAGCACAGAGAGAGAAAGAAAGAGCGCAGAGAGAGAGCGCAGAGAGAAAGAAAGAGCGCAGAGAGAGAGAAAGAAAGTGCGCAGAGAGAAAGAAAGAGCGCAGAGAGAGAGCGCAGAGAGAGAAAGAGAAAGAAAGAGCGCAGAGAGAGAGAGAAAGAGCGCAGAGAGAGAAAGAGCGCAGAGAGAGAGAAAGAGAAAGAAAGAGCGCAGAGAGAGAGAAAGAGCGCAGAGAGAAAGAAAGAGCACAGAGAGAGAAAGAAAGAGCGCAGAGAGAGAGCGCAGAGAGAAAGAAAGAGCGCAGAGAGAGAGAAAGAAAGTGCGCAGAGAGAAAGAAAGAGCGCAGAGAGAGAGCGCAGAGAGAGAAAGAGAAAGAAAGAGCGCAGAGAGAGAGAGAAAGAGCGCAGAGAGAGAAAGAGCGCAGAGAGAGAGAAAGAGAAAGAAAGAGCGCAGAGAGAGAGAAAGAGCGCAGAGAGAAAGAAAGAAAGAGCGCAGAGAGAGAGAGAGAGAAAGAAAAAGCGCAGAGAAAGAAAGAGCGCAGAGAGAGGAAGAAAGAGCGCAGACAGAGAGAGAGAAAGAAAGAGCGCAGAGAGAGAGAAAGAGCGCAGAGAGAGAGAAAGAAAGAGCGCAGAGAGAGAGAGAGCGCAGATAGAGAGCGCAGAGAGAGAGAGCGCAGAGAGAGAGAGCGCAGAGAGAGAGCGCAGAGAGAGAGAGAGCGCAGAGAGAGAGAAAGTAAGAGTGCAGAGAGAAAGAAAGAGCGCAGAGAGAAAGAAAGAAAGAGCGCAGAGAGAGAGAGAGAGAAAGAAAAAGCGCAGAGAAAGAAAGAGCGCAGAGAGAGGAAGAAAGAGCGCAGACAGAGAGAGAGAAAGAAAGAGCGCAGAGAGAGAGAAAGAGCGCAGAGAGAGAGAAAGAAAGAGCGCAGAGAGAGAGAGAGCGCAGATAGAGAGCGCAGAGAGAGAGAGCGCAGAGAGAGAGAGCGCAGAGAGAGAGCGCAGAGAGAGAGAGAGCGCAGAGAGAGAGAGAGTGCAGAGAGAGAGCGCAGAGAGAGAGAGAGAGCGCAGAGAGAAAGAAAGAGCGCAGAGAGAAAGAAAGAGAGCAGAGAGAGAGAAAGAGAGCAGAGAGAAAGAAAGTGCGCAGAGAGAGAGAAAGAGAGCAGAGAGAGAGAAAGAAAGAGCGCAGAGAGAGAGAAAGAAAGAGCGCAGAGAGAAAGAAAGAGCGCAGAGAGAGAGAGAAAAAGCGCAGCGAGAGAGAGAGAGAGCACAGAGAGAGAGAAAGAAAGAGCGCAGAGAGAGAGAGAAAGAAAGAGCGCAGAGAGAGAAAGAAAGAGTGCAAAGAGGGAGAAAGAGCGCAGAGAGAGAAAGAACGCAGAGAGAGAGAAAGAGCGCAGAGAGAGAGAAAGAGCGCAGAGAGAGAGAAAGAGCGCAGAGAGAGAAAGAGCGCAGAGAGAGAAAGAGCGCAGAGAGAAAGAAAGAGCGCAGAGAGAGAGAGCGCAGAGAGAGAGTAAAAAAGAGCGCAGAGAGAGAAAAAAAGAGCGCAGAGAGAGAGAAAAAAAGAGCGCAGAGAGAGAGAAAGAAAAAGCGCAGAGAGAGAAAGAAAGAGCGCAGAGAGAGAGAGAAAGAGCGCAGAGAGTGAGAAAGAAAGAGTGCAGAGACAAAGAAAGAGCGCAGAGAGAGAGAGAAAGAAAGAGCGCAGAGAGAGAAAGAAAGACCGCAGAGAGAGAGAGGAAGAAAGAGCGCAGAGAGAGAGAAAGAGCGCAGAGAGAGAGAAAGAGCGCAGAGAGAGAGAAAGAGCGCAGAGAGAGAGAAAGAGCGCAGAGAGAGAGAAAGAGCACAGAGAGAGAGAAAGAGCGCAGAGAGAGAGAAAGAGCACAGAGAGAGAGAAAGAAAGAGCGCATAGAGAGAGAAAGAAAGAGCGCAGAAAGAGAGCGCAGAGAGAGAGAGAGAGCGCAGAGAGAGAAATAAAGAGCGCAGAGAGAGAAATAAAGAGCGCAGAGAGAGAAATAAAGAGCGCAGAGAGAGAAATAAAAAGCGCAGAGAGAGAAATAAAGAGCGCAGAGAGAGAAATAAAAAGCGCAGAGAGAGAAATAAAGAGCGCAGAGAGAGAAAGAAAGAGCGCAGAGAGAGAGAAAAAGAGCGCAAAGAGAGAAAAAAAGAGCGCAGAAAGAAAGAAAGAGCGCAGAGAGAAAGAAAGAGCGCAGAGAGAGAGAGCGCAGAGAGAGATAGAGAAAGAAAAAGAAAGAGCGCAGAGAGAGAGAGAGAGAAAGAGCGCCGAGAGAGAAAGAGCGCAGAGAGAGAGAAAGAGCGCAGAGAGAGAGAGCGCAGAGAGAGATAGAGAAAGAAAAAGAAAGAGCGCAGAGAGAGAGAGAGAGAGAAAGAGCGCAGAGAGAGAAAGTGCGCAGAGAGAGAAAGAGCGCAGAGAGAAAGAAAGAGCGCAGAGAGAGAGAGAGAGAAAGAGCGCAGAGAGAGAAAGAAAGAGCGCAAAGAGAGAAAAAAAGAGCGCAGAAAGAAAGAAAGAGCGCAGAGAGAAAGAAAGAAAGAGCGCAGAGAGAGAGAAAGAGCGCAGAGAGAGAAAGAGAAAGAAAGAGCGCAGAGAGAGAGAGAGAGAGTGCAGAGAGAGAGAGAAAGAGCGCAGAGAGAGAGAGAGAGCGCAGAGAGAGAAAGAGAAAGAAAGAGCGCAGAGAGAGAAAGAGCGCAGAGAGAGAAAGAGCGCAGAGAGAGAAGGAGCGCAGAGAGAGAAAGAGCGCAGAGAGAGAAAGAGCGCAGAGAGAAAGATAGAGCGCAGAGAGAAAGAAAGAGCGCAGAGAGAAAGAAAGAG
Source organism: Ascaphus truei (assembly GCF_040206685.1). Classification (NCBI taxonomy): domain Eukaryota; kingdom Metazoa; phylum Chordata; class Amphibia; order Anura; family Ascaphidae; genus Ascaphus; species Ascaphus truei. Next base: position 42,610,159 of record NC_134501.1, on the reverse strand, counting down.
CGCAGAGAGAAAGAAAGAGCGCAGAGAGAAAGAAAGAGCGCAGAGAGAGAGAAAGAGCGCAGAGAGAGAGAAAGAGCGCAGAGAGAGAGAAAAAAAGAGTGCAGAGAGAGAATGAAAAAGCGCAGAGAGACAAAGAGCGCAGAGAGAGAGAAATAAAGAGCGCAGAGAGAGAAAGAAAGAGCGCAGAGAGAGAAAGAAAGAGCGCAGAGAGTGAGAGAGAAAGAGCGCAAAGAGAAAGAAAGAGCGCAGAGAGAGAGAGAAAGAAAGAGCGCAGAGAGAGAGAAAGAAAGAGCGCAGAGAGAAAGAAAGAGCACATAGAGAGAGAAAGAGCGCAGAGAGAGAGAGAAAGAGCGCAGAGAGAGAGAGCGCAGACAGAGAGAGAGTGCAGACAGAGAGAGAGCGCAGAGAGAGAGAGCGCAGAGAGAGAGAAAGAAAGAGCGCAGAGAGAGAGAAAGAGCGTAGAGAAAAAAAGAGCGCAGAGAGAGAGGAAGAAAGAGCGCAGACAGAGAAAGAAAGAGCGCAGACAGAGAAAGAAAGAGCGCAGAGAGAGAGAAAGAGCGCAGAGAGAGAGAAAGAGCGCAGAGAGAGAGAAAGAGCGCGCAGAGAGAGAAAGAGCGCAGCGAGAGAAAGAAACAGCGCAGAGAGAGAAAGAAAGAGCGCAGAGAGAGAGCGCAGAGAGAGAGAGAGCGCAGAGAGAGAAATAAAGAGTGCAGAGAGAAAGAAAGAGCGCAGAGAGAGAGAAAGAAAGTGCACAGAGAGAGAGAAAGAGCGCAGAGAGAGAGAAAGAAAGTGCGCTGAGAGAAAGAAAGAGCGCAGAGAGAAAGAGCGCAGAGAGAGAAAGAGAAAGAAAGAGCGCAGAGAGAGAAAGAGAAAGAAAGAGCGCAGAGAGAGAGAGAGAGAGCGCAGAGAGAGAGAGAGAAAGAGCGCAGAGAGAGAGAAAGAAAGAGCGCAGAGAGAGAAATAAAAAGCGCAGAGAGAGAAATAAAGAGCGCAGAGAGAGAAATAAAGAGCGCAGAGAGAGAAATAAAAAGCGCAGAGAGAGAAATAAAGAGCGCAGAGAAAGAAAGAGCGCAGAGAGAGAGAAAGAAAGAGCGCAGAGAGAGAGAAAAAGAGCGCAAAGAGAGAAAAAAAGAGCGCAGAAAGAAAGAGCGCAGAGAGAAAGAAAGAGCGCAGAGAGAGAGAGCGCAGAGAGAGATAGAGAAAGAAAAAGAAAGAGCGCAGAGAGAGAGAGAGAGAGAAAGAGCGCCGAGAGAGAAAGAGCGCAGAGAGAGAGAAAGAGCGCAGAGAGAGAGAGCGCAGAGAGAGATAGAGAAAGAAAAAGAAAGAGCGCAGAGAGAGAGAGAGAGAGAAAGAGCGCAGAGAGAGAAAGTGTGCAGAGAGAGAAAGAGCGCAGAGAGAAAGAAAGAGCGCAGAGAGAGAGAGAGAGAAAGAGCGCAGAGAGAGAAAGAAAGAGCGCAAAGAGAGAAAAAAAGAGCGCAGAAAGAAAGAAAGAGCGCAGAGAGAAAGAAAGAAAGAGCGCAGAGAGAGAGAAAGAGCGCAGAGAGAGAAAGAGAAAGAAAGAGCGCAGAGAGAGAGAGAGAGAGTGCAGAGAGAGAGAGAAAGAGCGCAGAGAGAGAGAGAGAGCGCAGAGAGAGAAAAAGAAAGAAAGAGCGCAGAGAGAGAAAGAGCGCAGAGAGAGAAAGAGCGCAGAGAGAGAAGGAGCGCAGAGAGAGAAAGAGCGCAGAGAGAGAAAGAGCGCAGAGAGAAAGATAGAGCGCAGAGAGAAAGAAAGAGCGCAGAGAGAAAGAAAGAGCGCAGAGAGAAAGAAAGAGCGCAGAGAGAAAGAAAGAGCGCAGAGAGAGAGAAAGAGCGCAGAGAGAGAGAAAGAGCGCAGAGAGAGAGAAAGAGCGCAGAGAGAGAAAGAAAGAGCGCAGAGAGAGAGCGCAGAGAGAGAGAGAGCGCAGAGAGAGAAATAAAGAGTGCAGAGAGAAAGAAAGAGCGCAGAGAGAGAGAAAGAAAGTGCACAGAGAGAGAGAAAGAGCGCAGAGAGAGAGAAAGAAAGTGCGCTGAGAGAAAGAAAGAGCGCAGAGAGAAAGAGCGCAGAGAGAGAAAGAGAAAGAAAGAGCGCAGAGAGAGAAAGAGAAAGAAAGAGCGCAGAGAGAGAGAGAGAGAGCGCAGAGAGAGAGAGAGAAAGAGCGCAGAGAGAGAGAAAGAAAGAGCGCAGAGAGAGAAATAAAAAGCGCAGAGAGAGAAATAAAGAGCGCAGAGAGAGAAATAAAGAGCGCAGAGAGAGAAATAAAAAGCGCAGAGAGAGAAATAAAGAGCGCAGAGAAAGAAAGAGCGCAGAGAGAGAGAAAGAAAGAGCGCAGAGAGAGAGAAAAAGAGCGCAAAGAGAGAAAAAAAGAGCGCAGAAAGAAAGAGCGCAGAGAGAAAGAAAGAGCGCAGAGAGAGAGAGCGCAGAGAGAGATAGAGAAAGAAAAAGAAAGAGCGCAGAGAGAGAGAGAGAGAGAAAGAGCGCCGAGAGAGAAAGAGCGCAGAGAGAGAGAAAGAGCGCAGAGAGAGAGAGCGCAGAGAGAGATAGAGAAAGAAAAAGAAAGAGCGCAGAGAGAGAGAGAGAGAGAAAGAGCGCAGAGAGAGAAAGTGTGCAGAGAGAGAAAGAGCGCAGAGAGAAAGAAAGAGCGCAGAGAGAGAGAGAGAGAAAGAGCGCAGAGAGAGAAAGAAAGAGCGCAAAGAGAGAAAAAAAGAGCGCAGAAAGAAAGAAAGAGCGCAGAGAGAAAGAAAGAAAGAGCGCAGAGAGAGAGAAAGAGCGCAGAGAGAGAAAGAGAAAGAAAGAGCGCAGAGAGAGAGAGAGAGAGTGCAGAGAGAGAGAGAAAGAGCGCAGAGAGAGAGAGAGAGCGCAGAGAGAGAAAAAGAAAGAAAGAGCGCAGAGAGAGAAAGAGCGCAGAGAGAGAAAGAGCGCAGAGAGAGAAGGAGCGCAGAGAGAGAAAGAGCGCAGAGAGAGAAAGAGCGCAGAGAGAAAGATAGAGCGCAGAGAGAAAGAAAGAGCGCAGAGAGAAAGAAAGAGCGCAGAGAGAAAGAAAGAGCGCAGAGAGAAAGAAAGAGCGCAGAGAGAGAGAAAGAGCGCAGAGAGAGAGAAAGAGCGCAGAGAGAGAGAAAAAAAGAGTGCAGAGAGAGAAAGAAAAAGCGCAGAGAGAGACAAAGAGCGCAGAGAGAGAGAAATAAAGAGCGCAGAGAGAGAAAGAAAGAGCGCAGAGAGAGAAAGAAAGAGCGCAGAGAGTGAGAGAGAAAGAGCGCAAAGAGAAAGAAAGAGCGCAGAGAGAGAGAGAAAGAAAGAGCGCAGAGAGAGAGAGAAAGAAAGAGCGCAGAGAGAGAGAAAGAAAGAGCGCAGAGAGAAAGAAAGAGCACATAGAGAGAGAAAGAGCGCAGAGAGAGAGAGAAAGAGCGCAGAGAGAGAGAGCGCAGACAGAGAGAGAGCGCAGACAGAGAGAGAGCGCAGAGAGAGAGAGCGCAGAGAGAGAGAAAGAAAGAGCGCAGAGAGAGAGAAAGAGCGTAGAGAAAAAAAGAGCGCAGAGAGAGAGGAAGAAAGAGCGCAGACAGAGAAAGAAAGAGCGCAGACAGAGAAAGAAAGAGCGCAGAGAGAGAGAAAGAGCGCAGATAGAGAGAAAGAGCGCAGAGAGAGAGAAAGAGCGCAGAGAGAGAGAAAGAGCGCAGCGAGAGAAAGAAACAGCGCAGAGAGAGAAAGAAAGAGCGCAGAGAGAGAGCGCAGAGAGAGAGAGAGAGCGCAGAGAGAGAAATAAAGAGCGCAGAGAGAGAGAAAGAAAGTGCACAGAGAGAGAGAAAGAGCGCAGAGAGAGAGAAAGAAAGTGCGCTGAGAGAAAGAAAGAGCGCAGAGAGAAAGAGCGCAGAGAGAGAAAGAGAAAGAAAGAGCGCAGAGAGAGAAAGAGAAAGAAAGAGCGCAGAGAGAGAGAGAGAGAGCGCAGAGAGAGAGAGAGAAAGAGCGCAGAGAGAGAGAAAGAAAGAGCGCAGAGAGAGAAATAAAAAGCGCAGAGAGAGAAATAAAGAGCGCAGAGAGAGAAATAAAGAGCGCAGAGAGAGAAATAAAAAGCGCAGAGAGAGAAATAAAGAGCGCAGAGAAAGAAAGAGCGCAGAGAGAGAGAAAGAAAGAGCGCAGAGAGAGAGAAAAAGAGCGCAAAGAGAGAAAAAAAGAGCGCAGAAAGAAAGAGCGCAGAGAGAAAGAAAAAGCGCAGAGAGAGAGAGCGCAGAGAGAGATAGAGAAAGAAAAAGAAAGAGCGCAGAGAGAGAGAGAGAGAGAAAGAGCGCCGAGAGAGAAAGAGCGCAGAGAGAGAGAAAGAGCGCAGAGAGAGAGAGCGCAGAGAGAGATAGAGAAAGAAAAAGAAAGAGCGCAGAGAGAGAGAGAGAGAGAGAAAGAGCGCAGAGAGAGAAAGTGTGCAGAGAGAGAAAGAGCGCAGAGAGAAAGAAAGAGCGCAGAGAGAGAGAGAGAAAGAGCGCAGAGAGAGAAAGAAAGAGCGCAAAGAGAGAAAAAAAGAGCGCAGAAAGAAAGAAAGAGCGCAGAGAGAAAGAAAGAAAGAGCGCAGAGAGAGAGAAAGAGCGCAGAGAGAGAAAGAGAAAGAAAGAGCGCAGAGAGAGAGAGAGAGAGTGCAGAGAGAGAGAGAAAGAGCGCAGAGAGAGAGAGAGAGCGCAGAGAGAGAAAGAGAAAGAAAGAGCGCAGAGAGAGAAAGAGCGCAGAGAGAGAAAGAGCGCAGAGAGAGAAGGAGCGCAGAGAGAGAAAGAGCGCAGAGAGAGAAAGAGCGCAGAGAGAAAGATAGAGCGCAGAGAGAAAGAAAGAGCGCAGAGAGAAAGAAAGAGCGCAGAGAGAAAGAAAGAGCGCAGAGAGAAAGAAAGAGCGCAGAGAGAGAGAAAGAGCGCAGAGAGAGAGAAAGAGCGCAGAGAGAGAGAAAAAAAGAGTGCAGAGAGAGAAAGAAAAAGCGCAGAGAGAGACAAAGAGCGCAGAGAGAGAGAAATAAAGAGCGCAGAGAGAGAAAGAAAGAGCGCAGAGAGAGAAAGAAAGAGCGCAGAGAGTGAGAGAGAAAGAGCGCAAAGAGAAAGAAAGAGCGCAGAGAGAGAGAGAAAGAAAGAGCGCAGAGAGAGAGAGAAAGAAAGAGCGCAGAGAGAGAGAAAGAAAGAGCGCAGAGAGAAAGAAAGAGCACATAGAGAGAGAAAGAGCGCAGAGAGAGAGAGAAAGAGCGCAGAGAGAGAGAGCGCAGACAGAGAGAGAGCGCAGACAGAGAGAGAGCGCAGACAGAGAGAGCGCAGAGAGAGAGAAAGAAAGAGCGCAGAGAGAGAGAAAGAGCGTAGAGAAAAAAAGAGCGCAGAGAGAGAGGAAGAAAGAGCGCAGACAGAGAAAGAAAGAGCGCAGACAGAGAAAGAAAGAGCGCAGAGAGAGAGAAAGAGCGCAGATAGAGAGAAAGAGCGCAGAGAGAGAGAAAGAGCGCAGAGAGAGAGAAAGAGCGCAGCGAGAGAAAGAAACAGCGCAGAGAGAGAAAGAAAGAGCGCAGAGAGAGAGCGCAGAGAGAGAGAGAGAGCGCAGAGAGAGAAATAAAGAGCGCAGAGAGAGAAAGAGTGCAGCGAGAAAGAAAGAGCGCAGAGAGAGAGAGCGCAGAGAGAGAGAGCGCAGAGAGAGAAAGAGAAAGAAAGAGCGCAGAAAGAGAGAGAGAAAGAGCGCAGAGAGAGAGAAAGAAAGAGCGCAGAGAGAGAAAGAAAGAGCGCAGAGAGAGAGAGCGCAGAGAGAAAGAAAGAGCGCAGAGAGAGAGAAAGAAAGTGCGCAGAGAGAGAGAAAGAGCGCAGAGAGAGAGAAAGAAAGTGCGCAGAGAGAAAGAAAGAGCGCAGAGAGAAAGAGCGCAGAGAGAGAAAGAGAAAGAAAGAGCGCAGAGAGAGAAAGAGAAAGAAAGAGCGCAGAGAGAGAGAGAGAGAGCGCAGAGAGAGAGAGAGAAAGAGCGCAGAGAGAGAGAAAGAAAGAGCGCAGAGAGAGAGAAAGAAAGAGCGCAGAGAGAGAGCGCAGAGAGAGAGAGAGCGCAGAGAGAGAAATAAAGAGCGCAGAGAGAGAAAGAAAGAGCGCAGAGAAAGAAAGAGCGCAGAGAGAGAGAAAGAAAGAGCGCAGAGAGAGAAAGAAAGAGCGCAAAGAGAGAAAGAAAGAGCGCAAAGAGAGAAAAAAAGAGTGCAGAGAGAAAGAAAGAGTGCAAAGAGAGAAAAAAAGAGTGCAGAGAGAAAGAAAGAGCGCAGAGAGAAAGAAAGAGCACAGAGAGAGAGAGCGCAGAGAGAGAAAGAGAAAGAAAGAGCGCAGAGAGAGAAAGAGAAAGAAAGAGCGCAGAGAGAGAGAGAGCGCAGAGAGAGAGAGAAAGAGCGCAGAGAGAGAGAAAGAAAGAGCGCAGAGAGAGAAAGAAAGAGCGCAGAGAGAGAGAGCGCAGAGAGAGAGAAAGAGCGCAGAGAGAGAGAAAGAGCGCAGAGAGAGAGAAAGAAAGTGCGCAGAGAAAGAGAAAGAAAGAGCGCAGAGAGAGAGAGAAAGAGCGCAGAGAGAGAGAGAGAAAGAGCGCAGAGAAAGAGAAAAAAAGAGCGCAGAGAGAGAGCGCAGAGAGAGAGAAAGAAAGAGTGCAGAGAGAAAAAAAGAGCGCAGAGAGAAAGAAAGAAAGAGCGCAGAGAGAGAGAAAGAAAGAGCGCAGAGAGAGAAAGAGCGCAGAGAGAGAAAGAGCGCAGAGAGAGAAAGAGCGCAGAGAGAGAGAAAGAGCGCAGAGAGAGAAAGAAAGAGCGCAGAGAGAGAAAGAAAGAGCGCAGAGAGAGAGAAAGAAAGAGCGCAGAGAGAGAGCGCAGAGAGAGAGAGCGCAGAGAGAGAGAGCGCAGAGAGAGAAAGAAAGAGCGCAAAAAGAGAAAAAAAGAGCGCAAAGAGAGAAAAAAAGAGCGCAGAGAGAAAGAAAGAGCGCAGAGAGAAAGAAAGAGCGCAGAGAGAAAGAGCGCAGAGAGAGAAAGAGAAAGAAAGAGCGCAGAGAGAGAAAGAGAAAGAAAGAGCGCAGAGAGAGAGAAAGAGCGCAGAGAGAGAAAGAAAGAGCGCAGAGAGAGAGAAAGAAAGTGCGCAGAGAGAAAGAAAGAGCGCAGAGAGAAAGAGCGCAGAGAGAGAGAAAGAGCGCAGAGAGAGAGAAAGAGCGCAGCGAGAGAAAGAAACAGCGCAGAGAGAGAGAAAGAGCGCAGATAGAGAGAAAGAGCGCAGAGAGAGAGAAAGAGCGCAGAGAGAGAGAAAGAGCGCAGCGAGAGAAAGAAACAGCGCAGAGAGAGAAAGAAAGAGCGCAGAGAGAGAGCGCAGAGAGAGAGAGAGAGCGCAGAGAGAGAAATAAAGAGCGCAGAGAGAGAAAGAAAGAGCGCAGAGAAAGAAAGAGTGCAGCGAGAAAGAAAGAGCGCAGAGAGAGAGAGCGCAGAGAGAGAAAGAGAAAGAAAGAGCGCAGAAAGAGAGAGAGAAAGAGCGCAGAGAGAGAGAAAGAAAGAGCGCAGAGAGAGAAAGAAAGAGCGCAGAGAGAGAGAGCGCAGAGAGAAAGAAAGAGCGCAGAGAGAGAGAAAGAAAGTGCGCAGAGAGAGAGAAAGAGCGCAGAGAGAGAGAAAGAAAGTGCGCAGAGAGAAAGAAAGAGCGCAGAGAGAAAGAGCGCAGAGAGAGAAAGAGAAAGAAAGAGCGCAGAGAGAGAAAGAGAAAGAAAGAGCGCAGAGAGAGAGAAAGAGCGCAGAGAGAGAGAAAGAAAGAGCGCAGAGAGAGAGAAAGAAAGTGCGCAGAGAGAAAGAAAGAGCGCAGAGAGAAAGAGCGCAGAGAGAGAGAAAGAGCGCAGAGAGAGAGAAAGAGCGCAGCGAGAGAAAGAAACAGCGCAGAGAGAGAGAAAGAGCGCAGATAGAGAGAAAGAGCGCAGAGAGAGAGAAAGAGCGCAGAGAGAGAGAAAGAGCGCAGCGAGAGAAAGAAACAGCGCAGAGAGAGAAAGAAAGAGCGCAGAGAGAGAGCGCAGAGAGAGAGAGAGAGCGCAGAGAGAGAAATAAAGAGCGCAGAGAGAGAAAGAAAGAGCGCAGAGAAAGAAAGAGTGCAGCGAGAAAGAAAGAGCGCAGAGAGAGAGAGCGCAGAGAGAGAGAGCGCAGAGAGAGAAAGAGAAAGAAAGAGCGCAGAAAGAGAGAGAGAAAGAGCGCAGAGAGAGAGAAAGAAAGAGCGCAGAGAGAGAAAGAAAGAGCGCAGAGAGAGAGAGCGCAGAGAGAAAGAAAGAGCGCAGAGAGAGAGAAAGAAAGTGCGCAGAGAGAGAGAAAGAGCGCAGAGAGAGAGAAAGAAAGTGCGCAGAGAGAAAGAAAGAGCGCAGAGAGAAAGAGCGCAGAGAGAGAAAGAGAAAGAAAGAGCGCAGAGAGAGAAAGAGAAAGAAAGAGCGCAGAGAGAGAGAGAGAGCGCAGAGAGAGAGAGAGAAAGAGCGAAGAGAGAGAGAAAGAAAGAGCGCAGAGAGAGAGAAAGAAAGAGCGCAGAGAGAGAGCGCAGAGAGAGAGAGAGCGCAGAGAGAGAAATAAAGAGCGCAGAGAGAGAAAGAAAGAGCGCAGAGAAAGAAAGAGCGCAGAGAGAGAGAAAGAAAGAGCGCAGAGAGAGAAAGAAAGAGCGCAAAGAGAGAAAGAAAGAGCGCAAAGAGAGAAAAAAAGAGTGCAGAGAGAAAGAAAGAGTGCAAAGAGAGAAAAAAAGAGTGCAGAGAGAAAGAAAGAGCGCAGAGAGAAAGAAAGAGCACAGAGAGAGAGAGCGCAGAGAGAGAAAGAGAAAGAAAGAGCGCAGAGAGAGAAAGAGAAAGAAAGAGCGCAGAGAGAGAGAGAGAGAGCGCAGAGAGAGAGAGAGAAAGAGCGCAGAGAGAGAGAAAGAAAGAGCGCAGAGAGAGAAAGAAAGAGCGCAGAGAGAGAGAGCGCAGAGAGAGAGAAAGAGCGCAGAGAGAGAGAAAGAGCGCAGAGAGAGAGAAAGAAAGTGCGCAGAGAAAGAGAAAGAAAGAGCGCAGAGAGAGAGAGAAAGAGCGCAGAGAGAGAGAGAGAAAGAGCGCAGAGAAAGAGAAAGAAAGAGCGCAGAGAGAGAGCGCAGAGAGAGAGAAAGAAAGAGTGCAGAGAGAAAAAAAGAGCGCAGAGAGAAAGAAAGAAAGAGCGCAGAGAGAGAGAAAGAAAGAGCGCAGAGAGAGAAAGAGCGCAGAGAGAGAAAGAGCGCAGAGAGAGAAAGAGCGCAGAGAGAGAGAAAGAGCGCAGAGAGAGAAAGAAAGAGCGCAGAGAGAGAAAGAAAGAGCGCAGAGAGAGAGAAAGAAAGAGCGCAGAGAGAGAGCGCAGAGAGAGAGAGCGCAGAGAGAGAGAGCGCAGAGAGAGAAAGAAAGAGCGCAGAGAGAGAAAGAAAGAGCGCAGAGAGAGAAAGAAAGAGCGCAAAAAGAGAAAAAAAGAGCGCAAAGAGAGAAAAAAAGAGCGCAGAGAGAAAGAAAGAGCGCAGAGAGAAAGAGCGCAGAGAGATAAAGAGAAAGAAAGAGCGCAGAGAGAGAAAGAGAAAGAAAGAGCGCAGAGAGAGAGAAAGAGCGCAGAGAGAGAGAAAGAAAGAGCGCAGAGAGAGAGAAAGAAAGTGCGCAGAGAGAAAGAAAGAGCGCAGAGAGAAAGAGCGCAGAGAGAGAAAGAGAAAGAAAGAGAGCATAGAGAGAAAGAGAAAGAAAGAGCGCAGAGAGAGAGAGAGAGAGAGAGAAAGAGCGCAGAGAGAGAGAAAGAAAGAGCACAGAGAGAGAAAGAAAGAGCGCAGAGAGAGAGCGCAGAGAGAAAGAAAGAGCGCAGAGAGAGAGAAAGAAAGTGCGCAGAGAGAAAGAAAGAGCGCAGAGAGAGAGCGCAGAGAGAGAAAGAGAAAGAAAGAGCGCAGAGAGAGAGAGAAAGAGCGCAGAGAGAGAAAGAGCGCAGAGAGAGAGAAAGAGAAAGAAAGAGCGCAGAGAGAGAGAAAGAGCGCAGAGAGAGAGAAAGAGCGCAGAGAGAGAAAGAAAGAGCGCAGAGAGAGAGAAAGAAAGAGCGCAGAGAGAGAGCGCAGAGAGAGAGAGCGCAGAGAGAGAGAGCGCAGAGAGAGAAAGAAAGAGCGCAAAAAGAGAAAAAAAGAGCGCAAAGAGAGAAAAAAAGAGCGCAGAGAGAAAGAAAGAGCGCAGAGAGAAAGAAAGAGCGCAGAGAGAAAGAGCGCAGAGAGAGAAAGAGAAAGAAAGAGCGCAGAGAGAGAAAGAGAAAGAAAGAGCGCAGAGAGAGAGAAAGAGCGCAGAGAGAGAGAAAGAAAGAGCGCAGAGAGAGAGAAAGAAAGTGCGCAGAGAGAAAGAAAGAGCGCAGAGAGAAAGAGCGCAGAGAGAGAGAAAGAGCGCAGAGAGAGAGAAAGAGCGCAGCGAGAGAAAGAAACAGCGCAGAGAGAGAGAAAGAGCGCAGATAGAGAGAAAGAGCGCAGAGAGAGAGAAAGAGCGCAGAGAGAGAGAAAGAGCGCAGCGAGAGAAAGAAACAGCGCAGAGAGAGAAAGAAAGAGCGCAGAGAGAGAGCGCAGAGAGAGAGAGAGAGCGCAGAGAGAGAAATAAAGAGCGCAGAGAGAGAAAGAAAGAGCGCAGAGAAAGAAAGAGTGCAGCGAGAAAGAAAGAGCGCAGAGAGAGAGAGCGCAGAGAGAGAGAGAGCGCAGAGAGAGAAAGAGAAAGAAAGAGCGCAGAAAGAGAGAGAGAAAGAGCGCAGAGAGAGAGAAAGAAAGAGCGCAGAGAGAGAAAGAAAGAGCGCAGAGAGAGAGAGCGCAGAGAGAAAGAAAGAGCGCAGAGAGAGAGAAAGAAAGTGCGCAGAGAGAGAGAAAGAGCGCAGAGAGAGAGAAAGAAAGTGCGCAGAGAGAAAGAAAGAGCGCAGAGAGAAAGAGCGCAGAGAGAGAAAGAGAAAGAAAGAGCGCAGAGAGAGAAAGAGAAAGAAAGAGCGCAGAGAGAGAGAGAGAGCGCAGAGAGAGAGAGAGAAAGAGCGAAGAGAGAGAGAAAGAAAGAGCGCAGAGAGAGAGAAAGAAAGAGCGCAGAGAGAGAGCGCAGAGAGAGAGAGAGCGCAGAGAGAGAAATAAAGAGCGCAGAGAGAGAAAGAAAGAGCGCAGAGAAAGAAAGAGCGCAGAGAGAGAGAAAGAAAGAGCGCAGAGAGAGAAAGAAAGAGCGCAAAGAGAGAAAGAAAGAGCGCAAAGAGAGAAAAAAAGAGTGCAGAGAGAAAGAAAGAGTGCAAAGAGAGAAAAAAAGAGTGCAGAGAGAAAGAAAGAGCGCAGAGAGAAAGAAAGAGCACAGAGAGAGAGAGCGCAGAGAGAGAAAGAGAAAGAAAGAGCGCAGAGAGAGAAAGAGAAAGAAAGAGCGCAGAGAGAGAGAGAGAGAGCGCAGAGAGAGAGAGAGAAAGAGCGCAGAGAGAGAGAAAGAAAGAGCGCAGAGAGAGAAAGAAAGAGCGCAGAGAGAGAGAGCGCAGAGAGAGAGAAAGAGCGCAGAGAGAGAGAAAGAGCGCAGAGAGAGAGAAAGAAAGTGCGCAGAGAAAGAGAAAGAAAGAGCGCAGAGAGAGAGAGAAAGAGCGCAGAGAGAGAGAGAGAAAGAGCGCAGAGAAAGAGAAAGAAAGAGCGCAGAGAGAGAGCGCAGAGAGAGAGAAAGAAAGAGTGCAGAAAGAAAAAAAGAGCGCAGAGAGAAAGAAAGAAAGAGCGCAGAGAGAGAGAAAGAAAGAGCGCAGAGAGAGAAAGAGCGCAGAGAGAGAAAGAGCGCAGAGAGAGAAAGAGCGCAGAGAGAGAGAAAGAGCGCAGAGAGAGAAAGAAAGAGCGCAGAGAGAGAAAGAAAGAGCGCAGAGAGAGAGAAAGAAAGAGCGCAGAGAGAGAGCGCAGAGAGAGAGAGCGCAGAGAGAGAGAGCGCAGAGAGAGAAAGAAAGAGCGCAGAGAGAGAAAGAAAGAGCGCAGAGAGAGAAAGAAAGAGCGCAAAAAGAGAAAAAAAGAGCGCAAAGAGAGAAAAAAAGAGCGCAGAGAGAAAGAAAGAGCGCAGAGAGAAAGAAAGAGCGCAGAGAGAAAGAGCGCAGAGAGATAAAGAGAAAGAAAGAGCGCAGAGAGAGAAAGAGAAAGAAAGAGCGCAGAGAGAGAGAAAGAGCGCAGAGAGAGAGAAAGAAAGAGCGCAGAGAGAGAGAAAGAAAGTGCGCAGAGAGAAAGAAAGAGCGCAGAGAGAAAGAGCGCAGAGAGAGAAAGAGAAAGAAAGAGCGCATAGAGAGAAAGAGAAAGAAAGAGCGCAGAGAGAGAGAGAGAGAGAGAAAGAGCGCAGAGAGAGAGAAAGAGCGCAGAGAGAGAGAAAGAAAGAGCGCAGAGAGAGAGAAAGAAAGTGCGCAGAGAGAAAGAAAGAGCGCAGAGAGAAAGAGCGCAGAGAGAGAAAGAGAAAGAAAGAGCGGAGAGAGAGAAAGAGCGCAGAGAGAGAGAAAGAAAGAGCGCAGAGAGAGAGAAAGAAAGTGCGCAGAGAGAAAGAAAGAGCGCAGAGAGAAAGAGCGCAGAGAGAGAAAGAGAAAGAAAGAGAGCATAGAGAGAAAGAGAAAGAAAGAGCGCAGAGAGAGAGAGAGAGAGAGAGAAAGAGCGCAGAGAGAGAGAAAGAAAGAGCACAGAGAGAGAAAGAAAGAGCGCAGAGAGAGAGCGCAGAGAGAAAGAAAGAGCGCAGAGAGAGAGAAAGAAAGTGCGCAGAGAGAAAGAAAGAGCGCAGAGAGAGAGCGCAGAGAGAGAAAGAGAAAGAAAGAGCGCAGAGAGAGAGAGAAAGAGCGCAGAGAGAGAAAGAGCGCAGAGAGAGAGAAAGAGAAAGAAAGAGCGCAGAGAGAGAGAAAGAGCGCAGAGAGAGAGAAAGAGCGCAGAGAGAGAGAAAGAAAGAGCGCAGAGAGAGAGAAAGTAAGAGTGCAGAGAGAAAGAAAGAGCGCAGAGAGAAAGAAAGAAAGAGCGCAGAGAGAGAGAGAGAGAAAGAAAAAGCGCAGAGAAAGAAAGAGCACAGAGAGAGGAAGAAAGAGCGCAGACAGAGAGAGAGAAAGAAAGAGCGCAGAGAGAGAGAAAGAGCGCAGAGAGAGAGAAAGAAAGAGCGCAGAGAGAGAGAGAGCGCAGAGAGAGAGCGCAGAGAGAGAGAGAGCGCAGAGAGAGAGAGCGCAGAGAGAGAGCGCAGAGAGAGAGAGAGCGCAGAGAGAGAGAGAGTGCAGAGAGAGAGCGCAGAGAGAGAGAGAGAGCGCAGAGAGAAAGAAAGAGCGCAGAGAGAAAGAAAGAGAGCAGAGAGAGAGAAAGAGAGCAGAGAGAAAGAAAGTGCGCAGAGAGAGAGAAAGAGAGCAGAGAGAGAGAAAGAAAGAGCGCAGAGAGAGAGAAAGAAAGAGCGCAGAGAGAAAGAAAGAGCGCAGAGAGAGAGAGAAAGAGCGCAGCGAGAGAGAGAGAGAGCACAGAGAGAGAGAAAGAAAGAGCGCAGAGAGAGAGAGAAAGAAAGAGCGCAGAGAGAGAAAGAAAGAGTGCAAAGAGGGAGAAAGAGCGCAGAGAGAGAAAGAACGCAGAGAGAGAGAAAGAGCGCAGAGAGAGAGAAAGAGCGCAGAGAGAGAGAAAGAGCGCAGAGAGAGAAAGAGCGCAGAGAGAGAAAGAGCGCAGAGAGAAAGAAAGAGCGCAGAGAGAGAGAGCGCAGAGAGAGAGTAAAAAAGAGCGCAGAGAGAGAAAAAAAGAGCGCAGAGAGAGAGAAAAAAAGAGCGCAGAGAGAGAGAAAGAAAAAGCGCAGAGAGAGAAAGAAAGAGCGCAGAGAGAGAGAGAAAGAGCGCAGAGAGTGAGAAAGAAAGAGTGCAGAGACAAAGAAAGAGCGCAGAGAGAGAGAGAAAGAAAGAGCGCAGAGAGAGAAAGAAAGACCGCAGAGAGAGAGAGGAAGAAAGAGCGCAGAGAGAGAGAAAGAGCGCAGAGAGAGAGAAAGAGCGCAGAGAGAGAGAAAGAGCGCAGAGAGAGAGAAAGAGCGCAGAGAGAGAGAAAGAGCACAGAGAGAGAGAAAGAGCGCAGAGAGAGAGAAAGAGCACAGAGAGAGAGAAAGAAAGAGCGCATAGAGAGAGAAAGAAAGAGCACAGAAAGAGAGCGCAGAGAGAGAGAGAGAGCGCAGAGAGAGAAATAAAGAGCGCAGAGAGAGAAATAAAGAGCGCAGAGAGAGAAATAAAGAGCGCAGAGAGAGAAATAAAAAGCGCAGAGAGAGAAATAAAGAGCGCAGAGAGAGAAATAAAAAGCGCAGAGAGAGAAATAAAGAGCGCAGAGAAAGAAAGAGCGCAGAGAGAGAGAAAGAAAGAGCGCAGAGAGAGAGAAAAAGAGCGCAAAGAGAGAAAAAAAGAGCGCAGAAAGAAAGAAAGAGCGCAGAGAGAAAGAAAGAGCGCAGAGAGAGAGAGCGCAGAGAGAGATAGAGAAAGAAAAAGAAAGAGCGCAGAGAGAGAGAGAGAGAAAGAGCGCCGAGAGAGAAAGAGCGCAGAGAGAGAGAAAGAGCGCAGAGAGAGAGAGCGCAGAGAGAGATAGAGAAAGAAAAAGAAAGAGCGCAGAGAGAGAGAGAGAGAGAAAGAGCGCAGAGAGAGAAAGTGCGCAGAGAGAGAAAGAGCGCAGAGAGAAAGAAAGAGCGCAGAGAGAGAGAGAGAGAAAGAGCGCAGAGAGAGAAAGAAAGAGCGCAAAGAGAGAAAAAAAGAGCGCAGAAAGAAAGAAAGAGCGCAGAGAGAAAGAAAGAAAGAGCGCAGAGAGAGAGAAAGAGCGCAGAGAGAGAAAGAGAAAGAAAGAGCGCAGAGAGAGAGAGAGAGAGTGCAGAGAGAGAGAGAAAGAGCGCAGAGAGAGAGAGAGAGCGCAGAGAGAGAAAGAGAAAGAAAGAGCGCAGAGAGAGAAAGAGCGCAGAGAGAGAAAGAGCGCAGAGAGAGAAGGAGCGCAGAGAGAGAAAGAGCGCAGAGAGAGAAAGAGCGCAGAGAGAAAGATAGAGCGCAGAGAGAAAGAAAGAGCGCAGAGAGAAAGAAAGAGCGCAGAGAGAAAGAAAGAGCGCAGAGAGAAAGAAAGAGCGCAGAGAGAGAGAAAGAGCGCAGAGAGAGAGAAAGAGCGCAGAGAGAGAGAAAAAAAGAGTGCAGAGAGAGAATGAAAAAGCGCAGAGAGACAAAGAGCGCAGAGAGAGAGAAATAAAGAGCGCAGAGAGAGAAAGAAAGAGCGCAGAGAGAGAAAGAAAGAGCGCAGAGAGTGAGAGAGAAAGAGCGCAAAGAGAAAGAAAGAGCGCAGAGAGAGAGAGAAAGAAAGAGCGCAGAGAGAGAGAGAAAGAAAGAGCGCAGAGAGAGAGAAAGAAAGAGCGCAGAGAGAAAGAAAGAGCACATAGAGAGAGAAAGAGCGCAGAGAGAGAGAGAAAGAGCGCAGAGAGAGAGAGCGCAGACAGAGAGAGAGTGCAGACAGAGAGAGAGCGCAGAGAGAGAGAGCGCAGAGAGAGAGAAAGAAAGAGCGCAGAGAGAGAGAAAGAGCGTAGAGAAAAAAAGAGCGCAGAGAGAGAGGAAGAAAGAGCGCAGACAGAGAAAGAAAGAGCGCAGACAGAGAAAGAAAGAGCGCAGAGAGAGAGAAAGAGCGCAGAGAGAGAGAAAGAGCGCAGAGAGAGAGAAAGAGCGCGCAGAGAGAGAAAGAGCGCAGCGAGAGAAAGAAACAGCGCAGAGAGAGAAAGAAAGAGCGCAGAGAGAGAGCGCAGAGAGAGAGAGAGCGCAGAGAGAGAAATAAAGAGTGCAGAGAGAAAGAAAGAGCGCAGAGAGAGAGAAAGAAAGTGCACAGAGAGAGAGAAAGAGCGCAGAGAGAGAGAAAGAAAGTGCGCTGAGAGAAAGAAAGAGCGCAGAGAGAAAGAGCGCAGAGAGAGAAAGAGAAAGAAAGAGCGCAGAGAGAGAAAGAGAAAGAAAGAGCGCAGAGAGAGAGAGAGAGAGCGCAGAGAGAGAGAGAGAAAGAGCGCAGAGAGAGAGAAAGAAAGAGCGCAGAGAGAGAAATAAAAAGCGCAGAGAGAGAAATAAAGAGCGCAGAGAGAGAAATAAAGAGCGCAGAGAGAGAAATAAAAAGCGCAGAGAGAGAAATAAAGAGCGCAGAGAAAGAAAGAGCGCAGAGAGAGAGAAAGAAAGAGCGCAGAGAGAGAGAAAAAGAGCGCAAAGAGAGAAAAAAAGAGCGCAGAAAGAAAGAGCGCAGAGAGAAAGAAAGAGCGCAGAGAGAGAGAGCGCAGAGAGAGATAGAGAAAGAAAAAGAAAGAGCGCAGAGAGAGAGAGAGAGAGAAAGAGCGCCGAGAGAGAAAGAGCGCAGAGAGAGAGAAAGAGCGCAGAGAGAGAGAGCGCAGAGAGAGATAGAGAAAGAAAAAGAAAGAGCGCAGAGAGAGAGAGAGAGAGAAAGAGCGCAGAGAGAGAAAGTGTGCAGAGAGAGAAAGAGCGCAGAGAGAAAGAAAGAGCGCAGAGAGAGAGAGAGAGAAAGAGCGCAGAGAGAGAAAGAAAGAGCGCAAAGAGAGAAAAAAAGAGCGCAGAAAGAAAGAAAGAGCGCAGAGAGAAAGAAAGAAAGAGCGCAGAGAGAGAGAAAGAGCGCAGAGAGAGAAAGAGAAAGAAAGAGCGCAGAGAGAGAGAGAGAGAGTGCAGAGAGAGAGAGAAAGAGCGCAGAGAGAGAGAGAGAGCGCAGAGAGAGAAAAAGAAAGAAAGAGCGCAGAGAGAGAAAGAGCGCAGAGAGAGAAAGAGCGCAGAGAGAGAAGGAGCGCAGAGAGAGAAAGAGCGCAGAGAGAGAAAGAGCGCAGAGAGAAAGATAGAGCGCAGAGAGAAAGAAAGAGCGCAGAGAGAAAGAAAGAGCGCAGAGAGAAAGAAAGAGCGCAGAGAGAAAGAAAGAGCGCAGAGAGAGAGAAAGAGCGCAGAGAGAGAGAAAGAGCGCAGAGAGAGAGAAAAAAAGAGTGCAGAGAGAGAAAGAAAAAGCGCAGAGAGAGACAAAGAGCGCAGAGAGAGAGAAATAAAGAGCGCAGAGAGAGAAAGAAAGAGCGCAGAGAGAGAAAGAAAGAGCGCAGAGAGTGAGAGAGAAAGAGCGCAAAGAGAAAGAAAGAGCGCAGAGAGAGAGAGAAAGAAAGAGCGCAGAGAGAGAGAGAAAGAAAGAGCGCAGAGAGAGAGAAAGAAAGAGCGCAGAGAGAAAGAAAGAGCACATAGAGAGAGAAAGAGCGCAGAGAGAGAGAGAAAGAGCGCAGAGAGAGAGAGCGCAGACAGAGAGAGAGCGCAGACAGAGAGAGAGCGCAGAGAGAGAGAGCGCAGAGAGAGAGAAAGAAAGAGCGCAGAGAGAGAGAAAGAGCGTAGAGAAAAAAAGAGCGCAGAGAGAGAGGAAGAAAGAGCGCAGACAGAGAAAGAAAGAGCGCAGACAGAGAAAGAAAGAGCGCAGAGAGAGAGAAAGAGCGCAGATAGAGAGAAAGAGCGCAGAGAGAGAGAAAGAGCGCAGAGAGAGAGAAAGAGCGCAGCGAGAGAAAGAAACAGCGCAGAGAGAGAAAGAAAGAGCGCAGAGAGAGAGCGCAGAGAGAGAGAGAGAGCGCAGAGAGAGAAATAAAGAGCGCAGAGAGAGAGAAAGAAAGTGCACAGAGAGAGAGAAAGAGCGCAGAGAGAGAGAAAGAAAGTGCGCTGAGAGAAAGAAAGAGCGCAGAGAGAAAGAGCGCAGAGAGAGAAAGAGAAAGAAAGAGCGCAGAGAGAGAAAGAGAAAGAAAGAGCGCAGAGAGAGAGAGAGAGAGCGCAGAGAGAGAGAGAGAAAGAGCGCAGAGAGAGAGAAAGAAAGAGCGCAGAGAGAGAAATAAAAAGCGCAGAGAGAGAAATAAAGAGCGCAGAGAGAGAAATAAAGAGCGCAGAGAGAGAAATAAAAAGCGCAGAGAGAGAAATAAAGAGCGCAGAGAAAGAAAGAGCGCAGAGAGAGAGAAAGAAAGAGCGCAGAGAGAGAGAAAAAGAGCGCAAAGAGAGAAAAAAAGAGCGCAGAAAGAAAGAGCGCAGAGAGAAAGAAAAAGCGCAGAGAGAGAGAGCGCAGAGAGAGATAGAGAAAGAAAAAGAAAGAGCGCAGAGAGAGAGAGAGAGAAAGAGCGCCGAGAGAGAAAGAGCGCAGAGAGAGAGAAAGAGCGCAGAGAGAGAGAGCGCAGAGAGAGATAGAGAAAGAAAAAGAAAGAGCGCAGAGAGAGAGAGAGAGAGAGAAAGAGCGCAGAGAGAGAAAGTGCGCAGAGAGAGAAAGAGCGCAGAGAGAAAGAAAGAGCGCAGAGAGAGAGAGAGAGAAAGAGCGCAGAGAGAGAAAGAAAGAGCGCAAAGAGAGAAAAAAAGAGCGCAGAAAGAAAGAAAGAGCGCAGAGAGAAAGAAAGAAAGAGCGCAGAGAGAGAGAAAGAGCGCAGAGAGAGAAAGAGAAAGAAAGAGCGCAGAGAGAGAGAGAGAGAGTGCAGAGAGAGAGAGAAAGAGCGCAGAGAGAGAGAGAGAGCGCAGAGAGAGAAAGAGAAAGAAAGAGCGCAGAGAGAGAAAGAGCGCAGAGAGAGAAAGAGCGCAGAGAGAGAAGGAGCGCAGAGAGAGAAAGAGCGCAGAGAGAGAAAGAGCGCAGAGAGAAAGATAGAGCGCAGAGAGAAAGAAAGAGCGCAGAGAGAAAGAAAGAGCGCAGAGAGAAAGAAAGAGCGCAGAGAGAAAGAAAGAGCGCAGAGAGAGAGAAAGAGCGCAGAGAGAGAGAAAGAGCGCAGAGAGAGAGAAAAAAAGAGTGCAGAGAGAGAATGAAAAAGCGCAGAGAGACAAAGAGCGCAGAGAGAGAGAAATAAAGAGCGCAGAGAGAGAAAGAAAGAGCGCAGAGAGAGAAAGAAAGAGCGCAGAGAGTGAGAGAGAAAGAGCGCAAAGAGAAAGAAAGAGCGCAGAGAGAGAGAGAAAGAAAGAGCGCAGAGAGAGAGAGAAAGAAAGAGCGCAGAGAGAGAGAAAGAAAGAGCGCAGAGAGAAAGAAAGAGCACATAGAGAGAGAAAGAGCGCAGAGAGAGAGAGAAAGAGCGCAGAGAGAGAGAGCGCAGACAGAGAGAGAGTGCAGACAGAGAGAGAGCGCAGAGAGAGAGCGCAGAGAGAGAGAAAGAAAGAGCGCAGAGAGAGAGAAAGAGCGTAGAGAAAAAAAGAGCGCAGAGAGAGAGGAAGAAAGAGCGCAGACAGAGAAAGAAAGAGCGCAGACAGAGAAAGAAAGAGCGCAGAGAGAGAGAAAGAGCGCAGAGAGAGAGAAAGAGCGCAGAGAGAGAGAAAGAGCGCGCAGAGAGAGAAAGAGCGCAGCGAGAGAAAGAAACAGCGCAGAGAGAGAAAGAAAGAGCGCAGAGAGAGAGCGCAGAGAGAGAGAGAGCGCAGAGAGAGAAATAAAGAGTGCAGAGAGAAAGAAAGAGCGCAGAGAGAGAGAAAGAAAGTGCACAGAGAGAGAGAAAGAGCACAGAGAGAGAGAAAGAAAGTGCGCTGAGAGAAAGAAAGAGCGCAGAGAGAAAGAGCGCAGAGAGAGAAAGAGAAAGAAAGAGCGCAGAGAGAGAAAGAGAAAGAAAGAGCGCAGAGAGAGAGAGAGAGAGCGCAGAGAGAGAGAGAGAAAGAGCGCAGAGAGAGAGAAAGAAAGAGCGCAGAGAGAGAAATAAAAAGCGCAGAGAGAGAAATAAAGAGCGCAGAGAGAGAAATAAAGAGCGCAGAGAGAGAAATAAAAAGCGCAGAGAGAGAAATAAAGAGCGCAGAGAAAGAAAGAGCGCAGAGAGAGAGAAAGAAAGAGCGCAGAGAGAGAGAAAAAGAGCGCAAAGAGAGAAAAAAAGAGCGCAGAAAGAAAGAGCGCAGAGAGAAAGAAAGAGCGCAGAGAGAGAGAGCGCAGAGAGAGATAGAGAAAGAAAAAGAAAGAGCGCAGAGAGAGAGAGAGAGAGAAAGAGCGCCGAGAGAGAAAGAGCGCAGAGAGAGAGAAAGAGCGCAGAGAGAGAGAGCGCAGAGAGAGATAGAGAAAGAAAAAGAAAGAGCGCAGAGAGAGAGAGAGAGAGAAAGAGCGCAGAGAGAGAAAGTGTGCAGAGAGAGAAAGAGCGCAGAGAGAAAGAAAGAGCGCAGAGAGAGAGAGAGAGAAAGAGCGCAGAGAGAGAAAGAAAGAGCGCAAAGAGAGAAAAAAAGAGCGCAGAAAGAAAGAAAGAGCGCAGAGAGAAAGAAAGAAAGAGCGCAGAGAGAGAGAAAGAGCGCAGAGAGAGAAAGAGAAAGAAAGAGCGCAGAGAGAGAGAGAGAGAGTGCAGAGAGAGAGAGAAAGAGCGCAGAGAGAGAGAGAGAGCGCAGAGAGAGAAAAAGAAAGAAAGAGCGCAGAGAGAGAAAGAGCGCAGAGAGAGAAAGAGCGCAGAGAGAGAAGGAGCGCAGAGAGAGAAAGAGCGCAGAGAGAGAAAGAGCGCAGAGAGAAAGATAGAGCGCAGAGAGAAAGAAAGAGCGCAGAGAGAAAGAAAGAGCGCAGAGAGAAAGAAAGAGCGCAGAGAGAAAGAAAGAGCGCAGAGAGAGAGAAAGAGCGCAGAGAGAGAGAAAGAGCGCAGAGAGAGAGAAAAAAAGAGTGCAGAGAGAGAAAGAAAAAGCGCAGAGAGAGACAAAGAGCGCAGAGAGAGAGAAATAAAGAGCGCAGAGAGAGAAAGAAAGAGCGCAGAGAGAGAAAGAAAGAGCGCAGAGAGTGAGAGAGAAAGAGCGCAAAGAGAAAGAAAGAGCGCAGAGAGAGAGAGAAAGAAAGAGCGCAGAGAGAGAGAGAAAGAAAGAGCGCAGAGAGAGAGAAAGAAAGAGCGCAGAGAGAAAGAAAGAGCACATAGAGAGAGAAAGAGCGCAGAGAGAGAGAGAAAGAGCGCAGAGAGAGAGAGCGCAGACAGAGAGAGAGCGCAGACAGAGAGAGAGCGCAGAGAGAGAGAGCGCAGAGAGAGAGAAAGAAAGAGCGCAGAGAGAGAGAAAGAGCGTAGAGAAAAAAAGAGCGCAGAGAGAGAGGAAGAAAGAGCGCAGACAGAGAAAGAAAGAGCGCAGACAGAGAAAGAAAGAGCGCAGAGAGAGAGAAAGAGCGCAGATAGAGAGAAAGAGCGCAGAGAGAGAGAAAGAGCGCAGAGAGAGAGAAAGAGCGCAGCGAGAGAAAGAAACAGCGCAGAGAGAGAAAGAAAGAGCGCAGAGAGAGAGCGCAGAGAGAGAGAGAGAGCGCAGAGAGAGAAATAAAGAGCGCAGAGAGAGAGAAAGAAAGTGCACAGAGAGAGAGAAAGAGCGCAGAGAGAGAGAAAGAAAGTGCGCTGAGAGAAAGAAAGAGCGCAGAGAGAAAGAGCGCAGAGAGAGAAAGAGAAAGAAAGAGCGCAGAGAGAGAAAGAGAAAGAAAGAGCGCAGAGAGAGAGAGAGAGAGCGCAGAGAGAGAGAGAGAAAGAGCGCAGAGAGAGAGAAAGAAAGAGCGCAGAGAGAGAAATAAAAAGCGCAGAGAGAGAAATAAAGAGCGCAGAGAGAGAAATAAAGAGCGCAGAGAGAGAAATAAAAAGCGCAGAGAGAGAAATAAAGAGCGCAGAGAAAGAAAGAGCGCAGAGAGAGAGAAAGAAAGAGCGCAGAGAGAGAGAAAAAGAGCGCAAAGAGAGAAAAAAAGAGCGCAGAAAGAAAGAGCGCAGAGAGAAAGAAAAAGCGCAGAGAGAGAGAGCGCAGAGAGAGATAGAGAAAGAAAAAGAAAGAGCGCAGAGAGAGAGAGAGAGAAAGAGCGCCGAGAGAGAAAGAGCGCAGAGAGAGAGAAAGAGCGCAGAGAGAGAGAGCGCAGAGAGAGATAGAGAAAGAAAAAGAAAGAGCGCAGAGAGAGAGAGAGAGAGAGAAAGAGCGCAGAGAGAGAAAGTGCGCAGAGAGAGAAAGAGCGCAGAGAGAAAGAAAGAGCGCAGAGAGAGAGAGAGAGAAAGAGCGCAGAGAGAGAAAGAAAGAGCGCAAAGAGAGAAAAAAAGAGCGCAGAAAGAAAGAAAGAGCGCAGAGAGAAAGAAAGAAAGAGCGCAGAGAGAGAGAAAGAGCGCAGAGAGAGAAAGAGAAAGAAAGAGCGCAGAGAGAGAGAGAGAGAGTGCAGAGAGAGAGAGAAAGAGCGCAGAGAGAGAGAGAGAGCGCAGAGAGAGAAAGAGAAAGAAAGAGCGCAGAGAGAGAAAGAGCGCAGAGAGAGAAAGAGCGCAGAGAGAGAAGGAGCGCAGAGAGAGAAAGAGCGCAGAGAGAGAAAGAGCGCAGAGAGAAAGATAGAGCGCAGAGAGAAAGAAAGAGCGCAGAGAGAAAGAAAGAGCGCAGAGAGAAAGAAAGAGCGCAGAGAGAAAGAAAGAGCGCAGAGAGAGAGAAAGAGCGCAGAGAGAGAGAAAGAGCGCAGAGAGAGAGAAAAAAAGAGTGCAGAGAGAGAATGAAAAAGCGCAGAGAGACAAAGAGCGCAGAGAGAGAGAAATAAAGAGCGCAGAGAGAGAAAGAAAGAGCGCAGAGAGAGAAAGAAAGAGCGCAGAGAGTGAGAGAGAAAGAGCGCAAAGAGAAAGAAAGAGCGCAGAGAGAGAGAGAAAGAAAGAGCGCAGAGAGAGAGAGAAAGAAAGAGCGCAGAGAGAGAGAAAGAAAGAGCGCAGAGAGAAAGAAAGAGCACATAGAGAGAGAAAGAGCGCAGAGAGAGAGAGAAAGAGCGCAGAGAGAGAGAGCGCAGACAGAGAGAGAGTGCAGACAGAGAGAGAGCGCAGAGAGAGAGCGCAGAGAGAGAGAAAGAAAGAGCGCAGAGAGAGAGAAAGAGCGTAGAGAAAAAAAGAGCGCAGAGAGAGAGGAAGAAAGAGCGCAGACAGAGAAAGAAAGAGCGCAGACAGAGAAAGAAAGAGCGCAGAGAGAGAGAAAGAGCGCAGAGAGAGAGAAAGAGCGCAGAGAGAGAGAAAGAGCGCGCAGAGAGAGAAAGAGCGCAGCGAGAGAAAGAAACAGCGCAGAGAGAGAAAGAAAGAGCGCAGAGAGAGAGCGCAGAGAGAGAGAGAGCGCAGAGAGAGAAATAAAGAGTGCAGAGAGAAAGAAAGAGCGCAGAGAGAGAGAAAGAAAGTGCACAGAGAGAGAGAAAGAGCACAGAGAGAGAGAAAGAAAGTGCGCTGAGAGAAAGAAAGAGCGCAGAGAGAAAGAGCGCAGAGAGAGAAAGAGAAAGAAAGAGCGCAGAGAGAGAAAGAGAAAGAAAGAGCGCAGAGAGAGAGAGAGAGAGCGCAGAGAGAGAGAGAGAAAGAGCGCAGAGAGAGAGAAAGAAAGAGCGCAGAGAGAGAAATAAAAAGCGCAGAGAGAGAAATAAAGAGCGCAGAGAGAGAAATAAAGAGCGCAGAGAGAGAAATAAAAAGCGCAGAGAGAGAAATAAAGAGCGCAGAGAAAGAAAGAGCGCAGAGAGAGAGAAAGAAAGAGCGCAGAGAGAGAGAAAAAGAGCGCAAAGAGAGAAAAAAAGAGCGCAGAAAGAAAGAGCGCAGAGAGAAAGAAAGAGCGCAGAGAGAGAGAGCGCAGAGAGAGATAGAGAAAGAAAAAGAAAGAGCGCAGAGAGAGAGAGAGAGAGAAAGAGCGCCGAGAGAGAAAGAGCGCAGAGAGAGAGAAAGAGCGCAGAGAGAGAGAGCGCAGAGAGAGATAGAGAAAGAAAAAGAAAGAGCGCAGAGAGAGAGAGAGAGAGAAAGAGCGCAGAGAGAGAAAGTGTGCAGAGAGAGAAAGAGCGCAGAGAGAAAGAAAGAGCGCAGAGAGAGAGAGAGAGAAAGAGCGCAGAGAGAGAAAGAAAGAGCGCAAAGAGAGAAAAAAAGAGCGCAGAAAGAAAGAAAGAGCGCAGAGAGAAAGAAAGAAAGAGCGCAGAGAGAGAGAAAGAGCGCAGAGAGAGAAAGAGAAAGAAAGAGCGCAGAGAGAGAGAGAGAGAGTGCAGAGAGAGAGAGAAAGAGCGCAGAGAGAGAGAGAGAGCGCAGAGAGAGAAAAAGAAAGAAAGAGCGCAGAGAGAGAAAGAGCGCAGAGAGAGAAAGAGCGCAGAGAGAGAAGGAGCGCAGAGAGAGAAAGAGCGCAGAGAGAGAAAGAGCGCAGAGAGAAAGATAGAGCGCAGAGAGAAAGAAAGAGCGCAGAGAGAAAGAAAGAGCGCAGAGAGAAAGAAAGAGCGCAGAGAGAAAGAAAGAGCGCAGAGAGAGAGAAAGAGCGCAGAGAGAGAGAAAGAGCGCAGAGAGAGAGAAAAAAAGAGTGCAGAGAGAGAAAGAAAAAGCGCAGAGAGAGACAAAGAGCGCAGAGAGAGAGAAATAAAGAGCGCAGAGAGAGAAAGAAAGAGCGCAGAGAGAGAAAGAAAGAGCGCAGAGAGTGAGAGAGAAAGAGCGCAAAGAGAAAGAAAGAGCGCAGAGAGAGAGAGAAAGAAAGAGCGCAGAGAGAGAGAGAAAGAAAGAGCGCAGAGAGAGAGAAAGAAAGAGCGCAGAGAGAAAGAAAGAGCACATAGAGAGAGAAAGAGCGCAGAGAGAGAGAGAAAGAGCGCAGAGAGAGAGAGCGCAGACAGAGAGAGAGCGCAGACAGAGAGAGAGCGCAGAGAGAGAGAGCGCAGAGAGAGAGAAAGAAAGAGCGCAGA
Organism: Ascaphus truei; assembly: GCF_040206685.1. Taxonomy (NCBI): domain Eukaryota; kingdom Metazoa; phylum Chordata; class Amphibia; order Anura; family Ascaphidae; genus Ascaphus; species Ascaphus truei. The sequence goes on along the minus strand of NC_134501.1, from coordinate 42,585,633 downwards.
GAGAGAGAAAGAGCGTAGAGAAAAAAAGAGCGCAGAGAGAGAGGAAGAAAGAGCGCAGACAGAGAAAGAAAGAGCGCAGACAGAGAAAGAAAGAGCGCAGAGAGAGAGAAAGAGCGCAGATAGAGAGAAAGAGCGCAGAGAGAGAGAAAGAGCGCAGAGAGAGAGAAAGAGCGCAGCGAGAGAAAGAAACAGCGCAGAGAGAGAAAGAAAGAGCGCAGAGAGAGAGCGCAGAGAGAGAGAGAGAGCGCAGAGAGAGAAATAAAGAGCGCAGAGAGAGAGAAAGAAAGTGCACAGAGAGAGAGAAAGAGCGCAGAGAGAGAGAAAGAAAGTGCGCTGAGAGAAAGAAAGAGCGCAGAGAGAAAGAGCGCAGAGAGAGAAAGAGAAAGAAAGAGCGCAGAGAGAGAAAGAGAAAGAAAGAGCGCAGAGAGAGAGAGAGAGAGCGCAGAGAGAGAGAGAGAAAGAGCGCAGAGAGAGAGAAAGAAAGAGCGCAGAGAGAGAAATAAAAAGCGCAGAGAGAGAAATAAAGAGCGCAGAGAGAGAAATAAAGAGCGCAGAGAGAGAAATAAAAAGCGCAGAGAGAGAAATAAAGAGCGCAGAGAAAGAAAGAGCGCAGAGAGAGAGAAAGAAAGAGCGCAGAGAGAGAGAAAAAGAGCGCAAAGAGAGAAAAAAAGAGCGCAGAAAGAAAGAGCGCAGAGAGAAAGAAAAAGCGCAGAGAGAGAGAGCGCAGAGAGAGATAGAGAAAGAAAAAGAAAGAGCGCAGAGAGAGAGAGAGAGAAAGAGCGCCGAGAGAGAAAGAGCGCAGAGAGAGAGAAAGAGCGCAGAGAGAGAGAGCGCAGAGAGAGATAGAGAAAGAAAAAGAAAGAGCGCAGAGAGAGAGAGAGAGAGAGAAAGAGCGCAGAGAGAGAAAGTGTGCAGAGAGAGAAAGAGCGCAGAGAGAAAGAAAGAGCGCAGAGAGAGAGAGAGAAAGAGCGCAGAGAGAGAAAGAAAGAGCGCAAAGAGTGAAAAAAAGAGCGCAGAAAGAAAGAAAGAGCGCAGAGAGAAAGAAAGAAAGAGCGCAGAGAGAGAGAAAGAGCGCAGAGAGAGAAAGAGAAAGAAAGAGCGCAGAGAGAGAGAGAGAGAGTGCAGAGAGAGAGAGAAAGAGCGCAGAGAGAGAGAGAGAGCGCAGAGAGAGAAAGAGAAAGAAAGAGCGCAGAGAGAGAAAGAGCGCAGAGAGAGAAAGAGCGCAGAGAGAGAAGGAGCGCAGAGAGAGAAAGAGCGCAGAGAGAGAAAGGGCGCAGAGAGAAAGATAGAGCGCAGAGAGAAAGAAAGAGCGCAGAGAGAAAGAAAGAGCGCAGAGAGAAAGAAAGAGCGCAGAGAGAAAGAAAGAGCGCAGAGAGAGAGAAAGAGCGCAGAGAGAGAGAAAGAGCGCAGAGAGAGAGAAAAAAAGAGTGCAGAGAGAGAAAGAAAAAGCGCAGAGAGAGACAAAGAGCGCAGAGAGAGAGAAATAAAGAGCGCAGAGAGAGAAAGAAAGAGCGCAGAGAGAGAAAGAAAGAGCGCAGAGAGTGAGAGAGAAAGAGCGCAAAGAGAAAGAAAGAGCGCAGAGAGAGAGAGAAAGAAAGAGCGCAGAGAGAGAGAGAAAGAAAGAGCGCAGAGAGAGAGAAAGAAAGAGCGCAGAGAGAAAGAAAGAGCACATAGAGAGAGAAAGAGCGCAGAGAGAGAGAGAAAGAGCGCAGAGAGAGAGAGCGCAGACAGAGAGAGAGCGCAGACAGAGAGAGAGCGCAGACAGAGAGAGCGCAGAGAGAGAGAAAGAAAGAGCGCAGAGAGAGAGAAAGAGCGTAGAGAAAAAAAGAGCGCAGAGAGAGAGGAAGAAAGAGCGCAGACAGAGAAAGAAAGAGCGCAGACAGAGAAAGAAAGAGCGCAGAGAGAGAGAAAGAGCGCAGATAGAGAGAAAGAGCGCAGAGAGAGAGAAAGAGCGCAGAGAGAGAGAAAGAGCGCAGCGAGAGAAAGAAACAGCGCAGAGAGAGAAAGAAAGAGCGCAGAGAGAGAGCGCAGAGAGAGAGAGAGAGCGCAGAGAGAGAAATAAAGAGCGCAGAGAGAGAAAGAAAGTGCGCAGAGAAAGAAAGAGTGCAGCGAGAAAGAAAGAGCGCAGAGAGAGAGAGCGCAGAGAGAGAGAGCGCAGAGAGAGAAAGAGAAAGAAAGAGCGCAGAAAGAGAGAGAGAAAGAGCGCAGAGAGAGAGAAAGAAAGAGCGCAGAGAGAGAAAGAAAGAGCGCAGAGAGAGAGAGCGCAGAGAGAAAGAAAGAGCGCAGAGAGAGAGAAAGAAAGTGCGCAGAGAGAGAGAAAGAGCGCAGAGAGAGAGAAAGAAAGTGCGCAGAGAGAAAGAAAGAGCGCAGAGAGAAAGAGCGCAGAGAGAGAAAGAGAAAGAAAGAGCGCAGAGAGAGAAAGAGAAAGAAAGAGCGCAGAGAGAGAGAGAGAGAGCGCAGAGAGAGAGAGAGAAAGAGCGCAGAGAGAGAGAAAGAAAGAGCGCAGAGAGAGAGAAAGAAAGAGCGCAGAGAGAGAGCGCAGAGAGAGAGAGAGCGCAGAGAGAGAAATAAAGAGCGCAGAGAGAGAAAGAAAGAGCGCAGAGAAAGAAAGAGCGCAGAGAGAGAGAAAGAAAGAGCGCAGAGAGAGAAAGAAAGAGCGCAAAGAGAGAAAGAAAGAGCGCAAAGAGAGAAAAAAAGAGTGCAGAGAGAAAGAAAGAGTGCAAAGAGAGAAAAAAAGAGTGCAGAGAGAAAGAAAGAGCGCAGAGAGAAAGAAAGAGCACAGAGAGAGAGAGCGCAGAGAGAGAAAGAGAAAGAAAGAGCGCAGAGAGAGAAAGAGAAAGAAAGAGCGCAGAGAGAGAGAGAGCGCAGAGAGAGAGAGAGAAAGAGCGCAGAGAGAGAGAAAGAAAGAGCGCAGAGAGAGAAAGAAAGAGCGCAGAGAGAGAGAGCGCAGAGAGAGAGAAAGAGCGCAGAGAGAGAGAAAGAGCGCAGAGAGAGAGAAAGAAAGTGCGCAGAGAAAGAGAAAGAAAGAGCGCAGAGAGAGAGAGAAAGAGCGCAGAGAGAGAGAGAGAAAGAGCGCAGAGAAAGAGAAAGAAAGAGCGCAGAGAGAGAGCGCAGAGAGAGAGAAAGAAAGAGTGCAGAGAGAAAAAAAGAGCGCAGAGAGAAAGAAAGAAAGAGCGCAGAGAGAGAGAAAGAAAGAGCGCAGAGAGAGAAAGAGCGCAGAGAGAGAAAGAGCGCAGAGAGAGAAAGAGCGCAGAGAGAGAGAAAGAGCGCAGAGAGAGAAAGAAAGAGCGCAGAGAGAGAAAGAAAGAGCGCAGAGAGAGAGAAAGAAAGAGCGCAGAGAGAGAGTGCAGAGAGAGAGAGCGCAGAGAGAGAGAGCGCAGAGAGAGAAAGAAAGAGCGCAAAAAGAGAAAAAAAGAGCGCAAAGAGAGAAAAAAAGAGCGCAGAGAGAAAGAAAGAGCGCAGAGAGAAAGAAAGAGCGCAGAGAGAAAGAGCGCAGAGAGAGAAAGAGAAAGAAAGAGCGCAGAGAGAGAAAGAGAAAGAAAGAGCGCAGAGAGAGAGAAAGAGCGCAGAGAGAGAGAAAGAAAGAGCGCAGAGAGAGAGAAAGAAAGTGCGCAGAGAGAAAGAAAGAGCGCAGAGAGAAAGAGCGCAGAGAGAGAGAAAGAGCGCAGAGAGAGAGAAAGAGCGCAGCGAGAGAAAGAAACAGCGCAGAGAGAGAGAAAGAGCGCAGATAGAGAGAAAGAGCGCAGAGAGAGAGAAAGAGCGCAGAGAGAGAGAAAGAGCGCAGCGAGAGAAAGAAACAGCGCAGAGAGAGAAAGAAAGAGCGCAGAGAGAGAGCGCAGAGAGAGAGAGAGAGCGCAGAGAGAGAAATAAAGAGCGCAGAGAGAGAAAGAAAGAGCGCAGAGAAAGAAAGAGTGCAGCGAGAAAGAAAGAGCGCAGAGAGAGAGAGCGCAGAGAGAGAGAGCGCAGAGAGAGAAAGAGAAAGAAAGAGCGCAGAAAGAGAGAGAGAAAGAGCGCAGAGAGAGAGAAAGAAAGAGCGCAGAGAGAGAAAGAAAGAGCGCAGAGAGAGAGAGCGCAGAGAGAAAGAAAGAGCGCAGAGAGAGAGAAAGAAAGTGCGCAGAGAGAGAGAAAGAGCGCAGAGAGAGAGAAAGAAAGTGCGCAGAGAGAAAGAAAGAGCGCAGAGAGAAAGAGCGCAGAGAGAGAAAGAGAAAGAAAGAGCGCAGAGAGAGAAAGAGAAAGAAAGAGCGCAGAGAGAGAGAGAGAGCGCAGAGAGAGAGAGAGAAAGAGCGAAGAGAGAGAGAAAGAAAGAGCGCAGAGAGAGAGAAAGAAAGAGCGCAGAGAGAGAGCGCAGAGAGAGAGAGAGCGCAGAGAGAGAAATAAAGAGCGCAGAGAGAGAAAGAAAGAGCGCAGAGAAAGAAAGAGCGCAGAGAGAGAGAAAGAAAGAGCGCAGAGAGAGAAAGAAAGAGCGCAAAGAGAGAAAGAAAGAGCGCAAAGAGAGAAAAAAAGAGTGCAGAGAGAAAGAAAGAGTGCAAAGAGAGAAAAAAAGAGTGCAGAGAGAAAGAAAGAGCGCAGAGAGAAAGAAAGAGCACAGAGAGAGAGAGCGCAGAGAGAGAAAGAGAAAGAAAGAGCGCAGAGAGAGAAAGAGAAAGAAAGAGCGCAGAGAGAGAGAGAGAGAGCGCAGAGAGAGAGAGAGAAAGAGCGCAGAGAGAGAGAAAGAAAGAGCGCAGAGAGAGAAAGAAAGAGCGCAGAGAGAGAGAGCGCAGAGAGAGAGAAAGAGCGCAGAGAGAGAGAAAGAGCGCAGAGAGAGAGAAAGAAAGTGCGCAGAGAAAGAGAAAGAAAGAGCGCAGAGAGAGAGAGAAAGAGCGCAGAGAGAGAGAGAGAAAGAGCGCAGAGAAAGAGAAAGAAAGAGCGCAGAGAGAGAGCGCAGAGAGAGAGAAAGAAAGAGTGCAGAGAGAAAAAAAGAGCGCAGAGAGAAAGAAAGAAAGAGCGCAGAGAGAGAGAAAGAAAGAGCGCAGAGAGAGAAAGAGCGCAGAGAGAGAAAGAGCGCAGAGAGAGAAAGAGCGCAGAGAGAGAGAAAGAGCGCAGAGAGAGAAAGAAAGAGCGCAGAGAGAGAAAGAAAGAGCGCAGAGAGAGAGAAAGAAAGAGCGCAGAGAGAGAGCGCAGAGAGAGAGAGCGCAGAGAGAGAGAGCGCAGAGAGAGAAAGAAAGAGCGCAGAGAGAGAAAGAAAGAGCGCAGAGAGAGAAAGAAAGAGCGCAAAAAGAGAAAAAAAGAGCGCAAAGAGAGAAAAAAAGAGCGCAGAGAGAAAGAAAGAGCGCAGAGAGAAAGAAAGAGCGCAGAGAGAAAGAGCGCAGAGAGATAAAGAGAAAGAAAGAGCGCAGAGAGAGAAAGAGAAAGAAAGAGCGCAGAGAGAGAGAAAGAGCGCAGAGAGAGAGAAAGAAAGAGCGCAGAGAGAGAGAAAGAAAGTGCGCAGAGAGAAAGAAAGAGCGCAGAGAGAAAGAGCGCAGAGAGAGAAAGAGAAAGAAAGAGCGCATAGAGAGAAAGAGAAAGAAAGAGCGCAGAGAGAGAGAGAGAGAGAGAAAGAGCGCAGAGAGAGAGAAAGAGCGCAGAGAGAGAGAAAGAAAGAGCGCAGAGAGAGAGAAAGAAAGTGCGCAGAGAGAAAGAAAGAGCGCAGAGAGAAAGAGCGCAGAGAGAGAAAGAGAAAGAAAGAGCGGAGAGAGAGAAAGAGCGCAGAGAGAGAGAAAGAAAGAGCGCAGAGAGAGAGAAAGAAAGTGCGCAGAGAGAAAGAAAGAGCGCAGAGAGAAAGAGCGCAGAGAGAGAAAGAGAAAGAAAGAGAGCATAGAGAGAAAGAGAAAGAAAGAGCGCAGAGAGAGAGAGAGAGAGAGAGAAAGAGCGCAGAGAGAGAGAAAGAAAGAGCACAGAGAGAGAAAGAAAGAGCGCAGAGAGAGAGCGCAGAGAGAAAGAAAGAGCGCAGAGAGAGAGAAAGAAAGTGCGCAGAGAGAAAGAAAGAGCGCAGAGAGAGAGCGCAGAGAGAGAAAGAGAAAGAAAGAGCGCAGAGAGAGAGAGAAAGAGCGCAGAGAGAGAAAGAGCGCAGAGAGAGAGAAAGAGAAAGAAAGAGCGCAGAGAGAGAGAAAGAGCGCAGAGAGAGAGAAAGAGCGCAGAGAGAGAAAGAAAGAGCGCAGAGAGAGAGAAAGAAAGAGCGCAGAGAGAGAGCGCAGAGAGAGAGAGCGCAGAGAGAGAGAGCGCAGAGAGAGAAAGAAAGAGCGCAAAAAGAGAAAAAAAGAGCGCAAAGAGAGAAAAAAAGAGCGCAGAGAGAAAGAAAGAGCGCAGAGAGAAAGAAAGAGCGCAGAGAGAAAGAGCGCAGAGAGAGAAAGAGAAAGAAAGAGCGCAGAGAGAGAAAGAGAAAGAAAGAGTGCAGAGAGAGAGAAAGAGCGCAGAGAGAGAGAAAGAAAGAGCGCAGAGAGAGAGAAAGAAAGTGCGCAGAGAGAAAGAAAGAGCGCAGAGAGAAAGAGCGCAGAGAGAGAGAAAGAGCGCAGAGAGAGAGAAAGAGCGCAGCGAGAGAAAGAAACAGCGCAGAGAGAGAGAAAGAGCGCAGATAGAGAGAAAGAGCGCAGAGAGAGAGAAAGAGCGCAGAGAGAGAGAAAGAGCGCAGCGAGAGAAAGAAACAGCGCAGAGAGAGAAAGAAAGAGCGCAGAGAGAGAGCGCAGAGAGAGAGAGAGAGCGCAGAGAGAGAAATAAAGAGCGCAGAGAGAGAAAGAAAGAGCGCAGAGAAAGAAAGAGTGCAGCGAGAAAGAAAGAGCGCAGAGAGAGAGAGCGCAGAGAGAGAGAGCGCAGAGAGAGAAAGAGAAAGAAAGAGCGCAGAAAGAGAGAGAGAAAGAGCGCAGAGAGAGAGAAAGAAAGAGCGCAGAGAGAGAAAGAAAGAGCGCAGAGAGAGAGAGCGCAGAGAGAAAGAAAGAGCGCAGAGAGAGAGAAAGAAAGTGCGCAGAGAGAGAGAAAGAGCGCAGAGAGAGAGAAAGAAAGTGCGCAGAGAGAAAGAAAGAGCGCAGAGAGAAAGAGCGCAGAGAGAGAAAGAGAAAGAAAGAGCGCAGAGAGAGAAAGAGAAAGAAAGAGCGCAGAGAGAGAGAGAGAGCGCAGAGAGAGAGAGAGAAAGAGCGAAGAGAGAGAGAAAGAAAGAGCGCAGAGAGAGAGAAAGAAAGAGCGCAGAGAGAGAGCGCAGAGAGAGAGAGAGCGCAGAGAGAGAAATAAAGAGCGCAGAGAGAGAAAGAAAGAGCGCAGAGAAAGAAAGAGCGCAGAGAGAGAGAAAGAAAGAGCGCAGAGAGAGAAAGAAAGAGCGCAAAGAGAGAAAGAAAGAGCGCAAAGAGAGAAAAAAAGAGTGCAGAGAGAAAGAAAGAGTGCAAAGAGAGAAAAAAAGAGTGCAGAGAGAAAGAAAGAGCGCAGAGAGAAAGAAAGAGCACAGAGAGAGAGAGCGCAGAGAGAGAAAGAGAAAGAAAGAGCGCAGAGAGAGAAAGAGAAAGAAAGAGCGCAGAGAGAGAGAGAGAGAGCGCAGAGAGAGAGAGAGAAAGAGCGCAGAGAGAGAGAAAGAAAGAGCGCAGAGAGAGAAAGAAAGAGCGCAGAGAGAGAGAGCGCAGAGAGAGAGAAAGAGCGCAGAGAGAGAGAAAGAGCGCAGAGAGAGAGAAAGAAAGTGCGCAGGGAAAGAGAAAGAAAGAGCGCAGAGAGAGAGAGAAAGAGCGCAGAGAGAGAGAGAGAAAGAGCGCAGAGAAAGAGAAAGAAAGAGCGCAGAGAGAGAGCGCAGAGAGAGAGAAAGAAAGAGTGCAGAGAGAAAAAAAGAGCGCAGAGAGAAAGAAAGAAAGAGCGCAGAGAGAGAGAAAGAAAGAGCGCAGAGAGAGAAAGAGCGCAGAGAGAGAAAGAGCGCAGAGATAGAAAGAGCGCAGAGAGAGAGAAAGAGCGCAGAGAGAGAAAGAAAGAGCGCAGAGAGAGAAAGAAAGAGCGCAGAGAGAGAGAAAGAAAGAGCGCAGAGAGAGAGCGCAGAGAGAGAGAGCGCAGAGAGAGAGAGCGCAGAGAGAGAAAGAAAGAGCGCAGAGAGAGAAAGAAAGAGCGCAGAGAGAGAAAGAAAGAGCGCAAAAAGAGAAAAAAAGAGCGCAAAGAGAGAAAAAAAGAGCGCAGAGAGAAAGAAAGAGCGCAGAGAGAAAGAAAGAGCGCAGAGAGAAAGAGCGCAGAGAGATAAAGAGAAAGAAAGAGCGCAGAGAGAGAAAGAGAAAGAAAGAGCGCAGAGAGAGAGAAAGAGCGCAGAGAGAGAGAAAGAAAGAGCGCAGAGAGAGAGAAAGAAAGTGCGCAGAGAGAAAGAAAGAGCGCAGAGAGAAAGAGCGCAGAGAGAGAAAGAGAAAGAAAGAGCGCATAGAGAGAAAGAGAAAGAAAGAGCGCAGAGAGAGAGAGAGAGAGAGAAAGAGCGCAGAGAGAGAGAAAGAGCGCAGAGAGAGAGAAAGAAAGAGCGCAGAGAGAGAGAAAGAAAGTGCGCAGAGAGAAAGAAAGAGCGCAGAGAGAAAGAGCGCAGAGAGAGAAAGAGAAAGAAAGAGCGGAGAGAGAGAAAGAGCGCAGAGAGAGAGAAAGAAAGAGCGCAGAGAGAGAGAAAGAAAGTGCGCAGAGAGAAAGAAAGAGCGCAGAGAGAAAGAGCGCAGAGAGAGAAAGAGAAAGAAAGAGAGCATAGAGAGAAAGAGAAAGAAAGAGCGCAGAGAGAGAGAGAGAGAGAGAGAAAGAGCGCAGAGAGAGAGAAAGAAAGAGCACAGAGAGAGAAAGAAAGAGCGCAGAGAGAGAGCGCAGAGAGAAAGAAAGAGCGCAGAGAGAGAGAAAGAAAGTGCGCAGAGAGAAAGAAAGAGCGCAGAGAGAGAGCGCAGAGAGAGAAAGAGAAAGAAAGAGCGCAGAGAGAGAGAGAAAGAGCGCAGAGAGAGAAAGAGCGCAGAGAGAGAGAAAGAAAGAGCGCAGAGAGAGAGAAAGTAAGAGTGCAGAGAGAAAGAAAGAGCGCAGAGAGAAAGAAAGAAAGAGCGCAGAGAGAGAGAGAGAGAAAGAAAAAGCGCAGAGAAAGAAAGAGCACAGAGAGAGGAAGAAAGAGCGCAGACAGAGAGAGAGAAAGAAAGAGCGCAGAGAGAGAGAAAGAGCGCAGAGAGAGAGAAAGAAAGAGCGCAGAGAGAGAGAGAGCGCAGAGAGAGAGCGCAGAGAGAGAGAGAGCGCAGAGAGAGAGAGCGCAGAGAGAGAGCGCAGAGAGAGAGAGAGCGCAGAGAGAGAGAGAGTGCAGAGAGAGAGCGCAGAGAGAGAGAGAGAGCGCAGAGAGAAAGAAAGAGCGCAGAGAGAAAGAAAGAGAGCAGAGAGAGAGAAAGAGAGCAGAGAGAAAGAAAGTGCGCAGAGAGAGAGAAAGAGAGCAGAGAGAGAGAAAGAAAGAGCGCAGAGAGAGAGAAAGAAAGAGCGCAGAGAGAAAGAAAGAGCGCAGAGAGAGAGAGAAAGAGCGCAGCGAGAGAGAGAGAGAGCACAGAGAGAGAGAAAGAAAGAGCGCAGAGAGAGAGAGAAAGAAAGAGCGCAGAGAGAGAAAGAAAGAGTGCAAAGAGGGAGAAAGAGCGCAGAGAGAGAAAGAACGCAGAGAGAGAGAAAGAGCGCAGAGAGAGAGAAAGAGCGCAGAGAGAGAGAAAGAGCGCAGAGAGAGAAAGAGCGCAGAGAGAGAAAGAGCGCAGAGAGAAAGAAAGAGCGCAGAGAGAGAGAGCGCAGAGAGAGAGTAAAAAGAGCGCAGAGAGAGAAAAAAAGAGCGCAGAGAGAGAGAAAAAAAGAGCGCAGAGAGAGAGAAAAAAAGAGCGCAGAGAGAGAGAAAGAAAAAGCGCAGAGAGAGAAAGAAAGAGCGCAGAGAGAGAGAGAAAGAGCGCAGAGAGTGAGAAAGAAAGAGTGCAGAGACAAAGAAAGAGCGCAGAGAGAGAGAGAAAGACAGAGCGCAGAGAGAGAAAGAAAGACCGCAGAGAGAGAGAGGAAGAAAGAGCGCAGAGAGAGAGAAAGAGCGCAGAGAGAGAGAAAGAGCGCAGAGAGAGAGAAAGAGCGCAGAGAGAGAGAAAGAGCGCAGAGAGAGAGAAAGAGCACAGAGAGAGAGAAAGAGCGCAGAGAGAGAGAAAGAGCACAGAGAGAGAGAAAGAAAGAGCGCATAGAGAGAGAAAGAAAGAGCGCAGAAAGAGAGCGCAGAGAGAGAGAGAGAGCGCAGAGAGAGAAATAAAGAGCGCAGAGAGAGAAATAAAGAGCGCAGAGAGAGAAATAAAGAGCGCAGAGAGAGAAATAAAAAGCGCAGAGAGAGAAATAAAAAGCGCAGAGAGAGAAATAAAGAGCGCAGAGAGAGAAATAAAAAGCGCAGAGAGAGAAATAAAGAGCGCAGAGAAAGAAAGAGCGCAGAGAGAGAGAAAGAAAGAGCGCAGAGAGAGAGAAAAAGAGCGCAAAGAGAGAAAAAAAGAGCGCAGAAAGAAAGAAAGAGCGCAGAGAGAAAGAAAGAGCGCAGAGAGAGAGAGCGCAGAGAGAGATAGAGAAAGAAAAAGAAAGAGCGCAGAGAGAGAGAGAGAGAAAGAGCGCCGAGAGAGAAAGAGCGCAGAGAGAGAGAAAGAGCGCAGAGAGAGAGAGCGCAGAGAGAGATAGAGAAAGAAAAAGAAAGAGCGCAGAGAGAGAGAGAGAGAGAAAGAGCGCAGAGAGAGAAAGTGCGCAGAGAGAGAAAGAGCGCAGAGAGAAAGAAAGAGCGCAGAGAGAGAGAGAGAGAAAGAGCGCAGAGAGAGAAAGAAAGAGCGCAAAGAGAGAAAAAAAGAGCGCAGAAAGAAAGAAAGAGCGCAGAGAGAAAGAAAGAAAGAGCGCAGAGAGAGAGAAAGAGCGCAGAGAGAGAAAGAGAAAGAAAGAGCGCAGAGAGAGAGAGAGAGAGTGCAGAGAGAGAGAGAAAGAGCGCAGAGAGAGAGAGAGAGCGCAGAGAGAGAAAGAGAAAGAAAGAGCGCAGAGAGAGAAAGAGCGCAGAGAGAGAAAGAGCGCAGAGAGAGAAGGTGCGCAGAGAGAGAAAGAGCGCAGAGAGAGAAAGAGCGCAGAGAGAAAGATAGAGCGCAGAGAGAAAGAAAGAGCGCAGAGAGAAAGAAAGAGCGCAGAGAGAAAGAAAGAGCGCAGAGAGAAAGAAAGAGCGCAGAGAGAGAGAAAGAGCGCAGAGAGAGAGAAAGAGCGCAGAGAGAGAGAAAAAAAGAGTGCAGAGAGAGAATGAAAAAGCGCAGAGAGACAAAGAGCGCAGAGAGAGAGAAATAAAGAGCGCAGAGAGAGAAAGAAAGAGCGCAGAGAGAGAAAGAAAGAGCGCAGAGAGTGAGAGAGAAAGAGCGCAAAGAGAAAGAAAGAGCGCAGAGAGAGAGAGAAAGAAAGAGCGCAGAGAGAGAGAGAAAGAAAGAGCGCAGAGAGAGAGAAAGAAAGAGCGCAGAGAGAAAGAAAGAGCACATAGAGAGAGAAAGAGCGCAGAGAGAGAGAGAAAGAGCGCAGAGAGAGAGAGCGCAGACAGAGAGAGAGTGCAGACAGAGAGAGAGCGCAGAGAGAGAGAGCGCAGAGAGAGAGAAAGAAAGAGCGCAGAGAGAGAGAAAGAGCGTAGAGAAAAAAAGAGCGCAGAGAGAGAGGAAGAAAGAGCGCAGACAGAGAAAGAAAGAGCGCAGACAGAGAAAGAAAGAGCGCAGAGAGAGAGAAAGAGCGCAGAGAGAGAAAGAGCGCAGAGAGAGAGAAAGAGCGCGCAGAGAGAGAAAGAGCGCAGCGAGAGAAAGAAACAGCGCAGAGAGAGAAAGAAAGAGCGCAGAGAGAGAGCGCAGAGAGAGAGAGAGAGCGCAGAGAGAGAAATAAAGAGTGCAGAGAGAAAGAAAGAGCGCAGAGAGAGAGAAAGAAAGTGCACAGAGAGAGAGAAAGAGCGCAGAGAGAGAGAAAGAAAGTGCGCTTAGAGAAAGAAAGAGCGCAGAGAGAAAGAGCGCAGAGAGAGAAAGAGAAAGAAAGAGCGCAGAGAGAGAAAGAGAAAGAAAGAGCGCAGAGAGAGAGAGAGAGAGCGCAGAGAGAGAGAGAAAGAGCGCAGAGAGAGAGAAAGAAAGAGCGCAGAGAGAGAAATAAAAAGCGCAGAGAGAGAAATAAAGAGCGCAGAGAGAGAAATAAAGAGCGCAGAGAGAGAAATAAAAAGCGCAGAGAGAGAAATAAAGAGCGCAGAGAAAGAAAGAGCGCAGAGAGAGAGAAAGAAAGAGCGCAGAGAGAGAGAAAAAGAGCGCAAAGAGAGAAAAAAAGAGCGCAGAAAGAAAGAGCGCAGAGAGAAAGAAAGAGCGCAGAGAGAGAGAGCGCAGAGAGAGATAGAGAAAGAAAAAGAAAGAGCGCAGAGAGAGAGAGAGAGAGAGCGCAGAGAGAAAGAAAGAGCACATAGAGAGAGAAAGAGCGCAGAGAGAGAGAGAAAGAGCGCAGAGAGAGAGAGCGCAGACAGAGAGAGAGCGCAGACAGAGAGAGAGCGCAGAGAGAGAGAGCGCAGAGAGAGAGAAAGAAAGAGCGCAGAGAGAGAGAAAGAGCGTAGAGAAAAAAAGAGCGCAGAGAGAGAGGAAGAAAGAGCGCAGACAGAGAAAGAAAGAGCGCAGACAGAGAAAGAAAAAGCGCAGAGAGAGAGAAAGAGCGCAGATAGAGAGAAAGAGCGCAGAGAGAGAGAAAGAGCGCAGAGAGAGAGAAAGAGCGCAGCGAGAGAAAGAAACAGCGCAGAGAGAGAAAGAAAGAGCGCAGAGAGAGAGCGCAGAGAGAGAGAGAGAGCGCAGAGAGAGAAATAAAGAGCGCAGAGAGAGAGAAAGAAAGTGCACAGAGAGAGAGAAAGAGCGCAGAGAGAGAGAAAGAAAGTGCGCTGAGAGAAAGAAAGAGCGCAGAGAGAAAGAGCGCAGAGAGAGAAAGAGAAAGAAAGAGCGCAGAGAGAGAAAGTGAAAGAAAGAGCGCAGAGAGAGAGAGAGAGAGCGCAGAGAGAGAGAGAGAAAGAGCGCAGAGAGAGAGAAAGAAAGAGCGCAGAGAGAGAAATAAAAAGCGCAGAGAGAGAAATAAAGAGCGCAGAGAGAGAAATAAAGAGCGCAGAGAGAGAAATAAAAAGCGCAGAGAGAGAAATAAAGAGCGCAGAGAAAGAAAGAGCGCAGAGAGAGAGAAAGAAAGAGCGCAGAGAGAGAGAAAAAGAGCGCAAAGAGAGAAAAAAAGAGCGCAGAAAGAAAGAGCGCAGAGAGAAAGAAAGAGCGCAGAGAGAGAGAGCGCAGAGAGAGATAGAGAAAGAAAAAGAAAGAGCGCAGAGAGAGAGAGAGAGAAAGAGCGCCGAGAGAGAAAGAGCGCAGAGAGAGAGAAAGAGCGCAGAGAGAGAGAGCGCAGAGAGAGATAGAGAAAGAAAAAGAAAGAGCGCAGAGAGAGAGAGAGAGAGAAAGAGCGCAGAGAGAGAAAGTGTGCAGAGAGAGAAAGAGCGCAGAGAGAAAGAAAGAGCGCAGAGAGAGAGAGAGAGAAAGAGCGCAGAGAGAGAAAGAAAGAGCGCAAAGAGAGAAAAAAAGAGCGCAGAAAGAAAGAAAGAGCGCAGAGAGAAAGAAAGAAAGAGCGCAGAGAGAGAGAAAGAGCGCAGAGAGAGAAAGAGAAAGAAAGAGCGCAGAGAGAGAGAGAGAGAGTGCAGAGAGAGAGAGAAAGAGCGCAGAGAGAGAGAGAGAGCGCAGAGAGAGAAAAAGAAAGAAAGAGCGCAGAGAGAGAAAGAGCGCAGAGAGAGAAAGAGCGCAGAGAGAGAAGGAGCGCAGAGAGAGAAAGAGCGCAGAGAGAGAAAGAGCGCAGAGAGAAAGATAGAGCGCAGAGAGAAAGAAAGAGCGCAGAGAGAAAGAAAGAGCGCAGAGAGAAAGAAAGAGCGCAGAGAGAAAGAAAGAGCGCAGAGAGAGAGAAAGAGCGCAGAGAGAGAGAAAGAGCGCAGAGAGAGAGAAAAAAAGAGTGCAGAGAGAGAAAGAAAAAGCGCAGAGAGAGACAAAGAGCGCAGAGAGAGAGAAATAAAGAGCGCAGAGAGAGAAAGAAAGAGCGCAGAGAGAGAAAGAAAGAGCGCAGAGAGTGAGAGAGAAAGAGCGCAAAGAGAAAGAAAGAGCGCAGAGAGAGAGAGAAAGAAAGAGCGCAGAGAGAGAGAGAAAGAAAGAGCGCAGAGAGAGAGAAAGAAAGAGCGCAGAGAGAAAGAAAGAGCACATAGAGAGAGAAAGAGCGCAGAGAGAGAGAGCGCAGACAGAGAGAGAGCGCAGAGAGAGAGAAAGAAAGAGCGCAGAGAGAGAGAAAGAGCGTAGAGAAAAAAAGAGCGCAGAGAGAGAGGAAGAAAGAGCGCAGACAGAGAAAGAAAGAGCGCAGACAGAGAAAGAAAGAGCGCAGAGAGAGAGAAAGAGCGCAGATAGAGAGAAAGAGCGCAGAGAGAGAGAAAGAGCGCAGAGAGAGAGAAAGAGCGCAGCGAGAGAAAGAAACAGCGCAGAGAGAGAAAGAAAGAGCGCAGAGAGAGAGCGCAGAGAGAGAGAGAGAGCGCAGAGAGAGAAATAAAGAGCGCAGAGAGAGAGAAAGAAAGTGCACAGAGAGAGAGAAAGAGCGCAGAGAGAGAGAAAGAAAGTGCGCTGAGAGAAAGAAAGAGCGCAGAGAGAAAGAGCGCAGAGAGAGAAAGAGAAAGAAAGAGCGCAGAGAGAGAAAGAGAAAGAAAGAGCGCAGAGAGAGAGAGAGAGAGAGCGCAGAGAGAGAGAGAGAAAGAGCGCAGAGAGAGAGAAAGAAAGAGCGCAGAGAGAGAAATAAAAAGCGCAGAGAGAGAAATAAAGAGCGCAGAGAGAGAAATAAAGAGCGCAGAGAGAGAAATAAAAAGCGCAGAGAGAGAAATAAAGAGCGCAGAGAAAGAAAGAGCGCAGAGAGAGAGAAAGAAAGAGCGCAGAGAGAGAGAAAAAGAGCGCAAAGAGAGAAAAAAAGAGCGCAGAAAGAAAGAGCGCAGAGAGAAAGAAAGAGCGCAGAGAGAGAGAGCGCAGAGAGAGATAGAGAAAGAAAAAGAAAGAGCGCAGAGAGAGAGAGAGAGAGAAAGAGCGCCGAGAGAGAAAGAGCGCAGAGAGAGAGAAAGAGCGCAGAGAGAGAGAGCGCAGAGAGAGATAGAGAAAGAAAAAGAAAGAGCGCAGAGAGAGAGAGAGAGAGAAAGAGCGCAGAGAGAGAAAGTGTGCAGAGAGAGAAAGAGCGCAGAGAGAAAGAAAGAGCGCAGAGAGAGAGAGAGAGAAAGAGCGCAGAGAGAGAAAGAAAGAGCGCAAAGAGAGAAAAAAAGAGCGCAGAAAGAAAGAAAGAGCGCAGAGAGAAAGAAAGAAAGAGCGCAGAGAGAGAGAAAGAGCGCAGAGAGAGAAAGAGAAAGAAAGAGCGCAGAGAGAGAGAGAGAGAGTGCAGAGAGAGAGAGAAAGAGCGCAGAGAGAGAGAGAGAGCGCAGAGAGAGAAAGAGAAAGAAAGAGCGCAGAGAGAGAAAGAGCGCAGAGAGAGAAAGAGCGCAGAGAGAGAAGGAGCGCAGAGAGAGAAAGAGCGCAGAGAGAGAAAGAGCGCAGAGAGAAAGAAAGAGCGCAGAGAGAAAGAAAGAGCGCAGAGAGAAAGAAAGAGCGCAGAGAGAAAGAAAGAGCGCAGAGAGAGAGAAAGAGCGCAGAGAGAGAGAAAGAGCGCAGAGAGAGAGAAAAAAAGAGTGCAGAGAGAGAAATAAAAAGCGCAGAGAGAGAAATAAAGAGCGCAGAGAAAGAAAGAGCGCAGAGAGAGAGAAAGAAAGAGCGCAGAGAGAGAGAAAAAGAGCGCAAAGAGAGAAAAAAAGAGCGCAGAAAGAAAGAGCGCAGAGAGAAAGAAAGAGCGCAGAGAGAGAGAGCGCAGAGAGAGATAGAGAAAGAAAAAGAAAGAGCGCAGAGAGAGAGAGAGAGAGAAAGAGCGCCGAGAGAGAAAGAGCGCAGAGAGAGAGAAAGAGCGCAGAGAGAGAGAGCGCAGAGAGAGATAGAGAAAGAAAAAGAAAGAGCGCAGAGAGAGAGAGAGAGAGAAAGAGCGCAGAGAGAGAAAGTGTGCAGAGAGAGAAAGAGCGCAGAGAGAAAGAAAGAGCGCAGAGAGAGAGAGAGAGAAAGAGCGCAGAGAGAGAAAGAAAGAGCGCAAAGAGAGAGAAAGAGCGTAGAGAAAAAAAGAGCGCAGAGAGAGAGGAAGAAAGAGCGCAGACAGAGAAAGAAAGAGCGCAGACAGAGAAAGAAAGAGCGCAGAGAGAGAGAAAGAGCGCAGAGAGAGAAAGAGCGCAGAGAGAGAGAAAGAGCGCGCAGAGAGAGAAAGAGCGCAGCGAGAGAAAGAAACAGCGCAGAGAGAGAAAGAAAGAGCGCAGAGAGAGAGCGCAGAGAGAGAGAGAGAGCGCAGAGAGAGAAATAAAGAGTGCAGAGAGAAAGAAAGAGCGCAGAGAGAGAGAAAGAAAGTGCACAGAGAGAGAGAAAGAGCGCAGAGAGAGAGAAAGAAAGTGCGCTTAGAGAAAGAAAGAGCGCAGAGAGAAAGAGCGCAGAGAGAGAAAGAGAAAGAAAGAGCGCAGAGAGAGAAAGAGAAAGAAAGAGCGCAGAGAGAGAGAGAGAGAGCGCAGAGAGAGAGAGAGAAAGAGCGCAGAGAGAGAGAAAGAAAGAGCGCAGAGAGAGAAATAAAAAGCGCAGAGAGAGAAATAAAGAGCGCAGAGAGAGAAATAAAGAGCGCAGAGAGAGAAATAAAAAGCGCAGAGAGAGAAATAAAGAGCGCAGAGAAAGAAAGAGCGCAGAGAGAGAGAAAGAAAGAGCGCAGAGAGAGAGAAAAAGAGCGCAAAGAGAGAAAAAAAGAGCGCAGAAAGAAAGAGCGCAGAGAGAAAGAAAGAGCGCAGAGAGAGAGAGCGCAGAGAGAGATAGAGAAAGAAAAAGAAAGAGCGCAGAGAGAGAGAGAGAGAGAAAGAGCGCCGAGAGAGAAAGAGCGCAGAGAGAGAGAAAGAGCGCAGAGAGAGAGAGCGCAGAGAGAGATAGAGAAAGAAAAAGAAAGAGCGCAGAGAGAGAGAGAGAGAGAAAGAGCGCAGAGAGAGAAAGTGTGCAGAGAGAGAAAGAGCGCAGAGAGAAAGAAAGAGCGCAGAGAGAGAGAGAGAGAGAAAGAGCGCAGAGAGAGAAAGAAAGAGCGCAAAGAGAGAAAAAAAGAGCGCAGAAAGAAAGAAAGAGCGCAGAGAGAAAGAAAGAAAGAGCGCAGAGAGAGAGAAAGAGCGCAGAGAGAGAAAGAGAAAGAAAGAGCGCAGAGAGAGAGAGAGAGAGTGCAGAGAGAGAGAGAAAGAGCGCAGAGAGAGAGAGAGAGCGCAGAGAGAGAAAAAGAAAGAAAGAGCGCAGAGAGAGAAAGAGCGCAGAGAGAGAAAGAGCGCAGAGAGAGAAGGAGCGCAGAGAGAGAAAGAGCGCAGAGAGAGAAAGAGCGCAGAGAGAAAGATAGAGCGCAGAGAGAAAGAAAGAGCGCAGAGAGAAAGAAAGAGCGCAGAGAGAAAGAAAGAGCGCAGAGAGAGAGAAAGAGCGCAGAGAGAGAGAGAAAGAGCGCAGAGAGAGAGAAAAAAAGAGTGCAGAGAGAGAAAGAAAAAGCGCAGAGAGAGACAAAGAGCGCAGAGAGAGAGAAATAAAGAGCGCAGAGAGAGAAAGAAAGAGCGCAGAGAGAGAAAGAAAGAGCGCAGAGAGTGAGAGAGAAAGAGCGCAAAGAGAAAGAAAGAGCGCAGAGAGAGAGAGAAAGAAAGAGCGCAGAGAGAGAGAGAAAGAAAGAGCGCAGAGAGAGAGAAAGAAAGAGCGCAGAGAGAAAGAAAGAGCACATAGAGAGAGAAAGAGCGCAGAGAGAGAGAGAAAGAGCGCAGAGAGAGAGAGCGCAGACAGAGAGAGAGCGCAGACAGAGAGAGAGCGCAGAGAGAGAGAGCGCAGAGAGAGAGAAAGAAAGAGCGCAGAGAGAGAGAAAGAGCGTAGAGAAAAAAAGAGCGCAGAGAGAGAGGAAGAAAGAGCGCAGACAGAGAAAGAAAGAGCGCAGACAGAGAAAGAAAGAGCGCAGAGAGAGAGAAAGAGCGCAGATAGAGAGAAAGAGCGCAGAGAGAGAGAAAGAGCGCAGAGAGAGAGAAAGAGCGCAGCGAGAGAAAGAAACAGCGCAGAGAGAGAAAGAAAGAGCGCAGAGAGAGAGCGCAGAGAGAGAGAGAGAGCGCAGAGAGAGAAATAAAGAGCGCAGAGAGAGAGAAAGAAAGTGCACAGAGAGAGAGAAAGAGCGCAGAGAGAGAGAAAGAAAGTGCGCTGAGAGAAAGAAAGAGCGCAGAGAGAAAGAGCGCAGAGAGAGAAAGAGAAAGAAAGAGCGCAGAGAGAGAAAGAGAAAGAAAGAGCGCAGAGAGAGAGAGAGAGAGCGCAGAGAGAGAGAGAGAAAGAGCGCAGAGAGAGAGAAAGAAAGAGCGCAGAGAGAGAAATAAAAAGCGCAGAGAGAGAAATAAAGAGCGCAGAGAGAGAAATAAAGAGCGCAGAGAGAGAAATAAAAAGCGCAGAGAGAGAAATAAAGAGCGCAGAGAAAGAAAGAGCGCAGAGAGAGAGAAAGAAAGAGCGCAGAGAGAGAGAAAAAGAGCGCAAAGAGAGAAAAAAAGAGCGCAGAAAGAAAGAGCGCAGAGAGAAAGAAAGAGCGCAGAGAGAGAGAGCGCAGAGAGAGATAGAGAAAGAAAAAGAAAGAGCGCAGAGAGAGAGAGAGAGAAAGAGCGCCGAGAGAGAAAGAGCGCAGAGAGAGAGAAAGAGCGCAGAGAGAGAGAGCGCAGAGAGAGATAGAGAAAGAAAAAGAAAGAGCGCAGAGAGAGAGAGAGAGAGAAAGAGCGCAGAGAGAGAAAGTGTGCAGAGAGAGAAAGAGCGCAGAGAGAAAGAAAGAGCGCAGAGAGAGAGAGAGAGAAAGAGCGCAGAGAGAGAAAGAAAGAGCGCAAAGAGAGAAAAAAAGAGCGCAGAAAGAAAGAAAGAGCGCAGAGAGAAAGAAAGAAAGAGCGCAGAGAGAGAGAAAGAGCGCAGAGAGAGAAAGAGAAAGAAAGAGCGCAGAGAGAGAGAGAGAGAGTGCAGAGAGAGAGAGAAAGAGCGCAGAGAGAGAGAGAGAGCGCAGAGAGAGAAAAAGAAAGAAAGAGCGCAGAGAGAGAAAGAGCGCAGAGAGAGAAAGAGCGCAGAGAGAGAAGGAGCGCAGAGAGAGAAAGAGCGCAGAGAGAGAAAGAGCGCAGAGAGAAAGATAGAGCGCAGAGAGAAAGAAAGAGCGCAGAGAGAAAGAAAGAGCGCAGAGAGAAAGAAAGAGCGCAGAGAGAAAGAAAGAGCGCAGAGAGAGAGAAAGAGCGCAGAGAGAGAGAAAGAGCGCAGAGAGAGAGAAAAAAAGAGTGCAGAGAGAGAAAGAAAAAGCGCAGAGAGAGACAAAGAGCGCAGAGAGAGAGAAATAAAGAGCGCAGAGAGAGAAAGAAAGAGCGCAGAGAGAGAAAGAAAGAGCGCAGAGAGTGAGAGAGAAAGAGCGCAAAGAGAAAGAAAGAGCGCAGAGAGAGAGAGAAAGAAAGAGCGCAGAGAGAGAGAGAAAGAAAGAGCGCAGAGAGAGAGAAAGAAAGAGCGCAGAGAGAAAGAAAGAGCACATAGAGAGAGAAAGAGCGCAGAGAGAGAGAGCGCAGACAGAGAGAGAGCGCAGAGAGAGAGAAAGAAAGAGCGCAGAGAGAGAGAAAGAGCGTAGAGAAAAAAAGAGCGCAGAGAGAGAGGAAGAAAGAGCGCAGACAGAGAAAGAAAGAGCGCAGACAGAGAAAGAAAGAGCGCAGAGAGAGAGAAAGAGCGCAGATAGAGAGAAAGAGCGCAGAGAGAGAGAAAGAGCGCAGAGAGAGAGAAAGAGCGCAGCGAGAGAAAGAAACAGCGCAGAGAGAGAAAGAAAGAGCGCAGAGAGAGAGCGCAGAGAGAGAGAGAGAGCGCAGAGAGAGAAATAAAGAGCGCAGAGAGAGAGAAAGAAAGTGCACAGAGAGAGAGAAAGAGCGCAGAGAGAGAGAAAGAAAAAGCGCAGAGAGAGACAAAGAGCGCAGAGAGAGAGAAATAAAGAGCGCAGAGAGAGAAAGAAAGAGCGCAGAGAGAGAAAGAAAGAGCGCAGAGAGTGAGAGAGAAAGAGCGCAAAGAGAAAGAAAGAGCGCAGAGAGAGAGAGAAAGAAAGAGCGCAGAGAGAGAGAGAAAGAAAGAGCGCAGAGAGAGAGAAAGAAAGAGCGCAGAGAGAAAGAAAGAGCACATAGAGAGAGAAAGAGCGCAGAGAGAGAGAGCGCAGACAGAGAGAGAGCGCAGAGAGAGAGAAAGAAAGAGCGCAGAGAGAGAGAAAGAGCGTAGAGAAAAAAAGAGCGCAGAGAGAGAGGAAGAAAGAGCGCAGACAGAGAAAGAAAGAGCGCAGACAGAGAAAGAAAGAGCGCAGAGAGAGAGAAAGAGCGCAGATAGAGAGAAAGAGCGCAGAGAGAGAGAAAGAGCGCAGAGAGAGAGAAAGAGCGCAGCGAGAGAAAGAAACAGCGCAGAGAGAGAAAGAAAGAGCGCAGAGAGAGAGCGCAGAGAGAGAGAGAGAGCGCAGAGAGAGAAATAAAGAGCGCAGAGAGAGAGAAAGAAAGTGCACAGAGAGAGAGAAAGAGCGCAGAGAGAGAGAAAGAAAGTGCGCTGAGAGAAAGAAAGAGCGCAGAGAGAAAGAGCGCAGAGAGAGAAAGAGAAAGAAAGAGCGCAGAGAGAGAAAGAGAAAGAAAGAGCGCAGAGAGAGAGAGAGAGAGAGCGCAGAGAGAGAGAGAGAAAGAGCGCAGAGAGAGAGAAAGAAAGAGCGCAGAGAGAGAAATAAAAAGCGCAGAGAGAGAAATAAAGAGCGCAGAGAGAGAAATAAAGAGCGCAGAGAGAGAAATAAAAAGCGCAGAGAGAGAAATAAAGAGCGCAGAGAAAGAAAGAGCGCAGAGAGAGAGAAAGAAAGAGCGCAGAGAGAGAGAAAAAGAGCGCAAAGAGAGAAAAAAAGAGCGCAGAAAGAAAGAGCGCAGAGAGAAAGAAAGAGCGCAGAGAGAGAGAGCGCAGAGAGAGATAGAGAAAGAAAAAGAAAGAGCGCAGAGAGAGAGAGAGAGAGAAAGAGCGCCGAGAGAGAAAGAGCGCAGAGAGAGAGAAAGAGCGCAGAGAGAGAGAGCGCAGAGAGAGATAGAGAAAGAAAAAGAAAGAGCGCAGAGAGAGAGAGAGAGAGAAAGAGCGCAGAGAGAGAAAGTGTGCAGAGAGAGAAAGAGCGCAGAGAGAAAGAAAGAGCGCAGAGAGAGAGAGAGAGAAAGAGCGCAGAGAGAGAAAGAAAGAGCGCAAAGAGAGAAAAAAAGAGCGCAGAAAGAAAGAAAGAGCGCAGAGAGAAAGAAAGAAAGAGCGCAGAGAGAGAGAAAGAGCGCAGAGAGAGAAAGAGAAAGAAAGAGCGCAGAGAGAGAGAGAGAGAGTGCAGAGAGAGAGAGAAAGAGCGCAGAGAGAGAGAGAGAGCGCAGAGAGAGAAAGAGAAAGAAAGAGCGCAGAGAGAGAAAGAGCGCAGAGAGAGAAAGAGCGCAGAGAGAGAAGGAGCGCAGAGAGAGAAAGAGCGCAGAGAGAGAAAGAGCGCAGAGAGAAAGAAAGAGCGCAGAGAGAAAGAAAGAGCGCAGAGAGAAAGAAAGAGCGCAGAGAGAAAGAAAGAGCGCAGAGAGAGAGAAAGAGCGCAGAGAGAGAGAAAGAGCGCAGAGAGAGAGAAAAAAAGAGTGCAGAGAGAGAAATAAAAAGCGCAGAGAGAGAAATAAAGAGCGCAGAGAAAGAAAGAGCGCAGAGAGAGAGAAAGAAAGAGCGCAGAGAGAGAGAAAAAGAGCGCAAAGAGAGAAAAAAAGAGCGCAGAAAGAAAGAGCGCAGAGAGAAAGAAAGAGCGCAGAGAGAGAGAGCGCAGAGAGAGATAGAGAAAGAAAAAGAAAGAGCGCAGAGAGAGAGAGAGAGAGAAAGAGCGCCGAGAGAGAAAGAGCGCAGAGAGAGAGAAAGAGCGCAGAGAGAGAGAGCGCAGAGAGAGATAGAGAAAGAAAAAGAAAGAGCGCAGAGAGAGAGAGAGAGAGAAAGAGCGCAGAGAGAGAAAGTGTGCAGAGAGAGAAAGAGCGCAGAGAGAAAGAAAGAGCGCAGAGAGAGAGAGAGAGAAAGAGCGCAGAGAGAGAAAGAAAGAGCGCAAAGAGAGAGAAAGAGCGTAGAGAAAAAAAGAGCGCAGAGAGAGAGGAAGAAAGAGCGCAGACAGAGAAAGAAAGAGCGCAGACAGAGAAAGAAAGAGCGCAGAGAGAGAGAAAGAGCGCAGAGAGAGAAAGAGCGCAGAGAGAGAGAAAGAGCGCGCAGAGAGAGAAAGAGCGCAGCGAGAGAAAGAAACAGCGCAGAGAGAGAAAGAAAGAGCGCAGAGAGAGAGCGCAGAGAGAGAGAGAGAGCGCAGAGAGAGAAATAAAGAGTGCAGAGAGAAAGAAAGAGCGCAGAGAGAGAGAAAGAAAGTGCACAGAGAGAGAGAAAGAGCGCAGAGAGAGAGAAAGAAAGTGCGCTTAGAGAAAGAAAGAGCGCAGAGAGAAAGAGCGCAGAGAGAGAAAGAGAAAGAAAGAGCGCAGAGAGAGAAAGAGAAAGAAAGAGCGCAGAGAGAGAGAGAGAGAGCGCAGAGAGAGAGAGAGAAAGAGCGCAGAGAGAGAGAAAGAAAGAGCGCAGAGAGAGAAATAAAAAGCGCAGAGAGAGAAATAAAGAGCGCAGAGAGAGAAATAAAGAGCGCAGAGAGAGAAATAAAAAGCGCAGAGAGAGAAATAAAGAGCGCAGAGAAAGAAAGAGCGCAGAGAGAGAGAAAGAAAGAGCGCAGAGAGAGAGAAAAAGAGCGCAAAGAGAGAAAAAAAGAGCGCAGAAAGAAAGAGCGCAGAGAGAAAGAAAGAGCGCAGAGAGAGAGAGCGCAGAGAGAGATAGAGAAAGAAAAAGAAAGAGCGCAGAGAGAGAGAGAGAGAGAAAGAGCGCCGAGAGAGAAAGAGCGCAGAGAGAGAGAAAGAGCGCAGAGAGAGAGAGCGCAGAGAGAGATAGAGAAAGAAAAAGAAAGAGCGCAGAGAGAGAGAGAGAGAGAAAGAGCGCAGAGAGAGAAAGTGTGCAGAGAGAGAAAGAGCGCAGAGAGAAAGAAAGAGCGCAGAGAGAGAGAGAGAGAGAAAGAGCGCAGAGAGAGAAAGAAAGAGCGCAAAGAGAGAAAAAAAGAGCGCAGAAAGAAAGAAAGAGCGCAGAGAGAAAGAAAGAAAGAGCGCAGAGAGAGAGAAAGAGCGCAGAGAGAGAAAGAGAAAGAAAGAGCGCAGAGAGAGAGAGAGAGAGTGCAGAGAGAGAGAGAAAGAGCGCAGAGAGAGAGAGAGAGCGCAGAGAGAGAAAAAGAAAGAAAGAGCGCAGAGAGAGAAAGAGCGCAGAGAGAGAAAGAGCGCAGAGAGAGAAGGAGCGCAGAGAGAGAAAGAGCGCAGAGAGAGAAAGAGCGCAGAGAGAAAGATAGAGCGCAGAGAGAAAGAAAGAGCGCAGAGAGAAAGAAAGAGCGCAGAGAGAAAGAAAGAGCGCAGAGAGAGAGAAAGAGCGCAGAGAGAGAGAGAAAGAGCGCAGAGAGAGAGAAAAAAAGAGTGCAGAGAGAGAAAGAAAAAGCGCAGAGAGAGACAAAGAGCGCAGAGAGAGAGAGAAATAAAGAGCGCAGAGAGAGAAAGAAAGAGCGCAGAGAGAGAAAGAAAGAGCGCAGAGAGTGAGAGAGAAAGAGCGCAAAGAGAAAGAAAGAGCGCAGAGAGAGAGAGAAAGAAAGAGCGCAGAGAGAGAGAGAAAGAAAGAGCGCAGAGAGAGAGAAAGAAAGAGCGCAGAGAGAAAGAAAGAGCACATAGAGAGAGAAAGAGCGCAGAGAGAGAGAGAAAGAGCGCAGAGAGAGAGAGCGCAGACAGAGAGAGAGCGCAGACAGAGAGAGAGCGCAGAGAGAGAGAGCGCAGAGAGAGAGAAAGAAAGAGCGCAGAGAGAGAGAAAGAGCGTAGAGAAAAAAAGAGCGCAGAGAGAGAGGAAGAAAGAGCGCAGACAGAGAAAGAAAGAGCGCAGACAGAGAAAGAAAGAGCGCAGAGAGAGAGAAAGAGCGCAGATAGAGAGAAAGAGCGCAGAGAGAGAGAAAGAGCGCAGAGAGAGAGAAAGAGCGCAGCGAGAGAAAGAAACAGCGCAGAGAGAGAAAGAAAGAGCGCAGAGAGAGAGCGCAGAGAGAGAGAGAGAGCGCAGAGAGAGAAATAAAGAGCGCAGAGAGAGAGAAAGAAAGTGCACAGAGAGAGAGAAAGAGCGCAGAGAGAGAGAAAGAAAGTGCGCTGAGAGAAAGAAAGAGCGCAGAGAGAAAGAGCGCAGAGAGAGAAAGAGAAAGAAAGAGCGCAGAGAGAGAAAGAGAAAGAAAGAGCGCAGAGAGAGAGAGAGAGAGCGCAGAGAGAGAGAGAGAAAGAGCGCAGAGAGAGAGAAAGAAAGAGCGCAGAGAGAGAAATAAAAAGCGCAGAGAGAGAAATAAAGAGCGCAGAGAGAGAAATAAAGAGCGCAGAGAGAGAAATAAAAAGCGCAGAGAGAGAAATAAAGAGCGCAGAGAAAGAAAGAGCGCAGAGAGAGAGAAAGAAAGAGCGCAGAGAGAGAGAAAAAGAGCGCAAAGAGAGAAAAAAAGAGCGCAGAAAGAAAGAGCGCAGAGAGAAAGAAAGAGCGCAGAGAGAGAGAGCGCAGAGAGAGATAGAGAAAGAAAAAGAAAGAGCGCAGAGAGAGAGAGAGAGAAAGAGCGCCGAGAGAGAAAGAGCGCAGAGAGAGAGAAAGAGCGCAGAGAGAGAGAGCGCAGAGAGAGATAGAGAAAGAAAAAGAAAGAGCGCAGAGAGAGAGAGAGAGAGAAAGAGCGCAGAGAGAGAAAGTGTGCAGAGAGAGAAAGAGCGCAGAGAGAAAGAAAGAGCGCAGAGAGAGAGAGAGAGAAAGAGCGCAGAGAGAGAAAGAAAGAGCGCAAAGAGAGAAAAAAAGAGCGCAGAAAGAAAGAAAGAGCGCAGAGAGAAAGAAAGAAAGAGCGCAGAGAGAGAGAAAGAGCGCAGAGAGAGAAAGAGAAAGAAAGAGCGCAGAGAGAGAGAGAGAGAGTGCAGAGAGAGAGAGAAAGAGCGCAGAGAGAGAGAGAGAGCGCAGAGAGAGAAAAAGAAAGAAAGAGCGCAGAGAGAGAAAGAGCGCAGAGAGAGAAAGAGCGCAGAGAGAGAAGGAGCGCAGAGAGAGAAAGAGCGCAGAGAGAGAAAGAGCGCAGAGAGAAAGATAGAGCGCAGAGAGAAAGAAAGAGCGCAGAGAGAAAGAAAGAGCGCAGAGAGAAAGAAAGAGCGCAGAGAGAAAGAAAGAGCGCAGAGAGAGAGAAAGAGCGCAGAGAGAGAGAAAGAGCGCAGAGAGAGAGAAAAAAAGAGTGCAGAGAGAGAAAGAAAAAGCGCAGAGAGAGACAAAGAGCGCAGAGAGAGAGAAATAAAGAGCGCAGAGAGAGAAAGAAAGAGCGCAGAGAGAGAAAGAAAGAGCGCAGAGAGTGAGAGAGAAAGAGCGCAAAGAGAAAGAAAGAGCGCAGAGAGAGAGAGAAAGAAAGAGCGCAGAGAGAGAGAGAAAGAAAGAGCGCAGAGAGAGAGAAAGAAAGAGCGCAGAGAGAAAGAAAGAGCACATAGAGAGAGAAAGAGCGCAGAGAGAGAGAGCGCAGACAGAGAGAGAGCGCAGAGAGAGAGAAAGAAAGAGCGCAGAGAGAGAGAAAGAGCGTAGAGAAAAAAAGAGCGCAGAGAGAGAGGAAGAAAGAGCGCAGACAGAGAAAGAAAGAGAGCAGACAGAGAAAGAAAGAGCGCAGAGAGAGAGAAAGAGCGCAGATAGAGAGAAAGAGCGCAGAGAGAGAGAAAGAGCGCAGAGAGAGAGAAAGAGCGCAGCGAGAGAAAGAAACAGCGCAGAGAGAGAAAGAAAGAGCGCAGAGAGAGAGCGCAGAGAGAGAGAGAGAGCGCAGAGAGAGAAATAAAGAGCGCAGAGAGAGAGAAAGAAAGTGCACAGAGAGAGAGAAAGAGCGCAGAGAGAGAGAAAGAAAGTGCGCTGAGAGAAAGAAAGAGCGCAGAGAGAAAGAGCGCAGAGAGAGAAAGAGAAAGAAAGAGCGCAGAGAGAGAAAGAGAAAGAAAGAGCGCAGAGAGAGAGAGAGAAAGAAAGAGCGCAGAGAGAGAGAGAGAAAGAGCGCAGAGAGAGAGAAAGAAAGAGCGCAGAGAGAGAAATAAAAAGCGCAGAGAGAGAAATAAAGAGCGCAGAGAGAGAAATAAAGAGCGCAGAGAGAGAAATAAAAAGCGCAGAGAGAGAAATAAAGAGCGCAGAGAAAGAAAGAGCGCAGAGAGAGAGAAAGAAAGAGCGCAGAGAGAGAGAAAAAGAGCGCAAAGAGAGAAAAAAAGAGCGCAGAAAGAAAGAGCGCAGAGAGAAAGAAAGAGCGCAGAGAGAGAGAGCGCAGAGAGAGATAGAGAAAGAAAAAGAAAGAGCGCAGAGAGAGAGAGAGAGAGAAAGAGCGCCGAGAGAGAAAGAGCGCAGAGAGAGAGAAAGAGCGCAGAGAGAGAGAGCGCAGAGAGAGATAGAGAAAGAAAAAGAAAGAGCGCAGAGAGAGAGAGAGAGAGAAAGAGCGCAGAGAGAGAAAGTGTGCAGAGAGAGAAAGAGCGCAGAGAGAAAGAAAGAGCGCAGAGAGAGAGAGAGAGAAAGAGCGCAGAGAGAGAAAGAAAGAGCGCAAAGAGAGAAAAAAAGAGCGCAGAAAGAAAGAAAGAGCGCAGAGAGAAAGAAAGAAAGAGCGCAGAGAGAGAGAAAGAGCGCAGAGAGAGAAAGAGAAAGAAAGAGCGCAGAGAGAGAGAGAGAGAGTGCAGAGAGAGAGAGAAAGAGCGCAGAGAGAGAGAGAGAGCGCAGAGAGAGAAAGAGAAAGAAAGAGCGCAGAGAGAGAAAGAGCGCAGAGAGAGAAAGAGCGCAGAGAGAGAAGGAGCGCAGAGAGAGAAAGAGCGCAGAGAGAGAAAGAGCGCAGAGAGAAAGAAAGAGCGCAGAGAGAAAGAAAGAGCGCAGAGAGAAAGAAAGAGCGCAGAGAGAAAGAAAGAGCGCAGAGAGAGAGAAAGAGCGCAGAGAGAGAGAAAGAGCGCAGAGAGAGAGAAAAAAAGAGTGCAGAGAGAGAAATAAAAAGCGCAGAGAGAGAAATAAAGAGCGCAGAGAAAGAAAGAGCGCAGAGAGAGAGAAAGAAAGAGCGCAGAGAGAGAGAAAAAGAGCGCAAAGAGAGAAAAAAAGAGCGCAGAAAGAAAGAGCGCAGAGAGAAAGAAAGAGCGCAGAGAGAGAGAGCGCAGAGAGAGATAGAGAAAGAAAAAGAAAGAGCGCAGAGAGAGAGAGAGAGAGAAAGAGCGCCGAGAGAGAAAGAGCGCAGAGAGAGAGAAAGAGCGCAGAGAGAGAGAGCGCAGAGAGAGATAGAGAAAGAAAAAGAAAGAGCGCAGAGAGAGAGAGAGAGAGAAAGAGCGCAGAGAGAGAAAGTGTGCAGAGAGAGAAAGAGCGCAGAGAGAAAGAAAGAGCGCAGAGAGAGAGAGAGAGAAAGAGCGCAGAGAGAGAAAGAAAGAGCGCAAAGAGAGAAAAAAAGAGCGCAGAAAGAAAGAAAGAGCGCAGAGAGAAAGAAAGAAAGAGCGCAGAGAGAGAGAAAGAGCGCAGAGAGAGAAAGAGAAAGAAAGAGCGCAGAGAGAGAGAGATTGCAGAGAGAGAGAGAAAGAGCGCAGAGAGAGAGAGAGAGCGCAGAGAGAGAAAGAGAAAGAAAGAGCGCAGAGAGAGAAAGAGCGCAGAGAGAGAAAGAGCGCAGAGAGAGAAGGAGCGCAGAGAGAGAAAGAGCGCAGAGAGAGAAAGAGCGCAGAGAGAAAGAAAGAGCGCAGAGAGAAAGAAAGAGCGCAGAGAGAAAGAAAGAGCGCAGAGAGAGAGAAAGAGCGCAGAGAGAGAGAAAGAGCGCAGAGAGAGAGAAAAAAAGAGTGCAGAGAGAGAAAGAAAAAGCGCAGAGAGAGACAAAGAGCGCAGAGAGAGAGAAATAAAGAGCGCAGAGAGAGAAAGAAAGAGCGCAGAGAGAGAAAGAAAGAGCGCAGAGAGAGAGAAAGAAAGAGCGCAGAGAGAAAGAAAGAGCACATAGAGAGAGAAAGAGCGCAGAGAGAGAGAGAAAGAGCGCAGAGAGAGAGAGCGCAGACAGAGAGAGAGCGCAGACAGAGAGAGAGCGCAGAGAGAGAGAGCGCAGAGAGAGAGAAAGAAAGAGCGCAGAGAGAGAGAAAGAGCGTAGAGAAAAAAAGAGCGCAGAGAGAGAGGAAGAAAGAGCGCAGACAGAGAAAGAAAGAGCGCAGACAGAGAAAGAAAGAGCGCAGAGAGAGAGAGAAAGAGCGCAGATAGAGAGAAAGAGCGCAGAGAGAGAGAAAGAGCGCAGAGAGAGAGAAAGAGCGCAGCGAGAGAAAGAAACAGCGCAGAGAGAGAAAGAAAGAGCGCAGAGAGAGAGCGCAGAGAGAGAGAGAGAGCGCAGAGAGAGAAATAAAGAGCGCAGAGAGAGAAAGAAAGAGCGCAGAGAAAGAAAGAGTGCAGCGAGAAAGAAAGAGCGCAGAGAGAGAGAGCGCAGAGAGAGAGAGCGCAGAGAGAGAAAGAGAAAGAAAGAGCGCAGAAAGAGAGAGAGAAAGAGCGCAGAGAGAGAGAAAGAAAGAGCGCAGAGAGAGAAAGAAAGAGCGCAGAGAGAGAGAGCGCAGAGAGAAAGAAAGAGCGCAGAGAGAGAGAAAGAAAGTGCGCAGAGAGAGAGAAAGAGCGCAGAGAGAGAGAAAGAAAGTGCGCAGAGAGAAAGAAAGAGCGCAGAGAGAAAGAGCGCAGAGAGAGAAAGAGAAAGAAAGAGCGCAGAGAGAGAAAGAGAAAGAAAGAGCGCAGAGAGAGAGAGAGAGAGCGCAGAGAGAGAGAGAGAAAGAGCGCAGAGAGAGAGAAAGAAAGAGCGCAGAGAGAGAAAGAAAGAGCGCAGAGAGAGAGAGCGCAGAGAGAAAGAAAGAGCGCAGAGAGAGAGAAAGTGCGCAGAGAGAGAGAGAGCGCAGAGAGAGAGAGAGAAAGAGCGCAGAGAGAGAGAAAGAAAGTGCGCAGAGAGAAAGAAAGAGCGCAGAGAGAAAGAGCGCAGAGAGAGAAAGAGAAAGAAAGAGCGCAGAGAGAGAGAGAAAGAGCGCAAAGAGAGAAAAAAAGAGTGCAAAGAGAGAAAAAAGAGCGCAGAGAGAAAGAAAGAGTGCAGCGAGAAAGAAAGAGCGCAGAGAGAGAGAGCGCAGAGAGAGAGAGCGCAGAGAGAGAAAGAGAAAGAAAGAGCGCAGAAAGAGAGAGAGAAAGAGCGCAGAGAGAGAGAAAGAAAGAGCGCAGAGAGAGAGCGCAGAAAGAGAGAGAGAAAGAGCGCAGAGAGAGAGAGAGAAAGAGCGCAGAGAGAGAAAGAAAGAGCGCAGAGAGAGAGAGAGCGCAGAGAGAAAGAAAGAGCGCAGAGAGAGAGAAAGAAAGTGCGCAGAGAGAAAGAAAGAGCGCAGAGAGAGAGAAAGAGCGCAGAGAGAGAGAAAGAAAGTGCGCAGAGAGAAAGAAAGAGCGCAGAGAGAAAGAGCGCAGAGAGAGAAAGAGAAAGAAAGAGCGCAGAGAGAGAAAGAGAAAGAAAGAGCGCAGAGAGAGAGAGAGAGAGCGCAGAGAGAGAGAGAGAAAGAGCGCAGAGAGAGAGAAAGAAAGAGCGCAGAGAGAGAAAGAAAGAGCGCAGAGAGAGAAAGAGCGCAGAGAGAGAAAGAGCGCAGAGAGAGAAAGAGCGCAGAGAGAGAAAGAGCACAGAGAGAGAGAAAGAGCGCAGAGAGAGAGAAAGAGCGCAGCGAGAGAAAGAAACAGCGCAGAGAGAGAAAGAAAGAGCGCAGAGAGAGAGCGCAGAGAGAGAGTGCGCAGAGAGAGAAATAAAGAGCGCAGAGAGAGAAAGAAAGAGCGCAGAGAAAGAAAGAGCGCAGAGAGAGAAAGAAAGAGCGCAAAGAGAGAAAAAAAGAGTGCAAAGAGAGAAAAAAAGAGCGCAGAGAGAAAGAAAGAGTGCAGCGAGAAAGAAAGAGCGCAGAGAGAGAGAGCGCAGAGAGAGAGAGAGCGCAGAGAGAGAAAGAGAAAGAAAGAGCGCAGAAAGAGAGAGAGAAAGAGCGCAGAGAGAGAGAAAGAGCGCAGAGAGAGAAAGAAAGAGCGCAGAGAGAGAGAGCGCAGAGAGAAAGAAAGAGCGCAGAGAGAGAGAAAGAAAGTGCGCAGAGAGAAAGAAAGAGCGCAGAGAGAGAGAAAGAGCGCAGAGAGAGAGAAAGAAAGTGCGCAGAGAGAAAGAAAGAGCGCAGGGAGAAAGAGTGCAGAGAGAGAAAGAGAAAGAAAGAGCGCAGAGAGAGAAATAAAAAGCGCAGAGAGAGAAATAAAGAGCGCAGAGAAAGAAAGAGCACAGAGAGAGAGAAAGAAAGAGCGCAGAGAGAGAGAAAAAGAGCGCAAAGAGAGAAAAAAAGAGCGCAGAGAGAAAGAAAGAAAGAGCGCAGAGAGAAAGAAAGAGCGCAGAGAGAGAGAGCGCAGAGAGAGAGCGCAGAGAGAGAGAGTGCAGAGAGAGAGTGCAGAGAGAAAGAAAGAGCGCAGAGAGAGAGAGAGAGAGAGAAAGAGCGCCGAGAGAGAAAGAGCGCAGAGAGAGAGAAAGAGAAAGAAAGAGCGCAGAGAGAGAAAGTGCGCAGAGAGAGAAAGAGCGCAGAGAGAAAGAAAGAGCGCAGAGAGAGAGAGAGAGAAAGAGCGCAGAGAGAGAAAGAAAGAGCGCAAAGAGAGAAAAAAAGAGCGCAGAAAGAAAGAAAGAGCGCAGAGAGAAAGAAAGAAAGAGCGCAGAGAGAGAGAAAGAGCGCAGAGAGAGAAAGAGAAAGAAAGAGCGCAGAGAGAGAGAGAGAGAGTGCAGAGAGAGAGAGAAAGAGCGCAGAGAGAGAGAGAGAGCGCAGAGAGAGAAAGAGAAAGAGAAAGAAAGAGCGCAGAGAGAGAAAGAGCGCAGAGAGAGAAAGAGCGCAGAGAGAGAAGGAGCGCAGAGAGAGAAAGAGCGCAGAGAGAGAAAGAGCGCAGAGAGAGAAAGAGCGCAGAGAGAAAGATAGAGCGCAGAGAGAAAGAAAGAGCGCAGAGAGAAAGAAAGAGCGCAGAGAGAAAGAAAGAGCGCAGAGAGAAAGAAAGAGCGCAGAGAGAGAGAAAGAGCGCAGAGAGAGAGAAAGAGCGCAGAGAGAGAGAAAAAAAGAGTGCAGAGAGAGAAAGAAAAAGCGCAGAGAGAGACAAAGAGCGCAGAGAGAGAGAAATAAAGAGCGCAGAGAGAGAAAGAAAGAGCGCAGAGAGAGAAAGAAAGAGCGCAGAGAGTGAGAGAGAAAGAGCGCAAAGAGAAAGAAAGAGCGCAGAGAGAGAGAGAAAGAAAGAGCGCAGAGAGAGAGAGAAAGAAAGAGCGCAGAGAGAGAGAAAGAAAGAGCGCAGAGAGAAAGAAAGAGCACATAGAGAGAGAAAGAGCGCAGAGAGAGAGAGAAAGAGCGCAGAGAGAGAGAGCGCAGACAGAGAGAGAGCGCAGACAGAGAGAGAGCACAGAGAGAGAGAGCGCAGAGAGAGAGAAAGAAAGAGCGCAGAGAGAGAGAAAGAGCGTAGAGAAAAAAAGAGCGCAGAGAGAGAGGAAGAAAGAGCGCAGACAGAGAAAGAAAGAGCGCAGACAGAGAAAGAAAGAGCGCAGAGAGAGAGAAAGAGCGCAGATAGAGAGAAAGAGCGCAGAGAGAGAGAAAGAGCGCGCAGAGAGAGAAAGAGCGCAGAGAGAGAAAGAGCGCAGAGAGAGAAAGAGCGCAGAGAGAGAAAGAGCACAGAGAGAGAGAAATAGCGCAGAGAGAGAGAAAGAGCGCAGCGAGAGAAAGAAACAGCGCAGAGAGAGAAAGAAAGAGCGCAGAGAGAGAGCGCAGAGAGAGAGAGAGAGCGCAGAGAGAGAAATAAAGAGCGCAGAGAGAGAAAGAAAGAGCGCAGAGAAAGAAAGAGCGCAGAGAGAGAAAGAAAGAGCGCAAAGAGAGAAAAAAAAAGAGTGCAAAGAGAGAAAAAAAGAGCGCAGAGAGAAAGAAAGAGTGCAGCGAGAAAGAAAGAGCGCAGAGAGAGAGAGCGCAGAGAGAGAGAGCGCAGAGAGAGAAAGAGAAAGAAAAAGAAAGAGCGCAGAGAGAGAGAGAGAGAGAAAGAGCGCAGAGAGAGAAAGTGTGCAGAGAGAGAAAGAGCGCAGAGAGAAAGAAAGAGCGCAGAGAGAGAGAGAGAGAAAGAGCGCAGAGAGAGAAAGAAAGAGCGCAAAGAGAGAAAAAAAGAGCGCAGAAAGAAAGAAAGAGCGCAGAGAGAAAGAAAGAAAGAGCGCAGAGAGAGAGAAAGAGCGCAGAGAGAGAAAGAGAAAGAAAGAGCGCAGAGAGAGAGAGAGAGAGTGCAGAGAGAGAGAGAAAGAGCGCAGAGAGAGAGAGAGAGCGCAGAGAGAGAAAGAGAAAGAAAGAGCGCAGAGAGAGAAAGAGCGCAGAGAGAGAAAGAGCGCAGAGAGAGAAGGAGCGCAGAGAGAGAAAGAGCGCAGAGAGAGAAAGAGCGCAGAGAGAAAGATAGAGCGCAGAGAGAAAGAAAGAGCGCAGAGAGAAAGAAAGAGCGCAGAGAGAAAGAAAGAGCGCAGAGAGAAAGAAAGAGCGCAGAGAGAGAGAAAGAGCGCAGAGAGAGAGAAAGAGCGCAGAGAGAGAGAAAAAAAGAGTGCAGAGAGAGAAAGAAAAAGCGCAGAGAGAGACAAAGAGCGCAGAGAGAGAGAAATAAAGAGCGCAGAGAGAGAAAGAAAGAGCGCAGAGAGAGAAAGAAAGAAAGAGCGCAGAGAGAGAGAGAAAGAAAGAGCGCAGAGAGAGAGAGAAAGAAAGAGCGCAGAGAGAGAGAAAGAAAGAGCGCAGAGAGAAAGAAAGAGCACATAGAGAGAGAAAGAGCGCAGAGAGAGAGAGAAAGAGCGCAGAGAGAGAGAGCGCAGACAGAGAGAGAGCGCAGACAGAGAGAGAGCGCAGAGAGAGAGAGCGCAGAGAGAGAGAAAGAAAGAGTGCAGAGAGAGAGAAAGAGCGTAGAGAAAAAAAGAGCGCAGAGAGAGAGGAAGAAAGAGCGCAGACAGAGAAAGAAAGAGCGCAGACAGAGAAAGAAAGAGCGCAGAGAGAGAGAAAGAGCGCAGATAGAGAGAAAGAGCGCAGAGAGAGAGAAAGAGCGCAGAGAGAGAGAAAGAGCGCAGAGAGAGAAAGAAAGAGCGCAGAGAGAGAGCGCAGAGAGAGAGAGAGAGCGCAGAGAGAGAAATAAAGAGCGCAGAGAGAGAAAGAAAGAGCGCAGAGAAAGAAAGAGTGCAGCGAGAAAGAAAGAGCGCAGAGAGAGAGAGCGCAGAGAGAGAGAGCGCAGAGAGAGAAAGAGAAAGAAAGAGCGCAGAAAGAGAGAGAGAAAGAGCGCAGAGAGAGAGAAAGAAAGAGCGCAGAGAGAGAAAGAAAGAGCGCAGAGAGAGAGAGCGCAGAGAGAAAGAAAGAGCGCAGAGAGAGAGAAAGAAAGTGCGCAGAGAGAGAGAAAGAGCGCAGAGAGAGAGAAAGAAAGTGCGCAGAGAGAAAGAAAGAGCGCAGAGAGAAAGAGCGCAGAGAGAGAAAGAGAAAGAAAGAGCGCAGAGAGAGAAAGAGAAAGAAAGAGCGCAGAGAGAGAGAGAGAGAGCGCAGAGAGAGAGAGAGAAAGAGCGCAGAGAGAGAGAAAGAAAGAGCGCAGAGAGAGAAAGAAAGAGCGCAGAGAGAGAGAGCGCAGAGAGAAAGAAAGAGCGCAGAGAGAGAGAAAGAGCGCAGAGAGAGAGAAAGAGCGCAGAGAGAGAGAAAGAAAGTGCGCAGAGAGAAAGAAAGAGCGCAGAGAGAAAGAGCGCAGAGAGAGAAAGAGAAAGAAAGAGCGCAGAGAGAGAGAGAAAGAGCGCAAAGAGAGAAAAAAAGAGTGCAAAGAGAGAAAAAAGAGCGCAGAGAGAAAGAAAGAGTGCAGCGAGAAAGAAAGAGCGCAGAGAGAGAGAGCGCAGAGAGAGAGAGCGCAGAGAGAGAAAGAGAAAGAAAGAGCGCAGAAAGAGGGAGAGAAAGAGCGCAGAGAGAGAGAAAGAAAGAGCGCAGAGAGAGAGCGCAGAGAGAGAGAGCGCAGAGAGAGAAATAAAGAGCGCAAAGAGAGAAAGAAAGAGCGCAGAGAAAGAAAGAGCGCAGAGAGAGAAAGAAAGAGCGCAAAGAGAGAAAAAAAGAGTGCAAAGAGAGAAAAAAAGAGCGCAGAGAGAAAGAAAGAGTGCAGCGAGAAAGAAAGAGCGCAGAGAGAGAGAGAGCGCAGAGAGAGAGAGCGCAGAGAGAGAAAGAGAAAGAAAGAGCGCAGAAAGAGAGAGAGAAAGAGCGCAGAGAGAGAGAGAGAAAGAGCGCAGAGAGAGAAAGAAAGAGCGCAGAGAGAGAGAGCGCAGAGAGAAAGAAAGAGCGCAGAGAGAGAGAAAGAAAGTGCGCAGAGAGAAAGAAAGAGCGCAGAGAGAGAGAAAGAGCGCAGAGAGAGAGAAAGAAAGTGCGCAGAGAGAAAGAAAGAGCGCAGAGAGAAAGAGCGCAGAGAGAGAAAGAGAAAGAAAGAGCGCAGAGAGAGAAAGAGAAAGAAAGAGCGCAGAGAGAGAGAGAGAGAGCGCAGAGAGAGAGAGAGAAAGAGCGCAGAGAGAGAGAAAGAAAGAGCGCAGAGAGAGAAAGAAAGAGCGCAGAGAGAGAAAGAGCGCAGAGAGAGAAAGAGCGCAGAGAGAGAAAGAGCGCAGAGAGAGAAAGAGCACAGAGAGAGAGAAAGAGCGCAGAGAGAGAGAAAGAGCGCAGCGAGAGAAAGAAACAGCGCAGAGAGAGAAAGAAAGAGCGCAGAGAGAGAGCGCAGAGAGAGAGTGCGCAGAGAGAGAAATAAAGAGCGCAGAGAGAGAAAGAAAGAGCGCAGAGAAAGAAAGAGCGCAGAGAGAGAAAGAAAGAGCGCAAAGAGAGAAAAAAAGAGTGCAAAGAGAGAAAAAAAGAGCGCAGAGAGAAAGAAAGAGTGCAGCGAGAAAGAAAGAGCGCAGAGAGAGAGAGCGCAGAGAGAGAGAGCGCAGAGAGAGAAAGAGAAAGAAAGAGCGCAGAAAGAGAGAGAGAAAGAGCGCAGAGAGAGAGAAAGAGCGCAGAGAGAGAAAGAAAAAGCGCAGAGAGAGAGAGCGCAGAGAGAAAGAAAGAGCGCAGAGAGAGAGAAAGAAAGTGCGCAGAGAGAAAGAAAGAGCGCAGAGAGAGAGAAAGAGCGCAGAGAGAGAGAAAGAAAGTGCGCAGAGAGAAAGAAAGAGCGCAGGGAGAAAGAGTGCAGAGAGAGAAAGAGAAAGAAAGAGCGCAGAGAGAGAAATAAAAAGCGCAGAGAGAGAAATAAAGAGCGCAGAGAAAGAAAGAGCGCAGAGAGAGAGAAAGAAAGAGCGCAGAGAGAGAGAAAAAGAGCGCAAAGAGAGAAAAAAAGAGCGCAGAGAGAAAGAAAGAAAGAGCGCAGAGAGAAAGAAAGAGCGCAGAGAGAGAGAGCGCATAGAGAGAGAGCGCAGAGAGAGAGAGAGTGCAGAGAGAGAGTGCAGAGAGAAAGAAAGAGCGCAGAGAGAGAGAGAGAGAGAGAAAGAGCGCCGAGAGAGAAAGAGCGCAGAGAGAGAGAAAGAGAAAGAAAGAGCGCAGAGAGAGAAAGTGCGCAGAGAGAGAAAGAGCGCAGAGAGAAAGAAAGAGCGCAGAGAGAGAGAGAGAGAAAGAGCGCAGAGAGAGAAAGAAAGAGCGCAAAGAGAGAAAAAAAGAGCGCAGAAAGAAAGAAAGAGCGCAGAGAGAAAGAAAGAAAGAGCGCAGAGAGAGAGAAAGAGCGCAGAGAGAGAAAGAGAAAGAAAGAGCGCAGAGAGAGAGAGAGAGAGTGCAGAGAGAGAGAGAAAGAGCGCAGAGAGAGAGAGAGAGCGCAGAGAGAGAAAGAGAAAGAGAAAGAAAGAGCGCAGAGAGAGAAAGAGCGCAGAGAGAGAAAGAGCGCAGAGAGAGAAGGAGCGCAGAGAGAGAAAGAGCGCAGAGAGAGAAAGAGCGCAGAGAGAGAAAGAGCGCAGATAGAAAGATAGAGCGCAGAGAGAAAGAAAGAGCGCAGAGAGAAAGAAAGAGCGCAGAGAGAAAGAAAGAGCGCAGAGAGAAAGAAAGAGCGCAGAGAGAGAGAAAGAGCGCAGAGAGAGAGAAAGAGCGCAGAGAGAGAAAGAAAGAGCGCAGAGAGTGAGAGAGAAAGAGCGCAAAGAGAAAGAAAGAGCGCAGAGAGAGAGAGAAAGAAAGAGCGCAGAGAGAGAGAGAAAGAAAGAGCGCAGAGAGAGAGAAAGAAAGAGCGCAGAGAGAAAGAAAGAGCACATAGAGAGAGAAAGAGCGCAGAGAGAGAGAGAAAGAGCGCAGAGAGAGAGAGCGCAGACAGAGAGAGAGCGCAGACAGAGAGAGAGCGCAGAGAGAGAGAGCGCAGAGAGAGAGAAAGAAAGAGCGCAGAGAGAGAGAAAGAGCGTAGAGAAAAAAAGAGCGCAGAGAGAGAGAGAGGAAGAAAGAGCGCAGACAGAGAAAGAAAGAGCGCAGACAGAGAAAGAAAGAGCGCAGAGAGAGAGAAAGAGCGCAGATAGAGAGAAAGAGCGCAGAGAGAGAGAAAGAGCGCGCAGAGAGAGAAAGAGCGCAGAGAGAGAAAGAGCGCAGAGAGAGAAAGAGCGCAGAGAGAGAAAGAGCACAGAGAGAGAGAAAGAGCGCAGAGAGAGAGAAAGAGCGCAGCGAGAGAAAGATACAGCGCAGAGAGAGAAAGAAAGAGCGCAGAGAGAGAGCGCAGAGAGAGAGAGAGAGCGCAGAGAGAGAAATAAAGAGCGCAGAGAGAGAAAGAAAGAGCGCAGAGAAAGAAAGAGCGCAGAGAGAGAAAGAAAGAGCGCAAAGAGAGAAAAAAAGAGTGCAAAGAGAGAAAAAAAGAGCGCAGAGAGAAAGAAAGAGTGCAGCGAGAAAGAAAGAGCGCAGAGAGAGAGAGCGCAGAGAGAGAGAGCGCAGAGAGAGAAAGAGAAAGAAAGAGCGCAGAAAGAGAGAGAGAAAGAGCGCAGAGAGAGAGAAAGAAAGAGCGCAGAGAGAGAAAGAAAGAGCGCAGAGAGAGAGAGCGCAGAGAGAAAGAAAGAGCGCAGAGAGAGAGAAAGAAAGTGCGCAGAGAGAGAGAGAAAGAGCGCAGAGAGAGAGAAAGAAAGTGCGCAGAGAGAAAGAAAGAGCGCATCGAGAAAGAGCGCAGAGAGAGAAAGAGAAAGAAAGAGCGCAGAGAGAGAAAGAGAAAGAAAGAGCGCAGAGAGAGAGAGAGCGCAGAGAGAGAGAGAGAAAGAGCGCAGAGAGAGAGAAAGAAAGAGCGCAGAGAGAGAAAGAAAGAGCGCAGAGAGAGAGAGCGCAGAGAGAAAGAAAGAGCGCAGAGAGAGAGAAAGAGCGCAGAGAGAGAGAAAGAGCGCAGAGAGAGAGAAAGAAAGTGCGCAGAGAGAAAGAAAGAGCGCAGAGAGAAAGAGCGCAGAGAGAGAAAGAGAAAGAAAGAGCGCAGAGAGAGAGAGAAAGAGCGCAAAGAGAGAAAAAAAGAGTGCAAAGAGAGAAAAAAAGAGCGCAGAGAGAAAGAAAGAGTGCAGCGAGAAAGAAAGAGCGCAGAGAGAGAGCGCAGAGAGAGAGAGCGCAGAGAGAGAAAGAGAAAGAAAGAGCGCAGAAAGAGAGAGAGAAAGAGCGCAGAGAGAGAGAAAGAAAGAGCGCAGAGAGAGAGCGCAGAGAGAGAGAGAGAGCGCAGAGAGAGAAATAAAGAGCGCAAAGAGAGAAAGAAAGAGCGCAGAGAAAGAAAGAGCGCAGAGAGAGAAAGAAAGAGCGCAAAGAGAGAAAAAAAGAGTGCAAAGAGAGAAAAAAAGAGCGCAGAGAGAAAGAAAGAGTGCAGCGAGAAAGAAAGAGCGCAGAGAGAGAGAGAGCGCAGAGAGAGAGAGCGCTGAGAGAGAAAGAGAAAGAAAGAGCGCAGAAAGAGAGAGAGAAAGAGCGCAGAGAGAGAGAAAGAAAGAGCGCAGAGAGAGAAAGAAAGAGCGCAGAGAGAGTGCGCAGAGAGAAAGAAAGAGCGCAGAGAGAGAGAAAGAAAGTGCGCAGAGAGAGAGAAAGAAAGTGCGCAGAGAGAGAGAAAGAAAGAGCGCAGAGAGAGAGAAAGAAAGAGCGCAGAGAGAAAGAAAGAGCGCAGAGAGAGAGAGCGCAGAGAGAGAGAGCGCAGAGAGAGAGAGAGTGCAGAGAGAGAGTGCAGAGAGAAAGAAAGAGCGCAGAGAGAGAGAGAGAGAGAGAAAGAGCGCCGAGAGAGAAAGAGCGCAGAGAGAGAGAAAGATAAAGAAAGAGCGCAGAGAGAGAAAGTGCGCAGAGAGAGAAAGAGCGCAGAGAGAAAGAAAGAGCGCAGAGAGAGAGAGAGAGAAAGAGCGCAGAGAGAGAAAGAAAGAGCGCAAAGAGAGAAAAAAAGAGCGCAGAAAGAAAGAGCGCAGAGAGAAAGAAAGAAAGAGCGCAGAGAGAGAGAAAGAGCGCAGAGAGAGAAAGAGAAAGAAAGAGCGCAGAGAGAGAGAGAGAGAGTGCAGAGAGAGAGAGAAAGAGCGCAGAGAGAGAGAGAGAGCGCAGAGAGAGAAAGAGAAAGAGAAAGAAAGAGCGCAGAGAGAGAAAGAGCGCAGAGAGAGAAGGAGCGCAGAGAGAGAAAGAGCGCAGAGAGAAAGATAGAGCGCAGAGAGAAAGAAAGAGCGCAGAGAGAAAGAAAGAGCGCAGAGAGAAAGAAAGAGCGCAGAGAGAAAGAAAGAGCGCAGAGAGAGAGAAAGAGCGCAGAGAGAGAGAAAGAGCGCAGAGAGAGAGAAAAAAAGAGTGCAGAGAGAGAAAGAAAAAGCGCAGAGAGAGACAAAGAGCGCAGAGAGAGAGAAATAAAGAGCGCAGAGAGAGAAAGAAAGAGCGCAGAGAGAGAAAGAAAGAAAGAGCGCAGAGAGAGAGAGAAAGAAAGAGCGCAGAGAGAGAGAGAAAGAAAGAGCGCAGAGAGAGAGAAAGAAAGAGCGCAGAGAGAAAGAAAGAGCACATAGAGAGAGAAAGAGCGCAGAGAGAGAGAGAAAGAGCGCAGAGAGAGAGAGCGCAGACAGAGAGAGAGCGCAGACAGAGAGAGAGCGCAGAGAGAGAGAGCGCAGAGAGAGAGAAAGAAAGAGTGCAGAGAGAGAGAAAGAGCGTAGAGAAAAAAAGAGCGCAGAGAGAGAGGAAGAAAGAGCGCAGACAGAGAAAGAAAGAGCGCAGACAGAGAAAGAAAGAGCGCAGAGAGAGAGAAAGAGCGCAGATAGAGAGAAAGAGCGCAGAGAGAGAGAAAGAGCGCAGAGAGAGAGAGAAAGAAAGAGCGCAGAGAGAGAGAAAGAAAGAGCGCAGAGAGAAAGAAAGAGCACATAGAGAGAGAAAGAGCGCAGAGAGAGAGAGAAAGAGCGCAGAGAGAGAGAGCGCAGACAGAGAGAGAGCGCAGACAGAGAGAGAGCGCAGAGAGAGAGAGCGCAGAGAGAGAGAAAGAAAGAGTGCAGAGAGAGAGAAAGAGCGTAGAGAAAAAAAGAGCGCAGAGAGAGAGGAAGAAAGAGCGCAGACAGAGAAAGAAAGAGCGCAGACAGAGAAAGAAAGAGCGCAGAGAGAGAGAAAGAGCGCAGATAGAGAGAAAGAGCGCAGAGAGAGAGAAAGAGCGCAGAGAGAGAGAAAGAGCGCAGCGAGAGAAAGAAACAGCGCAGAGAGAGAAAGAAAGAGCGCAGAGAGAGAGCGCAGAGAGAGAGAGAGAGCGCAGAGAGAGAAATAAAGAGCGCAGAGAGAGAAAGAAAGAGCGCAGAGAAAGAAAGAGTGCAGCGAGAAAGAAAGAGCGCAGAGAGAGAGAGCGCAGAGAGAGAGAGCGCAGAGAGAGAAAGAGAAAGAAAGAGCGCAGAAAGAGAGAGAGAAAGAGCGCAGAGAGAGAGAAAGAAAGAGCGCAGAGAGAGAAAGAAAGAGCGCAGAGAGAGAGAGCGCAGAGAGAAAGAAAGAGCGCAGAGAGAGAGAAAGAAAGTGCGCAGAGAGAGAGAAAGAGCGCAGAGAGAGAGAAAGAAAGTGCGCAGAGAGAAAGAAAGAGCGCAGAGAGAAAGAGCGCAGAGAGAGAAAGAGAAAGAAAGAGCGCAGAGAGAGAAAGAGAAAGAAAGAGCGCAGAGAGAGAGAGAGAGAGCGCAGAGAGAGAGAGAGAAAGAGCGCAGAGAGAGAGAAAGAAAGAGCGCAGAGAGAGAAAGAAAGAGCGCAGAGAGAGAGAGCGCAGAGAGAAAGAAAGAGCGCAGAGAGAGAGAAAGAGCGCAGAGAGAGAGAAAGAGCGCAGAGAGAGAGAAAGAAAGTGCGCAGAGAGAAAGAAAGAGCGCAGAGAGAAAGAGCGCAGAGAGAGAAAGAGAAAGAAAGAGCGCAGAGAGAGAGAGAAAGAGCGCAAAGAGAGAAAAAAAGAGTGCAAAGAGAGAAAAAAGAGCGCAGAGAGAAAGAAAGAGTGCAGCGAGAAAGAAAGAGCGCAGAGAGAGAGAGAGCAGAGAGAGAGAGCGCAGAGAGAGAAAGAGAAAGAAAGAGCGCAGAAAGAGGGAGAGAAAGAGCGCAGAGAGAGAGAAAGAAAGAGCGCAGAGAGAGAGCGCAGAGAGAGAGAGCGCAGAGAGAGAAATAAAGAGCGCAAAGAGAGAAAGAAAGAGCGCAGAGAAAGAAAGAGCGCAGAGAGAGAAAGAAAGAGCGCAAAGAGAGAAAAAAAGAGTGCAAAGAGAGAAAAAAAGAGCGCAGAGAGAAAGAAAGAGTGCAGCGAGAAAGAAAGAGCGCAGAGAGAGAGAGAGCGCAGAGAGAGAGAGCGCAGAGAGAGAAAGAGAAAGAAAGAGCGCAGAAAGAGAGAGAGAAAGAGCGCAGAGAGAGAGAGAGAAAGAGCGCAGAGAGAGAAAGAAAGAGCGCAGAGAGAGAGAGCGCAGAGAGAAAGAAAGAGCGCAGAGAGAGAGAAAGAAAGTGCGCAGAGAGAAAGAAAGAGCGCAGAGAGAGAGAAAGAGCGCAGAGAGAGAGAAAGAAAGTGCGCAGAGAGAAAGAAAGAGCGCAGAGAGAAAGAGCGCAGAGAGAGAAAGAGAAAGAAAGAGCGCAGAGAGAGAAAGAGAAAGAAAGAGCGCAGAGAGAGAGAGAGAGAGCGCAGAGAGAGAGAGAGAAAGAGCGCAGAGAGAGAGAAAGAAAGAGCGCAGAGAGAGAAAGAAAGAGCGCAGAGAGAGAAAGAGCGCAGAGAGAGAAAGAGCGCAGAGAGAGAAAGAGCGCAGAGAGAGAAAGAGCACAGAGAGAGAGAAAGAGCGCAGAGAGAGAGAAAGAGCGCAGCGAGAGAAAGAAACAGCGCAGAGAGAGAAAGAAAGAGCGCAGAGAGAGAGCGCAGAGAGAGAGTGCGCAGAGAGAGAAATAAAGAGCGCAGAGAGAGAAAGAAAGAGCGCAGAGAAAGAAAGAGCGCAGAGAGAGAAAGAAAGAGCGCAAAGAGAGAAAAAAAGAGTGCAAAGAGAGAAAAAAAGAGCGCAGAGAGAAAGAAAGAGTGCAGCGAGAAAGAAAGAGCGCAGAGAGAGAGAGCGCAGAGAGAGAGAGCGCAGAGAGAGAAAGAGAAAGAAAGAGCGCAGAAAGAGAGAGAGAAAGAGCGCAGAGAGAGAGAAAGAGCGCAGAGAGAGAAAGAAAAAGCGCAGAGAGAGAGAGCGCAGAGAGAAAGAAAGAGCGCAGAGAGAGAGAAAGAAAGTGCGCAGAGAGAAAGAAAGAGCGCAGAGAGAGAGAAAGAGCGCAGAGAGAGAGAAAGAAAGTGCGCAGAGAGAAAGAAAGAGCGCAGGGAGAAAGAGTGCAGAGAGAGAAAGAGAAAGAAAGAGCGCAGAGAGAGAAATAAAAAGCGCAGAGAGAGAAATAAAGAGCGCAGAGAAAGAAAGAGCGCAGAGAGAGAGAAAGAAAGAGCGCAGAGAGAGAGAAAAAGAGCGCAAAGAGAGAAAAAAAGAGCGCAGAGAGAAAGAAAGAAAGAGCGCAGAGAGAAAGAAAGAGCGCAGAGAGAGAGAGCGCATAGAGAGAGAGCGCAGAGAGAGAGAGAGTGCAGAGAGAGAGTGCAGAGAGAAAGAAAGAGCGCAGAGAGAGAGAGAGAGAGAGAAAGAGCGCCGAGAGAGAAAGAGCGCAGAGAGAGAGAAAGAGAAAGAAAGAGCGCAGAGAGAGAAAGTGCGCAGAGAGAGAAAGAGCGCAGAGAGAAAGAAAGAGCGCAGAGAGAGAGAGAGAGAAAGAGCGCAGAGAGAGAAAGAAAGAGCGCAAAGAGAGAAAAAAAGAGCGCAGAAAGAAAGAAAGAGCGCAGAGAGAAAGAAAGAAAGAGCGCAGAGAGAGAGAAAGAGCGCAGAGAGAGAAAGAGAAAGAAAGAGCGCAGAGAGAGAGAGAGAGAGTGCAGAGAGAGAGAGAAAGAGCGCAGAGAGAGAGAGAGAGCGCAGAGAGAGAAAGAGAAAGAGAAAGAAAGAGCGCAGAGAGAGAAAGAGCGCAGAGAGAGAAAGAGCGCAGAGAGAGAAGGAGCGCAGAGAGAGAAAGAGCGCAGAGAGAGAAAGAGCGCAGAGAGAGAAAGAGCGCAGATAGAAAGATAGAGCGCAGAGAGAAAGAAAGAGCGCAGAGAGAAAGAAAGAGCGCAGAGAGAAAGAAAGAGCGCAGAGAGAAAGAAAGAGCGCAGAGAGAGAGAAAGAGCGCAGAGAGAGAGAAAGAGCGCAGAGAGAGAAAGAAAGAGCGCAGAGAGTGAGAGAGAAAGAGCGCAAAGAGAAAGAAAGAGCGCAGAGAGAGAGAGAAAGAAAGAGCGCAGAGAGAGAGAGAAAGAAAGAGCGCAGAGAGAGAGAAAGAAAGAGCGCAGAGAGAAAGAAAGAGCACATAGAGAGAGAAAGAGCGCAGAGAGAGAGAGAAAGAGCGCAGAGAGAGAGAGCGCAGACAGAGAGAGAGCGCAGACAGAGAGAGAGCGCAGAGAGAGAGAGCGCAGAGAGAGAGAAAGAAAGAGCGCAGAGAGAGAGAAAGAGCGTAGAGAAAAAAAGAGCGCAGAGAGAGAGAGAGGAAGAAAGAGCGCAGACAGAGAAAGAAAGAGCGCAGACAGAGAAAGAAAGAGCGCAGAGAGAGAGAAAGAGCGCAGATAGAGAGAAAGAGCGCAGAGAGAGAGAAAGAGCGCGCAGAGAGAGAAAGAGCGCAGAGAGAGAAAGAGCGCAGAGAGAGAAAGAGCGCAGAGAGAGAAAGAGCACAGAGAGAGAGAAAGAGCGCAGAGAGAGAGAAAGAGCGCAGCGAGAGAAAGAAACAGC
Organism: Ascaphus truei; assembly: GCF_040206685.1. Lineage (NCBI taxonomy): Eukaryota > Metazoa > Chordata > Amphibia > Anura > Ascaphidae > Ascaphus > Ascaphus truei. Next base: position 42,542,265 of record NC_134501.1, on the reverse strand, counting down.
GCAGAGAGAGAAAGAAAGAGCGCAGAGAGAGAGCGCAGAGAGAGAGAGAGAGCGCAGAGAGAGAAATAAAGAGCGCAGAGAGAGAAAGAAAGAGCGCAGAGAAAGAAAGAGCGCAGAGAGAGAAAGAAAGAGCGCAAAGAGAGAAAAAAAGAGTGCAAAGAGAGAAAAAAAGAGCGCAGAGAGAAAGAAAGAGTGCAGCGAGAAAGAAAGAGCGCAGAGAGAGAGAGCGCAGAGAGAGAGAGCGCAGAGAGAGAAAGAGAAAGAAAGAGCGCAGAAAGAGAGAGAGAAAGAGCGCAGAGAGAGAGAAAGAAAGAGCGCAGAGAGAGAAAGAAAGAGCGCAGAGAGAGAGAGCGCAGAGAGAAAGAAAGAGCGCAGAGAGAGAGAAAGAAAGTGCGCAGAGAGAGAGAGAAAGAGCGCAGAGAGAGAGAAAGAAAGTGCGCAGAGAGAAAGAAAGAGCGCATCGAGAAAGAGCGCAGAGAGAGAAAGAGAAAGAAAGAGCGCAGAGAGAGAAAGAGAAAGAAAGAGCGCAGAGAGAGAGAGAGCGCAGAGAGAGAGAGAGAAAGAGCGCAGAGAGAGAGAAAGAAAGAGCGCAGAGAGAGAAAGAAAGAGCGCAGAGAGAGAGAGCGCAGAGAGAAAGAAAGAGCGCAGAGAGAGAGAAAGAGCGCAGAGAGAGAGAAAGAGCGCAGAGAGAGAGAAAGAAAGTGCGCAGAGAGAAAGAAAGAGCGCAGAGAGAAAGAGCGCAGAGAGAGAAAGAGAAAGAAAGAGCGCAGAGAGAGAGAGAAAGAGCGCAAAGAGAGAAAAAAAGAGTGCAAAGAGAGAAAAAAAGAGCGCAGAGAGAAAGAAAGAGTGCAGCGAGAAAGAAAGAGCGCAGAGAGAGAGCGCAGAGAGAGAGAGCGCAGAGAGAGAAAGAGAAAGAAAGAGCGCAGAAAGAGAGAGAGAAAGAGCGCAGAGAGAGAGAAAGAAAGAGCGCAGAGAGAGAGCGCAGAGAGAGAGAGAGAGCGCAGAGAGAGAAATAAAGAGCGCAAAGAGAGAAAGAAAGAGCGCAGAGAAAGAAAGAGCGCAGAGAGAGAAAGAAAGAGCGCAAAGAGAGAAAAAAAGAGTGCAAAGAGAGAAAAAAAGAGCGCAGAGAGAAAGAAAGAGTGCAGCGAGAAAGAAAGAGCGCAGAGAGAGAGAGAGCGCAGAGAGAGAGAGCGCTGAGAGAGAAAGAGAAAGAAAGAGCGCAGAAAGAGAGAGAGAAAGAGCGCAGAGAGAGAGAAAGAAAGAGCGCAGAGAGAGAAAGAAAGAGCGCAGAGAGAGTGCGCAGAGAGAAAGAAAGAGCGCAGAGAGAGAGAAAGAAAGTGCGCAGAGAGAGAGAAAGAAAGTGCGCAGAGAGAGAGAAAGAAAGAGCGCAGAGAGAGAGAAAGAAAGAGCGCAGAGAGAAAGAAAGAGCGCAGAGAGAGAGAGCGCAGAGAGAGAGAGCGCAGAGAGAGAGAGAGTGCAGAGAGAGAGTGCAGAGAGAAAGAAAGAGCGCAGAGAGAGAGAGAGAGAGAGAAAGAGCGCCGAGAGAGAAAGAGCGCAGAGAGAGAGAAAGATAAAGAAAGAGCGCAGAGAGAAAAAGTGCGCAGAGAGAGAAAGAGCGCAGAGAGAAAGAAAGAGCGCAGAGAGAGAGAGAGAGAAAGAGCGCAGAGAGAGAAAGAAAGAGCGCAAAGAGAGAAAAAAAGAGCGCAGAAAGAAAGAGCGCAGAGAGAAAGAAAGAAAGAGCGCAGAGAGAGAGAAAGAGCGCAGAGAGAGAAAGAGAAAGAAAGAGCGCAGAGAGAGAGAGAGAGAGTGCAGAGAGAGAGAGAAAGAGCGCAGAGAGAGAGAGAGAGCGCAGAGAGAGAAAGAGAAAGAGAAAGAAAGAGCGCAGAGAGAGAAAGAGCGCAGAGAGAGAAGGAGCGCAGAGAGAGAAAGAGCGCAGAGAGAAAGATAGAGCGCAGAGAGAAAGAAAGAGCGCAGAGAGAAAGAAAGAGCGCAGAGAGAAAGAAAGAGCGCAGAGAGAAAGAAAGAGCGCAGAGAGAGAGAAAGAGCGCAGAGAGAGAGAAAGAGCGCAGAGAGAGAGAAAAAAAGAGTGCAGAGAGAGACAAAGAGCGCAGAGAGAGAGAAATAAAGAGCGCAGAGAGAGAAAGAAAGAGCGCAGAGAGAGAAAGAAAGAGCGCAGAGAGTGAGAGAGAAAGAGCGCAAAGAGAAAGAAAGAGCGCAGAGAGAGAGAGAAAGAAAGAGCGCAGAGAGAGAGAGAAAGAAAGAGCGCAGAGAGAGAGAAAGAAAGAGCGCAGAGAGAAAGAAAGAGCACATAGAGAGAGAAAGAGCGCAGAGAGAGAGAGAAAGAGCGCAGAGAGAGAGAGCGCAGACAGAGAGAGAGCGCAGACAGAGAGAGAGCGCAGAGAGAGAGAGCGCAGAGAGAGAGAAAGAAAGAGCGCAGAGAGAGAGAAAGAGCGTAGAGAAAAAAAGAGCGCAGAGAGAGAGAGAGGAAGAAAGAGCGCAGACAGAGAAAGAAAGAGCGCAGACAGAGAAAGAAAGAGCGCAGAGAGAGAGAAAGAGCGCAGATAGAGAGAAAGAGCGCAGAGAGAGAGAAAGAGCACGCAGAGAGAGAAAGAGCGCAGAGAGAGAAAGAGCGCAGAGAGAGAAAGAGCGCAGAGAGAGAAAGAGCACAGAGAGAGAGAAAGAGCGCAGAGAGAGAGAAAGAGCGCAGCGAGAGAAAGAAACAGCGCAGAGAGAGAAAGAAAGAGCGCAGAGAGAGAGCGCAGAGAGAGAGAGAGCGCAGAGAGAGAAATAAAGAGCGCAGAGAGAGAAAGAAAGAGCGCAGAGAAAGAAAGAGCGCAGAGAGAGAAAGAAAGAGCGCAAAGAGAGAAAAAAAGAGTGCAAAGAGAGAAAAAAAGAGCGCAGAGAGAAAGAAAGAGTGCAGCGAGAAAGAAAGAGCGCAGAGAGAGAGAGCGCAGAGAGAGAGAGCGCAGAGAGAGAAAGAGAAAGAAAGAGCGCAGAAAGAGAGAGAGAAAGAGCGCAGAGAGAGAGAAAGATAAAGAAAGAGCGCAGAGAGAGAAAGTGCGCAGAGAGAGAAAGAGCGCAGAGAGAAAGAAAGAGCGCAGAGAGAGAGAGAGAGAAAGAGCGCAGAGAGAGAAAGAAAGAGCGCAAAGAGAGAAAAAAAGAGCGCAGAAAGAAAGAGCGCAGAGAGAAAGAAAGAAAGAGCGCAGAGAGAGAGAAAGAGCGCAGAGAGAGAAAGAGAAAGAAAGAGCGCAGAGAGAGAGAGAGAGAGTGCAGAGAGAGAGAGAAAGAGCGCAGAGAGAGAGAGAGAGCGCAGAGAGAGAAAGAGAAAGAGAAAGAAAGAGCGCAGAGAGAGAAAGAGCGCAGAGAGAGAAGGAGCGCAGAGAGAGAAAGAGCGCAGAGAGAAAGATAGAGCGCAGAGAGAAAGAAAGAGCGCAGAGAGAAAGAAAGAGCGCAGAGAGAAAGAAAGAGCGCAGAGAGAAAGAAAGAGCGCAGAGAGAGAGAAAGAGCGCAGAGAGAGAGAAAGAGCGCAGAGAGAGAGAAAAAAAGAGTGCAGAGAGAGACAAAGAGCGCAGAGAGAGAGAAATAAAGAGCGCAGAGAGAGAAAGAAAGAGCGCAGAGAGAGAAAGAAAGAGCGCAGAGAGTGAGAGAGAAAGAGCGCAAAGAGAAAGAAAGAGCGCAGAGAGAGAGAGAAAGAAAGAGCGCAGAGAGAGAGAGAAAGAAAGAGCGCAGAGAGAGAGAAAGAAAGAGCGCAGAGAGAAAGAAAGAGCACATAGAGAGAGAAAGAGCGCAGAGAGAGAGAGAAAGAGCGCAGAGAGAGAGAGCGCAGACAGAGAGAGAGCGCAGACAGAGAGAGAGCGCAGAGAGAGAGAGCGCAGAGAGAGAGAAAGAAAGAGCGCAGAGAGAGAGAAAGAGCGTAGAGAAAAAAAGAGCGCAGAGAGAGAGAGAGGAAGAAAGAGCGCAGACAGAGAAAGAAAGAGCGCAGACAGAGAAAGAAAGAGCGCAGAGAGAGAGAAAGAGCGCAGATAGAGAGAAAGAGCGCAGAGAGAGAGAAAGAGCACGCAGAGAGAGAAAGAGCGCAGAGAGAGAAAGAGCGCAGAGAGAGAAAGAGCGCAGAGAGAGAAAGAGCACAGAGAGAGAGAAAGAGCGCAGAGAGAGAGAAAGAGCGCAGCGAGAGAAAGAAACAGCGCAGAGAGAGAAAGAAAGAGCGCAGAGAGAGAGCGCAGAGAGAGAGAGAGCGCAGAGAGAGAAATAAAGAGCGCAGAGAGAGAAAGAAAGAGCGCAGAGAAAGAAAGAGCGCAGAGAGAGAAAGAAAGAGCGCAAAGAGAGAAAAAAAGAGTGCAAAGAGAGAAAAAAAGAGCGCAGAGAGAAAGAAAGAGTGCAGCGAGAAAGAAAGAGCGCAGAGAGAGAGAGCGCAGAGAGAGAGAGCGCAGAGAGAGAAAGAGAAAGAAAGAGCGCAGAAAGAGAGAGAGAAAGAGCGCAGAGAGAGAGAAAGAAAGAGCGCAGAGAGAGAAAGAAAGAGCGCAGAGAGAGAGAGCGCAGAGAGAAAGAAAGAGCGCAGAGAGAGAGAAAGAAAGTGCGCAGAGAGAGAGAAAGAGCGCAGAGAGAGAGAAAGAAAGTGCGCAGAGAGAAAGAAAGAGCGCATCGAGAAAGAGCGCAGAGAGAGAAAGAGAAAGAAAGAGCGCAGAGAGAGAAAGAGAAAGAAAGAGCGCAGAGAGAGAGAGAGAGAGCGCAGAGAGAGAGAGAGAAAGAGCGCAGAGAGAGAGAAAGAAAGAGCGCAGAGAGAGAAAGAAAGAGCGCAGAGAGAGAAAGAGAAAGAAAGAGCGCAGAGAGAGAGAGAAAGAGCGCAAAGAGAGAGAAAGAGCGCAGAGAGAGAGAAAGAGCGCAGAGAGAGAGAAAGAAAGTGCGCAGAGAGAAAGAAAGAGCGCAGAGAGAAAGAGCGCAGAGAGAGAAAGAGAAAGAAAGAGCGCAGAGAGAGAGAGAAAGAGCGCAAAGAGAGAAAAAAAGAGTGCAAAGAGAGAAAAAAAGAGCGCAGAGAGAAAGAAAGAGTGCAGCGAGAAAGAAAGAGCGCAGAGAGAGAGCGCAGAGAGAGAGAGCGCAGAGAGAGAAAGAGAAAGAAAGAGCGCAGAAAGAGAGAGAGAAAGAGCGCAGAGAGAGAGAAAGAAAGAGCGCAGAGAGAGAGCGCAGAGAGAGAGAGAGAGCGCAGAGAGAGAAATAAAGAGCGCAAAGAGAGAAAGAAAGAGCGCAGAGAAAGAAAGAGCGCAGAGAGAGAAAGAAAGAGCGCAAAGAGAGAAAAAAAGAGTGCAAAGAGAGGAAAAAAGAGCGCAGAGAGAAAGAAAGAGTGCAGCGAGAAAGAAAGAGCGCAGAGAGAGAGAGAGCGCAGAGAGAGAGAGCGCAGAGAGAGAAAGAGAAAGAAAGAGCGCAGAAAGAGAGAGAGAAAGAGCGAAGAGAGAGAGAGAGAAAGAGCGCAGAGAGAGAAAGAAAGAGCGCAGAGAGAGAGAGTGCAGAGAGAAAGAAAGAGCGCAGAGAGAGAGAAATAAAGTGCGCAGAGAGAAAGAAAGAGCGCAGAGAGAGAGAAAGAGCGCAGAGAGAGAGAAAGAAAGTGCGCAGAGAGAAAGAAAGAGCGCAGAGAGAAAGAGCGCAGAGAGAGAAAGAGAAAGAAAGAGCGCAGAGAGAGAGAGAGAGAGCGCAGAGAGAGAGAAAGAGCGCAGAGAGAGAGAAAGAAAGAGCGCAGAGAGAGAAAGAAAGAGCGCAGAGAGAGAAAGAGCGCAGAGAGAGAAAGAGCGCAGAGAGAGAAAGAGCGCAGAGAGAGAAAGAGCACAGAGAGAGAGAAAGAGCGCAGAGAGAGAGAAAGAGCGCAGCGAGAGAAAGAAACAGCGCAGAGAGAGAAAGAAAGAGCGCAGAGAGAGAGCGCAGAGAGAGAGAGCGCAGAGAGAGAAATAAAGAGCGCAGAGAGAGAAAGAAAGAGCGTAGAGAAAGAAAGAGCACAGAGAGAGAAAGAAAGAGCGCAAAGAGAGAAAAAAAGAGTGCAAAGAGAGAAAAAAAGAGCGCAGAGAGAAAGAAAGAGTGCAGCGAGAAAGAAAGAGCGCAGAGAGAGAGAGCGCAGAGAGAGAGAGCGCAGAGAGAGAAAGAGAAAGAAAGAGCGCAGAAAGAGAGAGAGAAAGAGTGCAGAGAGAGAGAAAGAAAGAGCGCAGAGAGAGAAAGAAAGAGCGCAGAGAGAGAGAGCGCAGAGAGAAAGAAAGAGCGCAGAGAGAGAGAATGAAAGTGCGCAGAGAGAAAGAAAGAGTGCAGAGAGAGAGAAAGAGCGCAGAGAGAGAGAAAGAAAGTGCGCAGAGAGAAAGAAAGAGCGCAGAGAGAAAGAGCGCAGAGAGAGAAAGAGAAAGAAAGAGCGCAGAGAGAGAAAGAGAAAGAAAGAGCGCAGAGAGAGAGAGAGAGAGCGCAGAGAGAGAGAAAGAAAGAGCGCAGAGAGAGAAAGAAAGAGCGCAGAGAGAGAGAGCGCAGAGAGAAAGAAAGAGCGCAGAGAGAGAGAAAGAGCGCAGAGAGAGAGAAAGAGCGCAGAGAGAGAGAAAGAAAGTGCGCAGAGAGAAAGAAAGAGCGCAGAGAGAAAGAGCGCAGAGAGAGAAAGAGAAAGAAAGAGCGCAGAGAGAGAAAGAGTGCAGAGAGAGAGAGAGAAAGAGCGCAGAGAGAGAGAGAGAGAAAGAGCGCAGAGAAAGAGAGAAAGAGCGCAGAGAGAGAGAGCGGAGACAGAGAGAGAGCGCAGACAGAGAGAGCGCAGAGAGAAAGAGAGAGAGAGCGCAGAGAGAGAGAAAGAAAGAGCGCAGAGAGAAAGAAAGAGCGTAGAGAATAAAAGAGCGCAGAGAGAGAGAGAGAGAGGAAGAAAGAGCGCAGACAGAGAAAGAAAGAGCGCAGAGAGAGAAAGAGCGCAGAGAGAGAGAAAGAGCGCAGAGAGAGAAAGAGAAAGAAAGAGCGCAGAGAGAGAGAGAGAAAGAGCGCAGAGAGAGAGAGAAAGAGCGCAGAGAGAGAGAAAGAGCGCAGAGAAAGAAAGAGAAAGAAAGAGCGCAGAGAGAGAAAGAGCGCAGAGAGAGAAAGAGCGCAGAGAGAGAAAGAGCGCAGAGAGAGAGAAAGAGCGCAGAGAAAGAGAAAGAGCGCAGAGAGAGAGAAAGAGCGCAGAGAGAGAGAAAGAGCGCAGAGAGAGAAAGAAAGAGCGCAGAGAGAGAAAGAAAGAGCGCAGAGAGAGAAAGAAAGAGCGCAGAGAGAGAAAGAAAGAGCGCAGAGAGAGAGAAAGAAAGAGCGCAAAGAGAGAAAAAAAGAGTGCAAAGAGAGAAAAAAAGAGCGCAGAGAGAAAGAAAGAGTGCAGCGAGAAAGAAAGAGTGCAGAGAGAAAGAAAGAGCACAGAGAGAGAGATCGCAGAGAGAGAGAGAGAAAGAAAGAGCACAGAAAGAGAGAGAGAAAGAGCACAGAGAGAGAGAAAGAAAGAGCGCAGAGAGAGAAAGAGAGAGCGCAGAGAGAAAGAAAGAGCGCAGAGAGAAAGAGCGCAGAGAGAGAGAAAGAAAGTGTGCAGAGAGAAAGAAAGAGTGCAGAGAGAAAGAGCGCAGAGAGAGAAAGAGAAAGAAAGAGCGCAGAGAGAGAAAAAGCGCAGAGAGAGAGAGCGCAGAGAGAGAAAGAGCGCAGAGAGAGAAAGAGCGCAGAGAGAGAGAAAGAGCGCAGAGAGAGAGAAAGAGCGCAGAGAGAGAGAAAGAGTGCAGAGAGAGAAAGAAAGAGCGCAGAGAGAGAAAGAAAGAGCGCAGAGAGAGAGAAAGAAAGAGCGCAGAGAGAGAGCGCAGAGAGAGAGAGAGCGCAGAGAGAGAGAGAGAGCGCAGAGAGAGAGAGAGAGCGCAGAGAGAGAAATAAAGAGCGCAGAGAGAGAAAGAAAGAGCGCAGAGAAAGAAAGAGCGCAGAGAGAGAGAAAGAAAGAGCGCAGAGAGAGAAAGAAAGAGCGCAAAGAGAGAAAAAAAGAGCGCAAAGAGAGAAAAAAAGAGCGCAGAGAGAAAGAAAGAGCACAGATAGAGAGAGCGCAGAGAGAGAAAGAGAAAGAAAGAGCGCAGAGAGAGAAAGAGAAAGAAAGAGCGCAGAGAGAGAGAGAGAGCGCAGAGAGAGAGAGAGAAAGAGCGCAGAGAGAGAGAAAGAAAGAGCGCAGAGAGAGAAAGAAAGAGCGCAGAGAGAGAGAGCGCAGAGAGAAAGAAAGAGCGCAGAGAGAGAGAAAGAGCGCAGAGAGAGAGAAAGAAAGTGCGCAGAGAGAAAGAAAGAGCGCAGAGAGAAAGAGCGCAGAGAGAGAAAGAGAAAGAAAGAGCGCAGAGAGAGAGAGAAAGAGCGCAGAGAGAGAGAGAGAAAGAGCGCAGAGAAAGAGAAAGAAAGAGCGCAGAGAGAGAGCGCAGAGAGAGAGAAAGAAAGAGTGCAGAGAGAAAAAAAGAGCGCAGAAAGAAAGAAAGAGCGCAGAGAGAGAGAAAGAAAGAGCGCAGAGAGAGAAAGAGCGCAGAGAGAGAAAGAGCGCAGAGAGAGAAAGAGCGCAGAGAGAGAAAGAGCGCAGAGAGAGAGAGAGAGAGAAAGAGCGCAGAGAGAGAGAAAGAGAAAGAAAGAGCGCAGAGAGAGAGAAAGAAAGAGCGCAGAGAGAGAAAGAGCGCAGAGAGAGAAAGAGCGCAGAGAGAGAAAGAGCACAGAGAGAGAAAGAGAGCAGAGAGAGAAAGAAAGAGCGCAGAGAGAGAAAGAAAGAGCGCAGAGAGAGAGAAAGAAAGAGCGCAGAGAGAGAGCGCAGAGAGAGAGAGCGCAGAGAGAGAAATAAAGAGCGCAGAGAGAGAAAGAAAGAGCGCAGAGAGAGAAAGAAAGAGCGCAAAAAGAGAAAAAAAGAGCGCAAAGAGAGAAAAAAAGAGCGCAGAGAGAAAGAAAGAGCGCAGAGAGAAAGAAAGAGCGCAGAGAGAAAGAAAGAGAGCAGAGAGAAAGAGCGCAGAGAGAGAAAGAGAAAGAAAGAGCGCAGAGAGAGAAAGAGAAAGAAAGAGCGCAGAGAGAGAAAGAGAAAGAAAGAGCGCAGAGAGAGAGAAAGAGCGCAGAGAGAGAGAAAGAAAGAGCGCAGAGAGAGAGAAAGAAAGTGCGCAGAGAGAAAGAAAGAGCGCAGAGAGAGAAAGAGAAAGAAAGAGCGCATAGAGAGAAAGAGAAAGAAAGAGCGCAGAGAGAGAGAAAGAAAGAGCACAGAGAGAGAAAGAAAGAGCGCAGAGAGAGAGAGCGCAGAGAGAAAGAAAGAGCGCAGAGAGAGAGAAAGAGCGCAGAGAGAAAGAAAGAAAGTGCGCAGAGAGAAAGAAAGAGCGCAGAGAGAGAGCGCAGAGAGAGAAAGAGAAAGAAAGAGCGCAGAGAGAGAGAGAAAGAGCGCAGAGAGAGAGAGAGAAAGAGCGCAGAGAGAGAGAAAGAAAGAGCGCAGAGAGAGAAAGAAAGAGCGCAGAGAGAGAGAGAAAGAGCACAGCGAGAGAGAGAGAGAGAGAGCACAGAGAGAGAGAAAGAGCGCAGAGAGAGAGAGAGAAAGAGCGCAGAGAAAGAGAAAGAAAGAGCGCAGAGAGAGAGCGCAGAGAGAGAGAAAGAAAGAGTGCAGAGAGAAAAAAAGAGCGCAGAAAGAAAGAAAGAGCGCAGAGAGAGAGAAAGAAAGAGCGCAGAGAGAGAAAGAGCGCAGAGAGAGAAAGAGCGCAGAGAGAGAAAGAGCGCAGAGAGAGAAAGAGCGCAGAGAGAGAGAGAGAGAGAAAGAGCGCCGAGAGAGAGAGAGAAAGAGCGCAGAGAGAGAGAAAGAGAAAGAAAGAGCGCAGAGAGAGAGAAAGAAAGAGCGCAGAGAGAGAAAGAGCGCAGAGAGAGAAAGAGCGCAGAGAGAGAAAGAGCGCAGAGAGAGAAAGAGAGCAGAGAGAGAAAGAAAGAGCGCAGAGAGAGAAAGAAAGAGCGCAGAGAGAGAGAAAGAAAGAGCGCAGAGAGAGAGCGCAGAGAGAGAGAGCGCAGAGAGAGAAATAAAGAGCGCAGAGAGAGAAAGAAAGAGCGCAGAGAGAGAAAGAAAGAGCGCAAAAAGAGAAAAAAAGAGCGCAAAGAGAGAAAAAAGGAGCGCAGAGAGAAAGAAAGAGCGCAGAGAGAAAGAAAGAGCGCAGAGAGAAAGAAAGAGAGCAGAGAGAAAGAGCGCAGAGAGAGAAAGAGAAAGAAAGAGCGCAGAGAGAGAAAGAGAAAGAAAGAGCGCAGAGAGAGAAAGAGAAAGAAAGAGCGCAGAGAGAGAGAAAGAGCGCAGAGAGAGAGAAAGAAAGAGCGCAGAGAGAGAGAAAGAAAGTGCGCAGAGAGAAAGAAAGAGCGCAGAGAGAGAAAGAGAAAGAAAGAGCGCATAGAAAGAAAGAGAAAGAAAGAGCGCAGAGAGAGAGAAAGAAAGAGCACAGAGAGAGAAAGAAAGAGCGCAGAGAGAGAGAGCGCAGAGAGAAAGAAAGAGCGCAGAGAGAGAGAAAGAGCGCAGAGAGAGAGAAAGAAAGTGCGCAGAGAGAAAGAAAGAGCGCAGAGAGAGAGCGCAGAGAGAGAAAGAGAAAGAAAGAGCGCAGAGAGAGAGAGAAAGAGCGCAGAGAGAGAGAGAGAAAGAGCGCAGAGAGAGAGAAAGAGAAAGAAAGAGCGCAGAGAGAGAGAAAGAGCGCAGAGAGAGAGAAAGAGCGCAGAGAGAGAGAAAGAAATAGCGCAGAGAGAGAGAAAGTAAGAGTGCAGAGAGAAAGAAAGAGCGCAGAGAGAAAGAAAGAAAGAGCGCAGAGAGAGAGAGAGAAAGAAAAAGCGCAGAGAAAGAAAGAGCGCAGAGAGAGGAAGAAAGAGCGCAGAGAGAGAGAGAAAGAAAGAGCGCAGAGAGAGAGAAAGAGCGCAGAGAGAGAGAAAGAAAGAGCGCAGAGAGAGAGAGAGCGCAGAGAGAGAGCGCAGAGAGAGAGAGCGCAGAGAGAGAGAGAGCGCAGAGAGAGAGCGCAGAGAGAGAGAGAGCGCAGAGAGAGAGAGAGCGCAGAGAGAGAGAGAGCGCAGAGAGAGAGCGCAGAGAGAAAGAAAGAGCGCAGAGAGAAAGAAAGAGAGCAGAGAGAGAGAAAGAGAGCAGAGAGAAAGAAAGTGTGCAGAGAGAAAGAAAGAGCGCAGAGAGAAAGAAAGAGCGCAGAGAGAGAGAAAGAAAGAGCGCAGAGAGAGAGAAAGAAAGAGCGCAGAGAGAGAAAGAAAGAGCGCAGAGAGAGAGAGAAAGAGCACAGCGAGAGAGAGAGAGAGAGAGCACAGAGAGAGAGAAAGAAAGAGCGCAGAGAGAGAGAGAAAGAAAGAGCGCAGAGAGAGAAAGAAAGAGTGCAAAGAGGGAGAAAGAGCGCAGAGAGAGAGAAATAGCGCAGAGAGAGAGAAATAGCGCAGAGAGAGAGAAAGAGCGCAGAGAGAGAAAGAGCGCAGAGAGAGAAAGAGCGCAGAGAGAAAGAAAGAGCGCAGAGAGAGAGAGAGCGCAGAGAGAGAGAAAAAAAGAGCGCAGAGAGAGAGAAAAAAAGAGCGCAGAGAGAGAGAAAAAAAGAGCGCAGAGAGAGAGAAAGAAAAAGCGCAGAGAGAGAGAGAAAGAGCGCAGAGAGTGAGAAAGAAAGAGTGCAGAGAGAAAGAAAGAGCGCAGAGAGAGAGAGAAAGAAAGAGCGCAGAGAGAGAAAGAAAGACCGCAGAGAGAGAGAGGAAGAAAGAGCGCAGAGAGAGAGAAAGAGCGCAGAGAGAGAGAAAGAGCGCAGAGAGAGAGAAAGAGCGCAGAGAGAGAGAAAGAGCACAGAGAGAGAGAAAGAGCACAGAGAGAGAGAAAGAGCACAGAGAGAAAGAAAGAGCGCAGAGAGAGAGAAAGAAAGAGCGCAGAGAGAGAAATAAAGAGCGCAGAGAGAGAAATATAGAGCGCAGAGAGAGAAATATAGAGAGCAGAGAGAGAAATAAAAAGCGCAGAGAGAGAAATAAAGAGCGCAGAGAGAGAAATAAAGAGCGCAGAGAGAGAAATAAAAAACGCAGAGAGAGAAATAAAGAGCGCAGAGAAAGAAAGAGCACAGAGAGAGAGAAAGAAAGAGCGCAGAGAGAGAGAAAAAGAGCGCAAAGAGAGAAAAAAAGAGCGCAGAGAGAAAGAAAGAAAGAGCGCAGAGAGAAAGAAAGAGCGCAGAGAGAGAGAGCGCAGAGAGAGATAGAGAAAGAAAAAGAAAGAGCGCAGAGAGAGAGAGAGAGAAAGAGCGCCGAGAGAGAGAGAGAAAGAGCGCAGAGAGAGAGAAAGAGAAAGAAAGAGCGCAGAGAGAGAAAGTGCGCAGAGAGAGAAAGAGCGCAGAGAGAAAGAAAGAGCGCAGAGAGAGAGAAAGAGAGCAGAGAGAAAGAGCGCAGAGAGAGAAAGAGAAAGAAAGAGCGCAGAGAGAGAAAGAGAAAGAAAGAGCGCAGAGAGAGAAAGAGAAAGAAAGAGCGCAGAGAGAGAGAAAGAGCGCAGAGAGAGAGAAAGAAAGAGCGCAGAGAGAGAGAAAGAAAGTGCGCAGAGAGAAAGAAAGAGCGCAGAGAGAGAAAGAGCGCAGAGAGAGAGAGAGAGAGAAAGAGCGCCGAGAGAGAGAGAGAAAGAGCACAGAGAGAGAGAAAGAAAGAGCACAGAGAGAGAAAGAAAGAGCGCAGAGAGAGAGAGCGCAGAGAGAAAGAAAGAGCGCAGAGAGAGAGAAAGAGCGCAGAGAGAGAGAAAGAAAGTGCGCAGAGAGAAAGAAAGAGCGCAGAGAGAGAGCGCAGAGAGAGAAAGAGAAAGAAAGAGCGCAGAGAGAGAGAGAAAGAGCGCAGAGAGAGAGAAAGAGAAAGAAAGAGCGCAGAGAGAGAGAAAGAGCGCAGAGAGAGAGAAAGAGCGCAGAGAGAGAGAAAGAAAGAGCGCAGAGAGAGAGAAAGTAAGAGTGCAGAGAGAAAGAAAGAGCGCAGAGAGAAAGAAAGAAAGAGCGCAGAGAGAGAGAGAGAAAGAAAAAGCGCAGAGAAAGAAAGAGCGCAGAGAGAGAGAGAAAGAAAGAGCGCAGAGAGAGAGAAAGAGCGCAGAGAGAGAGAAAGAAAGAGCGCAGAGAGAGAGAGAGCGCAGAGAGAGAGCGCAGAGAGAGAGCGCAGAGAGAGAGAGCGCAGAGAGAGAGAGCGCAGAGAGAGAGAGCGCAGAGAGAGAGAGAGCGCAGAGAGAGAGCGCAGAGAGAGAGAGAGCGCAGAGAGAGAGAGAGCGCAGAGAGAAAGAAAGAGCGCAGAGAGAAAGAAAGAGAGCAGAGAGAGAGAAAGAGAGCAGAGAGAAAGAAAGTGCGCAGAGAGAAAGAAAGAGCGCAGAGAGAAAGAAAGAGCGCAGAGAGAGAGAAAGAAAGAGCGCAGAGAGAGTGAAAGAAAGAGCGCAGAGAGAGAAAGAAAGAGTGCAGAGAGAGAGAGAGAGCGCAGCGAGAGAGAGAGAGAGCACAGAGAGAGAGAAAGAAAGAGCGCAGAGAGAGAGAGAAAGAAAGAGCGCAGAGAGAGAAAGAAAGAGTGCAAAGAGGGAGAAAGAGCGCAGAGAGAGAGAAATAGTGCAGAGAGAGAGAAATAGCGCAGAGAGAGAGAAAGAGCGCAGAGAGAGAAAGAGCGCAGAGAGAGAAAGAGCGCAGAGAGAAAGAAAGAGCGCAGAGAGAGAGAGAGCGCAGAGAGAGAGAAAAAAAGAGCGCAGAGAGAGAGAAAAAAAGAGCGCAGAGAGAGAGAAAAAAAGAGCGCAGAGAGAGAGAAAGAAAAAGCGCAGAGAGAGAGAGAAAGAGCGCAGAGAGTGAGAAAGAAAGAGTGCAGAGAGAAAGAAAGAGCGCAGAGAGAGAGAGAAAGAAAGAGCGCAGAGAGAGAAAGAAAGAGCGCAGAGAGAGAGAGGAAGAAAGAGCGCAGAGAGAGAGAAAGAGCGCAGAGAGAGAGAAAGAGCGCAGAGAGAGAGAGAAAGAGCGCAGAGAGTGAGAAAGAAACAGCGCAGAGAGAAAGAAAGAGCGCAGAGAGAGAGAGAAAGAAAGAGCGCAGAGAGAGAAAGAAAGACTGCAGAGAGAGAGAGGTAGAAAGAGCGCAGAGAGAGAGAAAGAGCGCAGAGAGAGAGAAAGAGCGCAGAGAGAGAGAAAGAGCGCAGAGAGAGAGAAAGAGCACAGAGAGAGAGAAAGAGCACAGAGAGAGAGAAAGAGCACAGAGAGAAAGAAAGAGCGCAGAGAGAGAGAAAGAAAGAGCGCAGAGAGAGAAATAAAGAGCGCAGAGAGAGAAATATAGAGCGCAGAGAGAGAAATAAAAAGCGCAGAGAGAGAAATAAAGAGCGCAGAGAGAGAAATAAAGAGCGCAGAGAGAGAAATAAAAAGCGCAGAGAGAGAAATAAAGAGCGCAGAGAAAGAAAGAGCGCAGAGAGAGAGAAAGAAAGAGCGCAGAGAGAGAGAAAAAGAGCGCAAAGAGAGAAAAAAAGAGCGCAGAGAGAAAGAAAGAAAGAGCGCAGAGAGAAAGAAAGAGCGCAGAGAGAGAGAGCGCAGAGAGAGATAGAGAAAGAAAAAGAAAGAGCGCAGAGAGAGAGAGAGAGAGAAAGAGCGCCGAGAGAGAGAGAGAAAGAGCGCAGAGAGAGAGAGAAAGAGAAAGAAAGAGCGCAGAGAGAGAAAGTGCGCAGAGAGAGAAAGAGCGCAGAGAGAAAGAAAGAGCGCAGAGAGAGAGAGAGAGAGAAAGAGCGCAGAGAGAGAAAGAGTGCAGAGAGAGAAAGAGCGCAGAGAGAGAAAGAGCGCAGAGAGAAAGAAAGAGCGCAGAGAGAAAGAAAGAGCGCAGAGAGAAAGAAAGAGCGCAGAGAGAAAGAAAGAGCGCAGAGAGAGAAGAGCGCAGAGAGAAAGAAAGAGCGCAGAGAGAGAGAGAGAGAGTGCAGAGAGAGAGAGAAAGAGCGCAGAGAGAGAGCGCAGAGAGAGAAAGAGAAAGAAAGAGCGCAGAGAGAGAAAGTGTGCAGAGAGAGAAAGAGCGCAGAGAGAGAAAGAGCGCAGAGAGAAAGAAAGAGCGCAGAGAGAAAGAAAGAGCGCAGAGAGAAAGAAAGAGCGCAGAGAGAAAGAAAGAGCGCAGAGAGAGAAGAGCGCAGAGAGAAAGAAAGAGCGCAGAGAGAGAGAAAGAGCGCAGAGAGAGAGAAAGAGCACAGAGAGAGAGAAAAAAAGAGTGCAGAGAGAGAAAGAAAAAGCGCAGAGAGAGACAAAGAGCGCAGAGAGAGAGAAATAAAGAGCGCAGAGAGAGAAAGAAAGAGCGCAGAGAGAGAAAGAAAGAGCGCAGAGAGTGAGAGAGAAAGAGCGCAGAGAGAAAGAAAGAGCGCAGAGAGAGAGAGAAAGAAAGAGCGCAGAGAGTTAGAGAAAGAAAGAGCGCAGAGAGAGAGAAAGAAAGAGCGCAGAGAGAAAGAAAGAGCGCAGAGAGAGAGAAATAAAGAGCGCAGAGAGAGAAAGAAAGAGCGCGGAGAGAGAAAGAAAGAGCGCAGAGAGTGAGAGAGAAAGAGCGCAGAGAGAAAGAAAGAGCGCAGAGAGAGAGAGAAAGAAAGAGCGCAGAGAGAGAGAGAAAGAAAGAGCGCAGAGAGAGAGAAAGAAAGAGCGCAGAGAGAAAGAAAGAGCACATAGAGAGAGAAAGAGTGCAGAGAGAGAGAGAAAGAGCGCAGAGAGACAGAGCGCAGACAGAGAGAGAGCGCAGAGAGAGAGAGCGCAGAGAGAGAGAAAGAAAGAGCGCAGAGAGAGAGAAAGAGCGTATAGAAAAAAAGAGCGCAGAGAGAGAGAGAGGAAGAAAGAGCGCAGACAGAGAAAGAAAGAGCACAGACAGAGAAAGAAAGAGCGCAGAGAGAGAGAAAGAACGCAGAGAGAGAGAAAGAGCGCAGAGAGAGAGAAAGAGCGCAGAGAGAGAGAAAGAGCGCAGAGAGAGAAAGAGCGCAGAGAGAGAAAGAGCGCAGAGAGAGAGAAAGAGCGCAGAGAGAGAGAAAGAGCGCAGAGAGAGAGAAAGAGCGCAGAGAGAGAGAAAGAGCGCAGAGATCGAAAGAAACAGCGCAGAGAGAGAAAGAAAGAGTGCAGAGAGAGAGCGCAGAGAGAGAGCGCAGAGAGAGAGAGAGCGCAGAGAAAGAAATAAAGAGCGCAGAGAGAGAAAGAAAGAGCGCAGAGAAAGAAAGAGCGCAGAGAGAGAAAGAAAGAGCGCAGAGAGAAAGAAAGAGTGCAGCGAGAAATAAAGAGCGCAGAGAGAGAGAGCGCAGAGAGAGAGAGAGCGCAGAGAGAGAAAGAGAAAGAAAGAGCGCAGAAAGAGAGAGAGAAAGAGCGCAGAGAGAGAGAAAGAAAGAGCGCAGAGAGAGAGAAAGTAAGAGTGCAGAGAGAAAGAAAGAGCGCAGAGAGAAAGAAAGAAAGAGCGCAGAGAGAGAGAGAGAGAAAGAAAAAGCGCAGAGAAAGAAAGAGCACAGAGAGAGGAAGAAAGAGCGCAGACAGAGAGAGAGAAAGAAAGAGCGCAGAGAGAGAGAAAGAGCGCAGAGAGAGAGAAAGAAAGAGCGCAGAGAGAGAGAGCGCAGAGAGAAAGAAAGAGCGCAGAGAGAGAGAAAGAAAGTGCGCAGAGAGAAAGAAAGAGCGCAGAGATAGAGAAAGAGCGCAAAGAGAGAGAAAGAAAGTGCGCAGAGAGAAAGAAAGAGCGCAGAGAGGAAGAGCGCAGAGAGAGAAAGAGAAAGAAAGAGCGCAGAGAGAGAAAGAGAAAGAAAGAGCGCAGAGAGAGAGAGAGAAAGAGCGCAGAGAGAGAGAGAGAAAGAGCGCAGAGAGAGAAAGAAAGAGCGCAGAGAGAAAGAAAGAGCGCAGAGAGAGAGAAAGAGCGCAGAGAGAGAGAAAGAAAGTGCACAGAGAGAAAGAAAGAGCGCAGAGAGAAAGAGCGCAGAGAGAGAAAGAGAAAGAAAGAGCGCAGAGAGAGAGAGAGAAAGAGCGCAGAGAGAGAGAGAGAAAGAGCGCAGAGAGAGAGAAAGAGAAAGAAAGAGCGCAGAGAGAAAGAAAGAGCGCAGAGAGAGAGAAAGAAAGAGCGCAGAGAGAGCGCAGAGAGAGAGAGCGCAGAGAGAGAAATAAAGAGCGCAGAGAGAAAGAAAGAGCGCAGAGAAAGAAAGAGCGCAGAGAGAGAGAAAGAAAGAGCGCAGAGAGAGAAAGAAAGAGCGCAAAGAGAGAAAAAAAGAGCGCAGAAAGAAAGAAAGAGCGCAGAGAGAAAGAAAGAAAGAGCGCCGAGAGAGAGAAAGAGCGCAGAGAGAGAAAGAGAAAGAAAGAGCGCAGAGAGAGAGAGAGAGAGTGCAGAGAGAGAGAGAGAGCGCAGAGAGAGAGAGCGCAGAGAGAGAAAGAGAAAGAAAGAGCGCAGAAAGAGAGAGAGAAAGAGCGCAGAGAGAGAGAAAGAAAGAGCGCAGAGAGAGAAAGAAAGAGCGCAGAGAGAGAGAGCGCAGAGAGAAAGAAAGAGCGCAGAGAGAGAGAAAGAAAGTGCGCAGAGAGAAAGAAAGAGCGCAGAGAGAGAGAAAGAGCGCAAAGAGAGAGAAAGAAAGTGCGCAGAGAGAAAGAAAGAGCGCAGAGAGAAAGAGCGCAGAGAGAGAAAGAGAAAGAAAGAGCGCAGAGAGAGAAAGAGAAAGAAAGAGCGCAGAGAGAGAGAGAGAAAGAGCGCAGAGAGAGAGAGAAAGAGCGCAGAGAGAGAGAGAGAAAGAGCTCAGAAAGAGAGAAAGAAAGAGCGCAGAGAGAGAAAGAAAGAGCGCAGAGAGAAAGAAAGAGCGCAGAGAGACAGAAAGAGCGCAGAGAGAGAGAAAGAAAGTGCGCAGAGAGAAAGAAAGAGCGCAGAGAGAAAGAGCGCAGAGAGAGAAAGAGAAAGAAAGAGCGCAGAGAGAGAGAGAGAAAGAGCGCAGAGAGAGAAAGAGAAAGAGCACAGAGAGAGAGAAAGAGAAAGAAAGAGCGCAGAGAGAAAGAAAGTGTGCAGAGAGAGAGAAAGAAAGAGCGCAGAGAGAGCGCAGAGAGAGAGAGAGAGCGCAGAGAGAGAAATAAAGAGCGCAGAGAGAAATAAAGAGCGCAGAGAAAGAAAGAGCGCATAGAGAAAGAAAGAGCGCAGAGAGAGAAAGAAAGAGCGCAAAGAGAGAAAAAAAGAGCGCAAAGAGAGAAAAAAAGAGCGCAGAGAGAAAGAAAGAGTGCAGAGAGAGAAAGAGAAAGAAAGAGCGCAGAGAGAGAGAGAGAGAAAGAGCGCAGAGAGAGAGAGAAAGAGCGCAGAGAGAGAAAGAAAGAGCGCAGAGAGAGAGCGCAGAGAGAAAGAAAGAGCGCAGAGAGAGAGAAAGAGCGCAGAGAGAGAGAAAGAAAGTGCGCAGAGAGAAAGAAAGAGCGCAGAGAGAAAGAGCGCAGAGAGAGAAAGAGAAAGAAAGAGCGCAGAGAGAGAGAGAAAGAGCGCAGAGAGAAAGAGCGCAGAGAGAGAAATAGAAAGAAAGAGTGCAGAGAGAGAAAGAGAAAGAAAGAGCGCAGAGAGAGAGAAAGAACGCAGAGAGAGAGAAAGAGCGCAGAGAGAGAGAAAGAGCGCAGAGAGAGAAAGAGCGCAGAGAGAGAAAGAGCGCAGAGAGAGAAAGAGCACAGAGAGAGAGAAAGAGCGCAGAGAGAGAGAAAGAGCGCAGAGAGAGAGAAAGAGCGCAGAGAGAGAGAAAGAGCGCAGCGAGAGAAAGAAACAGCGCAGAGAGAGAAATAAAGAGCGCAGAGAGAGAAATAAAGAGCGCAGAGAGAGAGAGAAAGAAAGAGCGCAGAGAGAGAGAGAAAGAAAGAGCGCAGAGAGAGAGAGGAAGAAAGAGCGCAGAGAGAGAAAGAAAGAGCGCAAAGAGAGAAAAAAAGAGTGCAAAGAGAGAAAAAAAGAGCGCAGAGAGAAAGAAAGAGTGCAGCGAGAAAGAAAGAGCGCAGAGAGAGAGCGCAGAGAGAGAGAGCGCAGAGAGAGAAAGAGAAAGAAAGAGCGCAGAAAGAGAGAGAGAAAGAGCGCAGAGAGAGAGAAAGAAAGAGCGCAGAGAGAGAAAGAAAGAGCGCAGAGAGAGAGAGCGCAGAGAGAAAGAAAGAGCGCAGAGAGAGAGAAAGAAAGTGCGCAGAGAGAAAGAAAGAGCGCAGAGAGAGAGAAAGAGCGCAAAGAGAGAGAAAGAAAGTGCGCAGAGAGAAAGAAAGAGCGCAGAGAGAAAGAGCGCAGAGAGAGAAAGAGAAAGAAAGAGCGCAGAGAGAGAAAGAGAAAGAAAGAGCGCAGAGAGAGAGAGAGAAAGAGCGCAGAGAGAGAGAGAAAGAGCGCAGAGAGAGAGAGAGAAAGAGCGCAGAAAGAGAGAAAGAAAGAGCGCAGAGAGAGAGAGAAAGAGCGCAGAGAGAAAGAAAGAGCGCAGAGAGACAGAAAGAGCGCAGAGAGAGAGAAAGAAAGTGCGCAGAGAGAAAGAAAGAGCGCAGAGAGAAAGAGCGCAGAGAGAGAAAGAGAAAGAAAGAGCGCAGAGAGAGAGAGAGAAAGAGCGCAGAGAGAGAAAGAGAAAGAGCACAGAGAGAGAGAAAGAGAAAGAAAGAGCGCAGAGAGAAAGAAAGTGTGCAGAGAGAGAGAAAGAAAGAGCGCAGAGAGAGCGCAGAGAGAGAGAGAGAGCGCAGAGAGAGAAATAAAGAGCGCAGAGAGAAAGAAAGAGCGCAGAGAAAGAAAGAGCGCATAGAGAAAGAAAGAGCGCAGAGAGAGAAAGAAAGAGCGCAAAGAGAGAAAAAAAGAGCGCAAAGAGAGAAAAAAAGAGCGCAGAGAGAAAGAAAGAGTGCAGAGAGAGAAAGAGAAAGAAAGAGCGCAGAGAGAGAGAGAGAGAAAGAGCGCAGAGAGAGAGAGAAAGAGCGCAGAGAGAGAAAGAAAGAGCGCAGAGAGAGAGCGCAGAGAGAAAGAAAGAGCGCAGAGAGAGAGAAAGAGCGCAGAGAGAGAGAAAGAAAGTGCGCAGAGAGAAAGAAAGAGCGCAGAGAGAAAGAGCGCAGAGAGAGAAAGAGAAAGAAAGAGCGCAGAGAGAGAGAGAAAGAGCGCAGAGAGAAAGAGCGCAGAGAGAGAAATAGAAAGAAAGAGTGCAGAGAGAGAAAGAGAAAGAAAGAGCGCAGAGAGAGAGAGAAAGAGCGCACAGAGAGAGAGAGAAAGAGCGCAGAGAGAGAAAGAAAGAGCGCAGAGAGAAAGAAAGAGCGCAGAGAGAAAGAAAGAGCGCAGAGAGAAAGAGCGCAGAGAGAGAGAAAGAGCGCAGAGAGAGAGAAAGAAAGTGCGCAGAGAGAAAGAAAGAGCACAGAGAGAAAGAGCGCAGAGAGAGAAAGAGAAAGAAAGAGCGCAGAGAGAGAGAGAGAAAGAGCGCCGAGAGAGAGAGAGAAAGAGCGCAGAGAGAGAGAAAGAGAAAGAAAGAGCGCAGAGAGAGAGAAAGAGCGCAGAGAGAGAGAAAGAGCACAGAGAGAAAGAAAGAGCGCAGAGAGAGAGAAAGTAAGAGTGCAGAGAGAAAGAAAGAGTGCAGAGAGAAAGAAAGAAAGAGCGCAGAGAGAGAGAGAGAGAAAGAAAAAGCGCAGAGAAAGAAAGAGCGCAGAGAGAGGAAGAAAGAGCGCAGAGAGAGAGAGAAAGAGCACAGAGAGAGAGAGAGTGCAGAGAGAGAAAGAGAAAGAAAGAGCGCAGAGAGAGAAAGAGAAAGAAAGAGCGCAGAGAGAGAGAGAGCGCAGAGAGAGAGAGAGCGCAGAGAGAGAGAGCGCAGAGAGAGAGAGCGCAGAGAGAGAGAGAGCGCAGAGAGAGAGAGAGAGCGCAGAGAGAGAGAGAGCGCAGAGAGAGAGAGAGCACAGAGAGAGAGAGAGCGCAGAGAGAGAGAGAGCGCAGAGAGAGAGAGAGCGCAGAGAGAGAGAGAGTGCAGAGAGAGAGAGAGAGCGTAGAGAGTGAGAGAGCGCAGAGAGAGAGAGAGCGCAGAGAGAGAGAAAGAGCGCAGAGAGAGAGAAAGAGAGCAGAGAGAAAGAAAGTGCGCAGAGAGAAAGAAAGAGCGCAGAGAGAGAGAAAGAAAGAGCGCAGAGAGAGAAAGAAAGAGCGCAGAGAGAGAGAGAAAGAGCGCAGAGAGAAAGAAAGAAAGAGCGCAGAGAGAGAGAGAAAGAAAGAGCGCAGAGAGAGAAAGAAAGAGCGCAGAGAGAGAGAGAGAGCGCAGAGAGAGAGAGAAAGAGCGCAGAGAAAGAGAAAGAGCGCAGAGAGAGAAAGAGAAAGAAAGAGCGCAGAGAGAGAAAGAGCGCAGAGAGAGAGAGAGAGAAAGAGCGCAGAGAGAGAGAAAGAGCGCAGAGAGAGAGAAAGTGCGCAGAGAGAGAGAAAGAGCGCAGAGAGAGAGAAAGAGCGCAGAAGAGAGAGAAAGAGCGCAGAGAGAGAGAAAGAGCGCAGAGAGAGAGAAAGAGCGCAGAGAGAGAGAAAGAACGCAGAGAGAGAGAAAAAAAGAGCGCAGAGAGAGAGAGAGAAAAAGCGCAGAGAGAGACAAAGAGCGCGGAGAGAGAGAAAGAAAGAGCACAGAGAGAGAAAGAAAAAGCGCAGAGAGAGAAAGAAAGAGCGCAGAGAGTGAGAGAGAAAGAGCGCAGAGAGAAAGAAAGAGCGCAGAGAGAGAGAGAAAGAAAGAGCGCAGAGAGAGAGAGAAAGATAGAGCGCAGAGAGAGAGAGAAAAAAAGAGCGCAGAGAGAGAGAGAAAAAAAGAGCGCAGAGAGAGAAAGAAAGAGTGCAGAGAGAGAGAGGAAGAAAGAGCGCAGAGAGAGAGAAAGAAAGAGCACAGAGAGAGAGAGAAAGAGCGCAGAGAGAAAAAGAGAGCACAGAGAGAGAGCGCAGACAGAGAGAGAGCGCAGACAGAGAGAGAGCGCAGAGAGAGAGAGAGAGCGCAGATGAGAGAGAGAGCGCAGAGAGAGAGAAAGAAAGAAAGAGCGCAGAGAGAGAGAAAGAGCGTTGAGAAAAAAAGAGCGCAGAGAGAGAGGAAGAAAGAGCGCAGACAGAGAAAGAAAGAGCGCTGAGAGAGAGAGCGCAGAGAAAGAAAGAGCACAGAGAGAGAAAGAAAGAGCGCAGAGAGAGAAAGAAAGAAAGAGCGCAGAGAGAGAGAAAGAAAGAGCGCAGAGAGAGAGAAAAAGCGCAGAGAGAGAAAGAAAGAGCGCAGAGAGAGAAAGAAAGAGCGCAGAGAGAGAAAGAAAGAGCGCAGAGAAAGAAAGAGCGCAGAGAGAGAGAAAGAAAGAGCGCAGAGAAAGAAAGAGCGCAGAGAGAGAGAAAGAAAGAGCGCAGAGAGAGAAAGAAAGAGCGCAAAGAGAGAAAGAAATAGCGCAGAGAGAGAGAGCGCAGAGAGAGAAAGAGAAAGAAAGAGCGCAGAGAGAGAAAGAGAAAGAAAGAGCGCAGAGAGAGATAGAGAAAGAGCGCAGAGAGAGAGAGAAAGAGCGCAGAGAGAGAGAAAGAGAAAGAAAGAGCGCAGAGAGAGAAAGAAAGAGCGCAGAGAGAAAGAAAGTGCGCAGAGAGAAAGAAAGAGCGCAGAGAGAAAGAAAGAGCGCAGAGAGAGAGAAAGAAAGAGCGCAGAGAGAGAGAGAAAGAGCGCAGAGAGAAAAAGAGAGCACAGAGAGAGAGCGCAGACAGAGAGAGAGCGCAGACAGAGAGAGAGCGCAGAGAGAGAGAGAGAGCGCAGAGAGAGAGCGTAGAGAAAAAAAGAGCACAGAGAGAGAAAGAAAGAGCGCAGAGAGAGAAAGAAAGAAAGAGCGCAGAGAGAAAGAAAGAGCGCAGAGAGAGAGAAAAAGCGCAGAGAGAGAAATAAAGAGCGCAGAGAGAGAAAGAAAGAGCGCAGAGAAAGAAAGAGCGCAGAGAGAGAGAAAGAAAGAGCGCAGAGAAAGAAAGAGCGCAGAGAGAGAGAAAGAAAGAGCGCAGAGAGAGAAAGAAAGAGCGCAAAGAGAGAAAGAAAGAGCGCAGAGAGAGAGAGCGCAGAGAGAGAAAGAGAAAGAAAGAGCGCAGAGAAAGAAAGAGAAAGAAAGAGCGCAGAGAGAGATAGAGAAAGAGCGCAGAGAGAGAGAGAAAGAGCGCAGAGAGAGAGAAAGAGCAAGAAAGAGCGCAGAGAGAGAAAGAAAGAGCGCAGAGAGAGAGAAAGAGAGCAGAGAGAAAGAAAGTGCGCAGAGAGAAAGAAAGAGCGCAGAGAGAAAGAAAGAGCGCAGAGAGAGAGAAAGAAAGAGCGCAGAGAGAGAGAGAAAGAGCGCAGAGAGAAAGAAAGAAAGAGCGCAGAGAGAGAGAGAAAGAAAGAGCGCAGAGAGAGAAAGAAAGAGCGCAGAGAGAGAGAGAGAGCGCAGAGAGAGAGGAAGAAAGAGCGCAGAGAGAGAGAGAAAGAGCGCAGAGAGAGAGAGAAAGAGCGCAGAGAAAGAGAAAGAGCGCAGAGAGAGAAAGAGAAAGAAAGAGCGCAGAGAGAGAAAGAGCGCAAAGAGAGAAAGAGCGCAGAGAGAAAGAAAGAGCGCAGAGAGAGAGAGAGAAAGAGCGCAGAGAGAGAGAGAGAAAGAGCGCAGAGAGAGAGAAAGAGCGCAGAGAGAAAGAAAGAGCGCAGAGAGAGAGAATGAAAGTGCGCAGAGAGAAAGAAAGAGCGCAGAGAGAGAGCGCAGAGAGAGAAAGAGAAAGAAAGAGCGCAGAGAGAGAGAGAGAAAGAGCGCAGAGAGAGAGAGAGAAAGAGCGCAGAGAGAGAGAAAGAGAAAGAAAGAGCACAGAGAGAGAGAAAGAGCGCAGAGAGAGAGAGAGAAAGAGCGCAGAGGGAGAGAAAGAAAAAGCGCAGAGAGAGAGAAAGTAAGAGTGCAGAGAGAAAGAAAGAGCGCAGAGAGAAAGAAAGAAAGAGCGCAGAGAGAGAGAGAGAAAGAAAAAGCGCAGAGAAAGAAAGAGCGCAGAGAGAGGAAGAAAGAGCGCAGAGAGAGAGAAAGAAAGAGCGCAGAGAGAGAGAAAGAGCGCAGAGAGAGAGAAAGAAAGAGCGCAGAGAGAGAGCGCAGAGAGAGAGCGCAGAGAGAGAGCGCAGAGAGAGAGAGAGCGCAGAAAGAGAGAGAGTGCAGAGAGAGAGAGAGCGCAGAGAGAGAGAAAGAGCGCAGAGAGAAAGAAAGAGCGCAGAGAGAGAGAAAGAGAGCAGAGAGAAAGAAAGTGCGCAGAGAGAAAGAAAGAGCGCAGAGAGAGAGAAAGAAAGAGCGCAGAGAGAGAAAGAAAGAGCGCAGAGAGAGAGAGAAAGAGCGCAGCGAGAGAGAGAGAGAGCGCAGAGAGAGAGAAAGAAAGAGCGCAGAGAGAGAGAGAAAGAAAGAGCGCAGAGAGAGAAAGAAAGAGCGCAGAGAGAGAGAAAGAGCGCTGAGATAGAGAAAGAGCGCAGAGAGAGAAAGAGCGCAGAGAGAGAAAGAGCGCAGAGAGAGAAAGAGCGCAGAGAGAGAAAGAGCGCAGAGAGAGAAGAGCGCAGAGAGCGAGAGAAAGAGCGCAGAGAGCGAGAGAAAGAGCGCAGAGAGAGAGAAAGAAAGAGCGCAGAGAGAGAGAAAGAAAAAGCGCAGAGAGAGAAAGAAAGAGCGCAGAGAGAGAAAGAAAGAGCGCAGAGAGTGAGAGAGAAAGAGCGCAGAGAGTGAGAGAGAAAGAGCGCAGAGAGAAAGAAAGAGCGCAGAGAGAGAAAGAAAAAAGCATAGAGAGACAAAGAGCGCAGAGAGAGAGCGCAGAGAGAGAGAGCGCAGAGAGAGAAATAAAGAGCGCAGAGAGAGAAAGAGCGCCGAGAGAGAAAGAGCGCAGAGAGAGAAAGAGCGCAGAGAGAGAAAGAGCACAGAGAGAGAAAGAGCGCAGAGAGAGAAAGAGCGCAGAGAGAGAAAGAGCGCAGAGAGAAAGAAAGAGCGCAGAGAGAGAGAGAGAGCTCAGAGAGAGAGAAAAAAAGAGCACAGAGAGAGAGAAAAAAAGAGCGCAGAGAGAGAGAAAGAAAGAGCGCAGAGAGAGAGAGAAAGAGCGCAGAGAGTGAGAAAGAAAGAGCGCAGAGAGAAAGAAAGAGCGCAGAGAGAGAGAGGAAGAAAGAGCGCAGAGAGAGAGAAAGATCGCAGAGAGAGAGAAAGAGCGCAGAGAGAGAAAGAGCAGAGAGAGAGAAAGAGCACAGAGAGAGAGAAAGAGCACAGAGAGAGAGAAAGAAAGAGCGCAGAGAGAGAAATAAAGAGCGCAGAGAGAGAAATAAAGAGCGCAGAGAGAGAGAAAAAGAGCGCAAAGAGAGAAAAAAAGAGCGCAGAGAGAAAGAAAGAAAGAGTGCAGAGAGAAAGAAAGAGCGCAGAGAGAGAGAGAGAGAAAGAGCGCCGAGAGAGAGAAAGAGCGCAGAGAGAGAGAAAGAAAAAGAAAGAGCGCAGAGAGAGAAAGTGCGCAGAGAGAGAAAGAGCGCAGAGAGAAAGAAAGAGCGCAGAGAGAGAGAAAGAAAGTGCGCAGAGAGAGAGAAAGAGCGCAAAGAGAGAGAAAGAAAGTGCGCAGAGAGAAAGAAAGAGCGCAGAGAGAAAGAGAAAGAAAGAGCGCAGAGAGAGAAAGAGAAAGAAAGAGCGCAGAGAGAGAGAGAGAAAGAGCGCAGAGAGAGAGAGAGAGAAAGAGCGCAGAGAGAGAGAGAAAGAGCGCAGAAAGAGAGAAAGAAAGAGCGCAGAGAGAGAAAGAAAGAGCGCAGAGAGAAAGAAAGAGCGCAGAGAGAGAGAAAGAGCGCAGAGAGAGAGAAAGAAAGTGCGCAGAGAGAAAGAAAGAGCGCAGAGAGAAAGAGCGCAGAGAGAGAAAGAGAAAGAAAGAGCGCAGAGAGAGAGAGAGAAAGAGCGCAGAGAGAGAAAGAGAAAGAGCGCAGAGAGAGAGAAAGAGAAAGAAAGAGCGCAGAGAGAAAGAAAGAGCGCAGAGAGAGAGAAAGAAAGAGCGCAGAGAGAGCGCAGAGAGAGAGAGAGAGAGCGCAGAGAGAGAAATAAAGAGCGCAGAGAGAAAGAAAGAGCGCAGAGAAAGAAAGAGCGCATAGAGAAAGAAAGAGCGCAGAGAGAGAAAGAAAGAGCGCAAAGAGAGAAAAAAAGAGCGCAAAGAGAGAAAAAAAGAGCGCAGAGAGAAAGAAAGAGCGCAGAGAGAGAGAGCGCAGAGAGAGAAAGAGAAAGAAAGAGCGCAGAGAGAGAGAGAGAAAGAGCGCAGAGAGAGAGAGAAAGAGCGCAGAGAGAGAAAGAAAGAGCGCAGAGAGAGAGCGCAGAGAGAAAGAAAGAGCGCAGAGAGAAAGAGCGCAGAGAGAGAAAGAGAAAGAAAGAGCGCAGAGAGAGAAAGAGAAAGAAAGAGCGCAGAGAGAGAGAGAAAGAGCGCACAGAGAGAGAGAGAAAGAGCGCAGAGAGAGAAAGAAAGAGCGCAGAGAGAGAGCGCAGAGAGAAAGAAAGAGCGCAGAGAGAAAGAAAGAGCGCAGAGAGAAAGAAAGAGCGCAGAGAGAAAGAGCGCAGAGAGAGAGAAAGAGCGCAGAGAGAGAGAAAGAAAGTGCGCAGAGAGAAAGAAAGAGCACAGAGAGAAAGAGCGCAGAGAGAGAAAGAGAAAGAAAGAGCGCAGAGAGAGAGAGAGAGAAAGAGCGCCGAGAGAGAGAGAGAAAGAGCGCAGAGAGAGAGAAAGAGAAAGAAAGAGCGCAGAGAGAGAGAAAGAGCGCAGAGAGAGAGAAAGAGCGCAGAGAGAAAGAAAGAGCGCAGAGAGAGAGAAAGTAAGAGTGCAGAGAGAAAGAAAGAGTGCAGAGAAAGAAAGAGCGCATAGAGAAAGAAAGAGCGCAGAGAGAGAAAGAAAGAGCGCAAAGAGAGAAAAAAAGAGCGCAAAGAGAGAAAAAAAGAGCGCAGAGAGAAAGAAAGAGAAAGAAAGAGCGCAGAGAGAAAGAAAGAGCGCAGAGAGAGAGAAAGAAAGAGCGCAGAGAGAGCGCAGAGAGAGAGAGAGAGAGCGCAGAGAGAGAAATAAAGAGCGCAGAGAGAAAGAAAGAGCGCAGAGAAAGAAAGAGCGCATAGAGAAAGAAAGAGCGCAGAGAGAGAAAGAAAGAGCGCAAAGAGAGAAAAAAAGAGCGCAAAGAGAGAAAAAAAGAGCGCAGAGAGAAAGAAAGAGCGCAGAGAGAGAGAGCGCAGAGAGAGAAAGAGAAAGAAAGAGCGCAGAGAGAGAGAGAGAAAGAGCGCAGAGAGAGAGAGAAAGAGCGCAGAGAGAGAAAGAAAGAGCGCAGAGAGAGAGCGCAGAGAGAAAGAAAGAGCGCAGAGAGAGAGAGAAAGAGCGCACAGAGAGAGAGAGAAAGAGCGCAGAGAGAGAAAGAAAGAGCGCAGAGAGAGAGCGCAGAGAGAAAGAAAGAGCGCAGAGAGAAAGAAAGAGCGCAGAGAGAAAGAAAGAGCGCAGAGAGAAAGAGCGCAGAGAGAGAGAAAGAGCGCAGAGAGAGAGAAAGAAAGTGCGCAGAGAGAAAGAAAGAGCACAGAGAGAAAGAGCGCAGAGAGAGAAAGAGAAAGAAAGAGCACAGAGAGAGAGAAAGAAAGAGCGCAGAGAGAGAGAGAAAGAGCGCAGAGAGAAAGAAAGAAAGAGCGCAGAGAGAGAGAGAAAGAAAGAGCGCAGAGAGAGAAAGAAAGAGCGCAGAGAGAGAGAGAGCGCAGAGAGAGAGGAAGAAAGAGCGCAGAGAGAGAGAGAAAGAGCGCAGAGAGAGAGAGAAAGAGCGCAGAGAAAGAGAAAGAGCGCAGAGAGAGAAAGAGAAAGAAAGAGCGCAGAGAGAGAAAGAGCGCAAAGAGAGAAAGAGCGCAGAGAGAAAGAAAGAGCGCAGAGAGAGAGAGAGAAAGAGCGCAGAGAGAGAGAGAGAAAGAGCGCAGAGAGAGAGAAAGAGCGCAGAGAGAAAGAAAGAGCGCAGAGAGAGAGAATGAAAGTGCGCAGAGAGAAAGAAAGAGCGCAGAGAGAGAGCGCAGAGAGAGAAAGAGAAAGAAAGAGCGCAGAGAGAGAGAGAGAAAGAGCGCAGAGAGAGAGAGAGAAAGAGCGCAGAGAGAGAGAAAGAGAAAGAAAGAGCGCAGAGAGAGAGAAAGAGCGCAGAGAGAGAGAGAGAAAGAGCGCAGAGGGAGAGAAAGAAAAAGCGCAGAGAGAGAGAAAGTAAGAGTGCAGAGAGAAAGAAAGAGCGCAGAGAGAAAGAAAGAAAGAGCGCAGAGAGAGAGAGAGAGAAAGAAAAAGCGCAGAGAAAGAAAGAGCGCAGAGAGAGGAAGAAAGAGCGCAGAGAGAGAGAAAGAAAGAGCGCAGAGAGAGAGAAAGAGCGCAGAGAGAGAGAAAGAAAGAGCGCAGAGAGAGAGCGCAGAGAGAGAGCGCAGAGAGAGAGCGCAGAGAGAGAGAGAGCGCAGAAAGAGAGAGAGTGCAGAGAGAGAGAGAGCGCAGAGAGAGAGAAAGAGCGCAGAGAGAAAGAAAGAGCGCAGAGAGAGAGAAAGAGAGCAGAGAGAAAGAAAGTGCGCAGAGAGAAAGAAAGAGCGCAGAGAGAGAGAAAGAAAGAGCGCAGAGAGAGAAAGAAAGAGCGCAGAGAGAGAGAGAAAGAGCGCAGCGAGAGAGAGAGAGAGCGCAGAGAGAGAGAAAGAAAGAGCGCAGAGAGAGAGAGAAAGAAAGAGCGCAGAGAGAGAAAGAAAGAGCGCAGAGAGAGAGAAAGAGCGCTGAGATAGAGAAAGAGCGCAGAGAGAGAAAGAGCGCAGAGAGAGAAAGAGCGCAGAGAGAGAAAGAGCGCAGAGAGCGAGAGAAAGAGCGCAGAGAGAGAGAAAGAAAGAGCGCAGAGAGAGAGAAAGAAAAAGCGCAGAGAGAGAAAGAAAGAGCGCAGAGAGAGAAAGAAAGAGCGCAGAGAGAGAAAGAAAGAGCGCAGAGAGTGAGAGAGAAAGAGCGCAGAGAGTGAGAGAGAAAGAGCGCAGAGAGAAAGAAAGAGCGCAGAGAGAAAGAAAGAGCGCAGAGAGAGAAAGAAAAAAGCATAGAGAGACAAAGAGCGCAGAGAGAGAGCGCAGAGAGAGAGAGCGCAGAGAGAGAAATAAAGAGCGCAGAGAGAGAAAGAGCGCAGAGAGAGAAAGAGCGCAGAGAGAGAAAGAGCGCAGAGAGAGAAAGAGCACAGAGAGAGAAAGAGCGCAGAGAGAGAAAGAGCGCAGAGAGAGAAAGAGCGCAGAGAGAAAGAAAGAGCGCAGAGAGAGAGAGAGAGCTCAGAGAGAGAGAAAAAAAGAGCACAGAGAGAGAGAAAAAAAGAGCGCAGAGAGAGAGAAAGAAAGAGCGCAGAGAGAGAGAGAAAGAGCGCAGAGAGTGAGAAAGAAAGAGCGCAGAGAGAAAGAAAGAGCGCAGAGAGAGAGAGGAAGAAAGAGCGCAGAGAGAGAGAAAGATCGCAGAGAGAGAGAAAGAGCGCAGAGAGAGAAAGAGCAGAGAGAGAGAAAGAGCACAGAGAGAGAGAAAGAGCACAGAGAGAGAGAAAGAAAGAGCGCAGAGAGAGAAATAAAGAGCGCAGAGAGAGAAATAAAGAGCGCAGAGAGAGAGAAAAAGAGCGCAAAGAGAGAAAAAAAGAGCGCAGAGAGAAAGAAAGAAAGAGTGCAGAGAGAAAGAAAGAGCGCAGAGAGAGAGAGAGAGAAAGAGCGCCGAGAGAGAGAGAGAAAGAGCGCAGAGAGAGAGAAAGAAAAAGAAAGAGCGCAGAGAGAGAAAGTGCGCAGAGAGAGAAAGAGCGCAGAGAGAAAGAAAGAGCGCAGAGAGAGAGAAAGAAAGTGCGCAGAGAGAGAGAAAGAGCGCAAAGAGAGAGAAAGAAAGTGCGCAGAGAGAAAGAAAGAGCGCAGAGAGAAAGAGAAAGAAAGAGCGCAGAGAGAGAAAGAGAAAGAAAGAGCGCAGAGAGAGAGAGAGAAAGAGCGCAGAGAGAGAGAGAGAGAAAGAGCGCAGAGAGAGAGAGAAAGAGCGCAGAAAGAGAGAAAGAAAGAGCGCAGAGAGAGAAAGAAAGAGCGCAGAGAGAAAGAAAGAGCGCAGAGAGAGAGAAAGAGCGCAGAGAGAGAGAAAGAAAGTGCGCAGAGAGAAAGAAAGAGCGCAGAGAGAAAGAGCGCAGAGAGAGAAAGAGAAAGAAAGAGCGCAGAGAGAGAGAGAGAAAGAGCGCAGAGAGAGAAAGAGAAAGAGCGCAGAGAGAGAGAAAGAGAAAGAAAGAGCGCAGAGAGAAAGAAAGAGCGCAGAGAGAGAGAAAGAAAGAGCGCAGAGAGAGCGCAGAGAGAGAGAGAGAGAGCGCAGAGAGAGAAATAAAGAGCGCAGAGAGAAAGAAAGAGCGCAGAGAAAGAAAGAGCGCATAGAGAAAGAAAGAGCGCAGAGAGAGAAAGAAAGAGCGCAAAGAGAGAAAAAAAGAGCGCAAAGAGAGAAAAAAAGAGCGCAGAGAGAAAGAAAGAGCGCAGAGAGAGAGAGCGCAGAGAGAGAAAGAGAAAGAAAGAGCGCAGAGAGAGAGAGAGAAAGAGCGCAGAGAGAGAGAGAAAGAGCGCAGAGAGAGAAAGAAAGAGCGCAGAGAGAGAGCGCAGAGAGAAAGAAAGAGCGCAGAGAGAAAGAGCGCAGAGAGAGAAAGAGAAAGAAAGAGCGCAGAGAGAGAAAGAGAAAGAAAGAGCGCAGAGAGAGAGAGAAAGAGCGCACAGAGAGAGAGAGAAAGAGCGCAGAGAGAGAAAGAAAGAGCGCAGAGAGAGAGCGCAGAGAGAAAGAAAGAGCGCAGAGAGAAAGAAAGAGCGCAGAGAGAAAGAAAGAGCGCAGAGAGAAAGAGCGCAGAGAGAGAGAAAGAGCGCAGAGAGAGAGAAAGAAAGTGCGCAGAGAGAAAGAAAGAGCACAGAGAGAAAGAGCGCAGAGAGAGAAAGAGAAAGAAAGAGCGCAGAGAGAGAGAGAGAGAAAGAGCGCCGAGAGAGAGAGAGAAAGAGCGCAGAGAGAGAGAAAGAGAAAGAAAGAGCGCAGAGAGAGAGAAAGAGCGCAGAGAGAGAGAAAGAGCGCAGAGAGAAAGAAAGAGCGCAGAGAGAGAGAAAGTAAGAGTGCAGAGAGAAAGAAAGAGTGCAGAGAAAGAAAGAGCGCATAGAGAAAGAAAGAGCGCAGAGAGAGAAAGAAAGAGCGCAAAGAGAGAAAAAAAGAGCGCAAAGAGAGAAAAAAAGAGCGCAGAGAGAAAGATAGAGAAAGAAAGAGCGCAGAGAGAAAGAAAGAGCGCAGAGAGAGAGAAAGAAAGAGCGCAGAGAGAGCGCAGAGAGAGAGAGAGAGAGCGCAGAGAGAGAAATAAAGAGCGCAGAGAGAAAGAAAGAGCGCAGAGAAAGAAAGAGCGCATAGAGAAAGAAAGAGCGCAGAGAGAGAAAGAAAGAGCGCAAAGAGAGAAAAAAAGAGCGCAGAGAGAAAGAAAGAGCGCAGAGAGAGAGAGCGCAGAGAGAGAAAGAGAAAGAAAGAGCGCAGAGAGAGAGAGAGAAAGAGCGCAGAGAGAGAGAGAAAGAGCGCAGAGAGAGAAAGAAAGAGCGCAGAGAGAGAGCGCAGAGAGAAAGAAAGAGCGCAGAGAGAAAGAGCGCAGAGAGAGAAAGAGAAAGAAAGAGCGCAGAGAGAGAAAGAGAAAGAAAGAGCGCAGAGAGAGAGAGAAAGAGCGCACAGAGAGAGAGAGAAAGAGCGCAGAGAGAGAAAGAAAGAGCGCAGAGAGAGAGCGCAGAGAGAAAGAAAGAGCGCAGAGAGAAAGAAAGAGCGCAGAGAGAAAGAAAGAGCGCAGAGAGAAAGAGCGCAGAGAGAGAGAAAGAGCGCAGAGAGAGAGAAAGAAAGTGCGCAGAGAGAAAGAAAGAGCACAGAGAGAAAGAGCGCAGAGAGAGAAAGAGAAAGAAAGAGCGCAGAGAGAGAGAGAGAGAAAGAGCGCCGAGAGAGAGAGAGAAAGAGCGCAGAGAGAGAGAAAGAGAAAGAAAGAGCGCAGAGAGAGAGAAAGAGCGCAGAGAGAGAGAAAGAGCGCAGAGAGAAAGAAAGAGCGCAGAGAGAGAGAAAGTAAGAGTGCAGAGAGAAAGAAAGAGTGCAGAGAGAAAGAAAGAAAGAGCGCAGAGAGAGAGAGAGAGAAAGAAAAAGCGCAGAGAAAGAAAGAGCGCAGAGAGAGGAAGAAAGAGCGCAGAGAGAGAGAGAAAGAAAGAGCGCAGAGAGAGAGAAAGAGCGCAGAGAGAGAGAAAGAAAGAGCGCAGAGAGAGAGAGAGAGAGCGCAGAGAGAGAGAGAGCGCAGAGAGAGAGAGAGCGCAGAGAGAGAGAGCGCAGAGAGAGAGAGAGCGCAGAGAGAGAGAGAGAGAGAGCGCAGAGAGAGAGAGAGCGCAGAGAGAGAGAGCGCAGAGAGAGAGAGAGCGCAGAGAGAGAGAGAGCGCAGAGAGAGAGAGAGAGAGAGAGAGAGCGCAGAGAGAGAGAGAGCGCAGAGAGAGAGAGAGCGCAGAGAGAGAGAGAGCGCAGAGAGTGAGAGAGTGCAGAGAGAGAGAGAGCGCAGAGAGAGAGAAAGAGCGCAGAGAGAGAGAAAGAGAGCAGAGAGAAAGAAAGTGCGCAGAGAGAAAGAAAGAGCGCAGAGAGAGAGAAAGAAAGAGCGCAGAGAGAGAAAGAAAGAGCGCAGAGAGAGAGCGCAGAGAGAGAGCGCAGAGAGAGAGAGAGCGCAGAGAGAGAGAGAGCACAGAAAGAGAGAGAGTGCAGAGAGAGAGAGAGTGCAGAGAGAGAGAGAGCGCAGAGAGAGAGAAAGAGCGCAGAGAGAAAGAAAGAGCGCAGAGAGAGAGAAAGAGAGCAGAGAGAAAGAAAGTGCGCAGAGAGAAAGAAAGAGCGCAGAGAGAGAGAAAGAAAGAGCGCAGAGAGAGAAAGAAAGAGCGCAGAGAGAGAGAGAAAGAGCGCAGCGAGAGAGAGAGAGAGCGCAGAGAGAGAGAAAGAAAGAGCGCAGAGAGAGAGAGAAAGAAAGAGCGCAGAGAGAGAAAGAAAGAGCGCAGAGAGAGAGAAAGAGCGCAGAGAGAGAGAAAAAGCACAGAGAGAGAAAGAGCGCAGAGAGAGAAAGAGCGCAGAGAGAGAAAGAGCGCAGAGAGAGAAAGAGCGCAGAGAGAGAAAGAGCGCAGAGAGAGAAAGAGCGCAGAGAGAGAAAGAGCGCAGAGAGAGAAAGAGCGCAGAGAGAAAGAAAGAGCGCAGAGAGAGAGAGAGAGCTCAGAGAGAGAGAAAAAAAGAGCGCAGAGAGAGAGAAAAAAAGAGCGCAGAGAGAGAGAAAGAAAAAGCGCAGAGAGAGAAAGAAAGAGCGCAGAGAGAGAGAGAAAGAGCGCAGAGAGTGAGAAAGAAAGAGCGCAGAGAGAAAGAAAGAGCGCAGAGAGAGAGAGGAAGAAAGAGCGCAGAGAGAGAGAAAGAGCGCAGAGAGAGAGAAAGAGCTCAGAGAGAGAAAGAGCAGAGAGAGAGAAAGAGCACAGAGAGAGAGAAAGAGCACAGAGAGAGAGAAAGAAAGAGCGCAGAGAGAGAAAAAAGAGCGCAGAGAGAGAAATAAAGAGCGCAGACAGAGAGAAAAAGAGCGCAAAGAGAGAAAAAAAGAGCGCAGAGAGAAAGAAAGAAAGAGTGCAGAGAGAAAGAAAGAGCGCAGAGAGAGAGAGCGCAGAGAGAGAAAGAGAAAGAAAGAGCGCAGAGAGAGAGAGAGAGAGAAAGAGCGCCGAGAGAGAGAGAGAAAGAGCGCAGAGAGAGAGAAAGAAAAAGAAAGAGCGCAGAGAGAGAAAGTGCGCAGAGAAAGAAAGAGCGCAGAGAGAAAGAAAGAGCGCAGAGAGAGAGAGAGAGAAAGAGCGCAGAGAGAGAAAGAAAGAGCGCAAAGAGAGAAAAAAAGAGCGCAGAAAGAAAGAAAGAGCGCAGAGAGAAAGAAAGAAAGAGCGCAGAGAGAGAGAAAGAGCGCAGAGAGAGAAAGAGAAAGAAAGAGCGCAGAGAGAGAGAGAGAGGGCGCAGAGAGAGAGAGAAAGAGCGCAGAGAGAGAAAGAGAGAGAAAGAGCGCAGAGAGAGAAAGAGCGCAGAGAGAGAAAGAGCGCAGAGAGAGAAAGAGCGCAGAGAGAGAAAGAGCGCAGAGAGAGAAAGAGCACAGAGAGAGAAAGAGCGCAGAGAGAGAAAGAGCGCAGAGAGAGAGAAAGAGCGCAGAGAGAGAAAGAGCGCAGAGAGAGAAAGAGCGCAGAGAGAAAGAAAGAGCGCAGAGAGAGAAGAGCGCAGAGAGCGAGAGAAATAGCACAGAGAGAGAGAAAGAAAGAGCGCAGAGAGAGAGAAAGAAAAAGCGCAGAGAGAGAAAGAAAGAGCGCAGAGAGAGAAAGAAAGAGCGCAGAGAGAGAAAAAAAGAGCGCAGAAAGAAAGAAAGAGCGCAGAGAGAAAGAAAGAAAGAGCGCAGAGAGAGAGAAAGAGCGCAGAGAGAGAAAGAGAAAGAAAGAGCGCAGAGAGAGAGAGAGAGGGCGCAGAGAGAGAGAGAAAGAGCGCAGAGAGAGAGAGAGAGCGCAGAGAGAGAAAGAGAGAGAAAGAGCGCAGAGAGAGAAAGAGCGCAGAGAGAGAAAGAGCGCAGAGAGAGAAAGAGCGCAGAGAAAGAAAGAGCGCAGAGAGAGAAAGAGCGCAGAGAGAGAAAGAGCGCAGAGAGAGAAAGAGCGCAGAGAGAGAAAGAGCGCAGAGAGAGAAAGAGCACAGAGAAAGAAAGAGCGCAGAGAGAGAAAGAGCGCAGAGAGAGAAAGAGCGCAGAGAGAGATAGAGCGCAGAGAGAAAGAGCGCAGAGAGAAAGAAAGAGCGCAGAGAGAGAAGAGCGCAGAGAGCGAGAGAAAGAGCGCAGAGAGCGAGAGAAAGAGCGCAGAGAGAGAGAAAGAAAGAGCGCAGAGAGAGAGAAAGAAAAAGCGCAGAGAGAGAAAGAAAGAGCGCAGAGAGAGAAAGAAAGAGCGCAGAGAGAGAAAGAAAGAGCGCAGAGAGAGAAAGAAAGAGCGCAGAGAGAGAAAGAAAGAGCGCAGAGAGTGAGAGAGAAAGAGCGCAGAGAGTGAGAGAGAAAGAGTGCAGAGAGAAAGAAAGAGCGCAGAGAGAGAGAGAGAGAAAGAGCGCCGAGAGAGAGAGAGAAAGAGCGCAGAGAGAGAGAAAGAAAAAGAAAGAGCGCAGAGAGAGAAAGTGCGCAGAGAGAGAAAGAGCGCAGAGAGAAAGAAAGAGCGCAGAGAGAGAGAAAGAAAGTGCGCAGAGAGAGAGAAAGAAAGAGCGCAGAGAGAGAGAGAAAGAAAGAGCGCAGAGAGAGAGAGAAAGAGCGCAGAGAGAGAAAGAAAGAGCGCAGAGAGAGAGCGCAGAGAGAAAGAAAGAGCGCAGAGAGAAAGAGCGCAGAGAGAGAAAGAGAAAGAAAGAGCGCAGAGAGAGAAAGAGAAAGAAAGAGCGCAGAGAGAGAGAGAAAGAGCGCACAGAGAGAGAGAGAAAGAGCGCAGAGAGAGAAAGAAAGAGCGCAGAGAGAGAGCGCAGAGAGAAAGAAAGAGCGCAGAGAGAAAGAAAGAGCGCAGAGAGAAAGAAAGAGCGCAGAGAGAAAGAGCGCAGAGAGAGAGAAAGAGCGCAGAGAGAGAGAAAGAAAGTGCGCAGAGAGAAAGAAAGAGCACAGAGAGAAAGAGCGCAGAGAGAGAAAGAGAAAGAAAGAGCGCAGAGAGAGAGAGAGAGAAAGAGCGCCGAGAGAGAGAGAGAAAGAGCGCAGAGAGAGAGAAAGAGAAAGAAAGAGCGCAGAGAGAGAGAAAGAGCGCAGAGAGAGAGAAAGAGCGCAGAGAGAAAGAAAGAGCGCAGAGAGAGAGAAAGTAAGAGTGCAGAGAGAAAGAAAGAGTGCAGAGAAAGAAAGAGCGCATAGAGAAAGAAAGAGCGCAGAGAGAGAAAGAAAGAGCGCAAAGAGAGAAAAAAAGAGCGCAAAGAGAGAAAAAAAGAGCGCAGAGAGAAAGAAAGAGAAAGAAAGAGCGCAGAGAGAAAGAAAGAGCGCAGAGAGAGAGAAAGAAAGAGCGCAGAGAGAGCGCAGAGAGAGAGAGAGAGAGCGCAGAGAGAGAAATAAAGAGCGCAGAGAGAAAGAAAGAGCGCAGAGAAAGAAAGAGCGCATAGAGAAAGAAAGAGCGCAGAGAGAGAAAGAAAGAGCGCAAAGAGAGAAAAAAAGAGCGCAAAGAGAGAAAAAAAGAGCGCAGAGAGAAAGAAAGAGCGCAGAGAGAGAGAGCGCAGAGAGAGAAAGAGAAAGAAAGAGCGCAGAGAGAGAGAGAGAAAGAGCGCAGAGAGAGAGAGAAAGAGCGCAGAGAGAGAAAGAAAGAGCGCAGAGAGAGAGCGCAGAGAGAAAGAAAGAGCGCAGAGAGAGAGAGAAAGAGCGCACAGAGAGAGAGAGAAAGAGCGCAGAGAGAGAAAGAAAGAGCGCAGAGAGAGAGCGCAGAGAGAAAGAAAGAGCGCAGAGAGAAAGAAAGAGCGCAGAGAGAAAGAAAGAGCGCAGAGAGAAAGAGCGCAGAGAGAGAGAAAGAGCGCAGAGAGAGAGAAAGAAAGTGCGCAGAGAGAAAGAAAGAGCACAGAGAGAAAGAGCGCAGAGAGAGAAAGAGAAAGAAAGAGCACAGAGAGAGAGAAAGAAAGAGCGCAGAGAGAGAGAGAAAGAGCGCAGAGAGAAAGAAAGAAAGAGCGCAGAGAGAGAGAGAAAGAAAGAGCGCAGAGAGAGAAAGAAAGAGCGCAGAGAGAGAGAGAGCGCAGAGAGAGAGGAAGAAAGAGCGCAGAGAGAGAGAGAAAGAGCGCAGAGAGAGAGAGAAAGAGCGCAGAGAAAGAGAAAAAGCGCAGAGAGAGAAAGAGAAAGAAAGAGCGCAGAGAGAGAAAGAGCGCAAAGAGAGAAAGAGCGCAGAGAGAAAGAAAGAGCGCAGAGAGAGAGAGAGAAAGAGCGCAGAGAGAGAGAGAGAAAGAGCGCAGAGAGAGAGAAAGAGCGCAGAGAGAAAGAAAGAGCGCAGAGAGAGAGAATGAAAGTGCGCAGAGAGAAAGAAAGAGCGCAGAGAGAGAGCGCAGAGAGAGAAAGAGAAAGAAAGAGCGCAGAGAGAGAGAGAGAAAGAGCGCAGAGAGAGAGAGAGAAAGAGCGCAGAGAGAGAGAAAGAGAAAGAAAGAGCGCAGAGAGAGAGAAAGAGCGCAGAGAGAGAGAGAGAAAGAGCGCAGAGGGAGAGAAAGAAAAAGCGCAGAGAGAGAGAAAGTAAGAGTGCAGAGAGAAAGAAAGAGCGCAGAGAGAAAGAAAGAAAGAGCGCAGAGAGAGAGAGAGAGAAAGAAAAAGCGCAGAGAAAGAAAGAGCGCAGAGAGAGGAAGAAAGAGCGCAGAGAGAGAGAAAGAAAGAGCGCAGAGAGAGAGAAAGAGCGCAGAGAGAGAGAAAGAAAGAGCGCAGAGAGAGAGCGCAGAGAGAGAGCGCAGAGAGAGAGCGCAGAGAGAGAGAGAGCGCAGAAAGAGAGAGAGTGCAGAGAGAGATAGCGCAGAGAGAGAGAAAGAGCGCAGAGAGAAAGAAAGAGCGCAGAGAGAGAGAAAGAGAGCAGAGAGAAAGAAAGTGCGCAGAGAGAAAGAAAGAGCGCAGAGAGAGAGAAAGAAAGAGCGCAGAGAGAGAAAGAAAGAGCGCAGAGAGAGAGAGAAAGAGCGCAGCGAGAGAGAGAGAGAGCGCAGAGAGAGAGAAAGAAAGAGCGCAGAGAGAGAGAGAAAGAAAGAGCGCAGAGAGAGAAAGAAAGAGCGCAGAGAGAGAGAAAGAGCGCTGAGATAGAGAAAGAGCGCAGAGAGAGAAAGAGCGCAGAGAGAGAAAGAGCGCAGAGAGAGAAAGAGCGCAGAGAGCGAGAGAAAGAGCGCAGAGAGAGAGAAAGAAAGAGCGCAGAGAGAGAGAAAGAAAAAGCGCAGAGAGAGAAAGAAAGAGCGCAGAGAGAGAAAGAAAGAGCGCAGAGAGAGAAAGAAAGAGCGCAGAGAGTGAGAGAGAAAGAGCGCAGAGAGTGAGAGAGAAAGAGCGCAGAGAGAAAGAAAGAGCGCAGAGAGAAAGAAAGAGCGCAGAGAGAGAAAGAAAAAAGCATAGAGAGACAAAGAGCGCAGAGAGAGAGCGCAGAGAGAGAGAGCGCAGAGAGAGAAATAAAGAGCGCAGAGAGAGAAAGAGCGCAGAGAGAGAAAGAGCGCAGAGAGAGAAAGAGCGCAGAGAGAGAAAGAGCACAGAGAGAGAAAGAGCGCAGAGAGAGAAAGAGCGCAGAGAGAGAAAGAGCGCAGAGAGAAAGAAAGAGCGCAGAGAGAGAGAGAGAGCTCAGAGAGAGAGAAAAAAAGAGCACAGAGAGAGAGAAAAAAAGAGCGCAGAGAGAGAGAAAGAAAGAGCGCAGAGAGAGAGAGAAAGAGCGCAGAGAGTGAGAAAGAAAGAGCGCAGAGAGAAAGAAAGAGCGCAGAGAGAGAGAGGAAGAAAGAGCGCAGAGAGAGAGAAAGATCGCAGAGAGAGAGAAAGAGCGCAGAGAGAGAAAGAGCAGAGAGAGAGAAAGAGCACAGAGAGAGAGAAAGAGCACAGAGAGAGAGAAAGAAAGAGCGCAGAGAGAGAAATAAAGAGCGCAGAGAGAGAAATAAAGAGCGCAGAGAGAGAGAAAAAGAGCGCAAAGAGAGAAAAAAAGAGCGCAGAGAGAAAGAAAGAAAGAGTGCAGAGAGAAAGAAAGAGCGCAGAGAGAGAGAGAGAGAAAGAGCGCCGAGAGAGAGAGAGAAAGAGCGCAGAGAGAGAGAAAGAAAAAGAAAGAGCGCAGAGAGAGAAAGTGCGCAGAGAGAGAAAGAGCGCAGAGAGAAAGAAAGAGCGCAGAGAGAGAGAAAGAAAGTGCGCAGAGAGAGAGAAAGAGCGCAAAGAGAGAGAAAGAAAGTGCGCAGAGAGAAAGAAAGAGCGCAGAGAGAAAGAGAAAGAAAGAGCGCAGAGAGAGAAAGAGAAAGAAAGAGCGCAGAGAGAGAGAGAGAAAGAGCGCAGAGAGAGAGAGAGAGAAAGAGCGCAGAGAGAGAGAGAAAGAGCGCAGAAAGAGAGAAAGAAAGAGCGCAGAGAGAGAAAGAAAGAGCGCAGAGAGAAAGAAAGAGCGCAGAGAGAGAGAAAGAGCGCAGAGAGAGAGAAAGAAAGTGCGCAGAGAGAAAGAAAGAGCGCAGAGAGAAAGAGCGCAGAGAGAGAAAGAGAAAGAAAGAGCGCAGAGAGAGAGAGAGAAAGAGCGCAGAGAGAGAAAGAGAAAGAGCGCAGAGAGAGAGAAAGAGAAAGAAAGAGCGCAGAGAGAAAGAAAGAGCGCAGAGAGAGAGAAAGAAAGAGCGCAGAGAGAGCGCAGAGAGAGAGAGAGAGAGCGCAGAGAGAGAAATAAAGAGCGCAGAGAGAAAGAAAGAGCGCAGAGAAAGAAAGAGCGCATAGAGAAAGAAAGAGCGCAGAGAGAGAAAGAAAGAGCGCAAAGAGAGAAAAAAAGAGCGCAAAGAGAGAAAAAAAGAGCGCAGAGAGAAAGAAAGAGCGCAGAGAGAGAGAGCGCAGAGAGAGAAAGAGAAAGAAAGAGCGCAGAGAGAGAGAGAGAAAGAGCGCAGAGAGAGAGAGAAAGAGCGCAGAGAGAGAAAGAAAGAGCGCAGAGAGAGAAAGAGAAAGAAAGAGCGCAGAGAGAGAGAGAAAGAGCGCACAGAGAGAGAGAGAAAGAGCGCAGAGAGAGAAAGAAAGAGCGCAGAGAGAGAGCGCAGAGAGAAAGAAAGAGCGCAGAGAGAAAGAAAGAGCGCAGAGAGAAAGAAAGAGCGCAGAGAGAAAGAGCGCAGAGAGAGAGAAAGAGCGCAGAGAGAGAGAAAGAAAGTGCGCAGAGAGAAAGAAAGAGCACAGAGAGAAAGAGCGCAGAGAGAGAAAGAGAAAGAAAGAGCGCAGAGAGAGAGAGAGAGAAAGAGCGCCGAGAGAGAGAGAGAAAGAGCGCAGAGAGAGAGAAAGAGAAAGAAAGAGCGCAGAGAGAGAGAAAGAGCGCAGAGAGAGAGAAAGAGCGCAGAGAGAAAGAAAGAGCGCAGAGAGAGAGAAAGTAAGAGTGCAGAGAGAAAGAAAGAGTGCAGAGAAAGAAAGAGCGCATAGAGAAAGAAAGAGCGCAGAGAGAGAAAGAAAGAGCGCAAAGAGAGAAAAAAAGAGCGCAAAGAGAGAAAAAAAGAGCGCAGAGAGAAAGATAGAGAAAGAAAGAGCGCAGAGAGAAAGAAAGAGCGCAGAGAGAGAGAAAGAAAGAGCGCAGAGAGAGCGCAGAGAGAGAGAGAGAGAGCGCAGAGAGAGAAATAAAGAGCGCAGAGAGAAAGAAAGAGCGCAGAGAAAGAAAGAGCGCATAGAGAAAGAAAGAGCGCAGAGAGAGAAAGAAAGAGCGCAAAGAGAGAAAAAAAGAGCGCAGAGAGAAAGAAAGAGCGCAGAGAGAGAGAGCGCAGAGAGAGAAAGAGAAAGAAAGAGCGCAGAGAGAGAGAGAGAAAGAGCGCAGAGAGAGAGAGAAAGAGCGCAGAGAGAGAAAGAAAGAGCGCAGAGAGAGAGCGCAGAGAGAAAGAAAGAGCGCAGAGAGAAAGAGCGCAGAGAGAGAAAGAGAAAGAAAGAGCGCAGAGAGAGAAAGAGAAAGAAAGAGCGCAGAGAGAGAGAGAAAGAGCGCACAGAGAGAGAGAGAAAGAGCGCAGAGAGAGAAAGAAAGAGCGCAGAGAGAGAGCGCAGAGAGAAAGAAAGAGCGCAGAGAGAAAGAAAGAGCGCAGAGAGAAAGAAAGAGCGCAGAGAGAAAGAGCGCAGAGAGAGAGAAAGAGCGCAGAGAGAGAGAAAGAAAGTGCGCAGAGAGAAAGAAAGAGCACAGAGAGAAAGAGCGCAGAGAGAGAAAGAGAAAGAAAGAGCGCAGAGAGAGAGAGAGAGAAAGAGCGCCGAGAGAGAGAGAGAAAGAGCGCAGAGAGAGAGAAAGAGAAAGAAAGAGCGCAGAGAGAGAGAAAGAGCGCAGAGAGAGAGAAAGAGCGCAGAGAGAAAGAAAGAGCGCAGAGAGAGAGAAAGTAAGAGTGCAGAGAGAAAGAAAGAGTGCAGAGAGAAAGAAAGAAAGAGCGCAGAGAGAGAGAGAGAGAAAGAAAAAGCGCAGAGAAAGAAAGAGCGCAGAGAGAGGAAGAAAGAGCGCAGAGAGAGAGAGAAAGAAAGAGCGCAGAGAGAGAGAAAGAGCGCAGAGAGAGAGAAAGAAAGAGCGCAGAGAGAGAGAGAGAGAGCGCAGAGAGAGAGAGAGCGCAGAGAGAGAGAGAGCGCAGAGAGAGAGAGCGCAGAGAGAGAGAGAGCGCAGAGAGAGAGAGAGAGAGAGCGCAGAGAGAGAGAGAGCGCAGAGAGAGAGAGCGCAGAGAGAGAGAGAGCGCAGAGAGAGAGAGAGCGCAGAGAGAGAGAGAGAGAGAGAGAGAGCGCAGAGAGAGAGAGAGCGCAGAGAGAGAGAGAGCGCAGAGAGAGAGAGAGCGCAGAGAGTGAGAGAGTGCAGAGAGAGAGAGAGCGCAGAGAGAGAGAAAGAGCGCAGAGAGAGAGAAAGAGAGCAGAGAGAAAGAAAGTGCGCAGAGAGAAAGAAAGAGCGCAGAGAGAGAGAAAGAAAGAGCGCAGAGAGAGAAAGAAAGAGCGCAGAGAGAGAGCGCAGAGAGAGAGCGCAGAGAGAGAGAGAGCGCAGAGAGAGAGAGAGCACAGAAAGAGAGAGAGTGCAGAGAGAGAGAGAGTGCAGAGAGAGAGAGAGCGCAGAGAGAGAGAAAGAGCGCAGAGAGAAAGAAAGAGCGCAGAGAGAGAGAAAGAGAGCAGAGAGAAAGAAAGTGCGCAGAGAGAAAGAAAGAGCGCAGAGAGAGAGAAAGAAAGAGCGCAGAGAGAGAAAGAAAGAGCGCAGAGAGAGAGAGAAAGAGCGCAGCGAGAGAGAGAGAGAGCGCAGAGAGAGAGAAAGAAAGAGCGCAGAGAGAGAGAGAAAGAAAGAGCGCAGAGAGAGAAAGAAAGAGCGCAGAGAGAGAGAAAGAGCGCAGAGAGAGAGAAAAAGCACAGAGAGAGAAAGAGCGCAGAGAGAGAAAGAGCGCAGAGAGAGAAAGAGCGCAGAGAGAGAAAGAGCGCAGAGAGAGAAAGAGCGCAGAGAGAGAAAGAGCGCAGAGAGAGAAAGAGCGCAGAGAGAGAAAGAGCGCAGAGAGAAAGAAAGAGCGCAGAGAGAGAGAGAGAGCTCAGAGAGAGAGAAAAAAAGAGCGCAGAGAGAGAGAAAAAAAGAGCGCAGAGAGAGAGAAAGAAAAAGCGCAGAGAGAGAAAGAAAGAGCGCAGAGAGAGAGAGAAAGAGCGCAGAGAGTGAGAAAGAAAGAGCGCAGAGAGAAAGAAAGAGCGCAGAGAGAGAGAGGAAGAAAGAGCGCAGAGAGAGAGAAAGAGCGCAGAGAGAGAGAAAGAGCTCAGAGAGAGAAAGAGCAGAGAGAGAGAAAGAGCACAGAGAGAGAGAAAGAGCACAGAGAGAGAGAAAGAAAGAGCGCAGAGAGAGAAAAAAGAGCGCAGAGAGAGAAATAAAGAGCGCAGACAGAGAGAAAAAGAGCGCAAAGAGAGAAAAAAAGAGCGCAGAGAGAAAGAAAGAAAGAGTGCAGAGAGAAAGAAAGAGCGCAGAGAGAGAGAGCGCAGAGAGAGAAAGAGAAAGAAAGAGCGCAGAGAGAGAGAGAGAGAGAAAGAGCGCCGAGAGAGAGAGAGAAAGAGCGCAGAGAGAGAGAAAGAAAAAGAAAGAGCGCAGAGAGAGAAAGTGCGCAGAGAAAGAAAGAGCGCAGAGAGAAAGAAAGAGCGCAGAGAGAGAGAGAGAGAAAGAGCGCAGAGAGAGAAAGAAAGAGCGCAAAGAGAGAAAAAAAGAGCGCAGAAAGAAAGAAAGAGCGCAGAGAGAAAGAAAGAAAGAGCGCAGAGAGAGAGAAAGAGCGCAGAGAGAGAAAGAGAAAGAAAGAGCGCAGAGAGAGAGAGAGAGGGCGCAGAGAGAGAGAGAAAGAGCGCAGAGAGAGAAAGAGAGAGAAAGAGCGCAGAGAGAGAAAGAGCGCAGAGAGAGAAAGAGCGCAGAGAGAGAAAGAGCGCAGAGAGAGAAAGAGCGCAGAGAGAGAAAGAGCACAGAGAGAGAAAGAGCGCAGAGAGAGAAAGAGCGCAGAGAGAGAGAAAGAGCGCAGAGAGAGAAAGAGCGCAGAGAGAGAAAGAGCGCAGAGAGAAAGAAAGAGCGCAGAGAGAGAAGAGCGCAGAGAGCGAGAGAAATAGCACAGAGAGAGAGAAAGAAAGAGCGCAGAGAGAGAGAAAGAAAAAGCGC
Organism: Ascaphus truei; assembly: GCF_040206685.1. NCBI lineage: Eukaryota > Metazoa > Chordata > Amphibia > Anura > Ascaphidae > Ascaphus > Ascaphus truei. The sequence goes on along the minus strand of NC_134501.1, from coordinate 42,499,150 downwards.
AGAGAGAGAAAGAAAGAGCGCAGAGAGAGAAAGAAAGAGCGCAGAGAGAGAAAAAAAGAGCGCAGAAAGAAAGAAAGAGCGCAGAGAGAAAGAAAGAAAGAGCGCAGAGAGAGAGAAAGAGCGCAGAGAGAGAAAGAGAAAGAAAGAGCGCAGAGAGAGAGAGAGAGGGCGCAGAGAGAGAGAGAAAGAGCGCAGAGAGAGAGAGAGAGCGCAGAGAGAGAAAGAGAGAGAAAGAGCGCAGAGAGAGAAAGAGCGCAGAGAGAGAAAGAGCGCAGAGAGAGAAAGAGCGCAGAGAAAGAAAGAGCGCAGAGAGAGAAAGAGCGCAGAGAGAGAAAGAGCGCAGAGAGAGAAAGAGCGCAGAGAGAGAAAGAGCGCAGAGAGAGAAAGAGCACAGAGAAAGAAAGAGCGCAGAGAGAGAAAGAGCGCAGAGAGAGAAAGAGCGCAGAGAGAGAAAGAGCGCAGAGAGAAAGAGCGCAGAGAGAAAGAAAGAGCGCAGAGAGAGAAGAGCGCAGAGAGCGAGAGAAAGAGCGCAGAGAGCGAGAGAAAGAGCGCAGAGAGAGAGAAAGAAAGAGCGCAGAGAGAGAGAAAGAAAAAGCGCAGAGAGAGAAAGAAAGAGCGCAGAGAGAGAAAGAAAGAGCGCAGAGAGAGAAAGAAAGAGCGCAGAGAGAGAAAGAAAGAGCGCAGAGAGAGAAAGAAAGAGCGCAGAGAGTGAGAGAGAAAGAGCGCAGAGAGTGAGAGAGAAAGAGTGCAGAGAGAAAGAAAGAGCGCAGAGAGAGAGAGAGAGAAAGAGCGCCGAGAGAGAGAGAGAAAGAGCGCAGAGAGAGAGAAAGAAAAAGAAAGAGCGCAGAGAGAGAAAGTGCGCAGAGAGAGAAAGAGCGCAGAGAGAAAGAAAGAGCGCAGAGAGAGAGAAAGAAAGTGCGCAGAGAGAGAGAAAGAGCGCAAAGAGAGAGAAAGAAAGTGCGCAGAGAGAAAGAAAGAGCGCAGAGAGAAAGAGAAAGAAAGAGCGCAGAGAGAGAAAGAGAAAGAAAGAGCGCAGAGAGAGAGAGAGAAAGAGCGCAGAGAGAGAGAGAGAGAAAGAGCGCAGAGAGAGAGAGAAAGAGCGCAGAAAGAGAGAAAGAAAGAGCGCAGAGAGAGAAAGAAAGAGCGCAGAGAGAAAGAAAGAGCGCAGAGAGAGAGAAAGAGCGCAGAGAGAGAGAAAGAAAGTGCGCAGAGAGAAAGAAAGAGCGCAGAGAGAAAGAGCGCAGAGAGAGAAAGAGAAAGAAAGAGCGCAGAGAGAGAGAGAGAAAGAGCGCAGAGAGAGAAAGAGAAAGAGCGCAGAGAGAGAGAAAGAGAAAGAAAGAGCGCAGAGAGAAAGAAAGAGCGCAGAGAGAGAGAAAGAAAGAGCGCAGAGAGAGCGCAGAGAGAGAGAGAGAGAGCGCAGAGAGAGAAATAAAGAGCGCAGAGAGAAAGAAAGAGCGCAGAGAAAGAAAGAGCGCATAGAGAAAGAAAGAGCGCAGAGAGAGAAAGAAAGAGCGCAAAGAGAGAAAAAAAGAGCGCAAAGAGAGAAAAAAAGAGCGCAGAGAGAAAGAAAGAGCGCAGAGAGAGAGAGCGCAGAGAGAGAAAGAGAAAGAAAGAGCGCAGAGAGAGAGAGAGAAAGAGCGCAGAGAGAGAGAGAAAGAGCGCAGAGAGAGAAAGAAAGAGCGCAGAGAGAGAGCGCAGAGAGAAAGAAAGAGCGCAGAGAGAAAGAGCGCAGAGAGAGAAAGAGAAAGAAAGAGCGCAGAGAGAGAAAGAGAAAGAAAGAGCGCAGAGAGAGAGAGAAAGAGCGCACAGAGAGAGAGAGAAAGAGCGCAGAGAGAGAAAGAAAGAGCGCAGAGAGAGAGCGCAGAGAGAAAGAAAGAGCGCAGAGAGAAAGAAAGAGCGCAGAGAGAAAGAAAGAGCGCAGAGAGAAAGAGCGCAGAGAGAGAGAAAGAGCGCAGAGAGAGAGAAAGAAAGTGCGCAGAGAGAAAGAAAGAGCAGAGAGAGAAAGAGCGCAGAGAGAGAAAGAGAAAGAAAGAGCGCAGAGAGAGAGAGAGAGAGAAAGAGCGCCGAGAGAGAGAGAGAAAGAGCGCAGAGAGAGAGAAAGAGAAAGAAAGAGCGCAGAGAGAGAGAAAGAGCGCAGAGAGAGAGAAAGAGCGCAGAGAGAAAGAAAGAGCGCAGAGAGAGAGAAAGTAAGAGTGCAGAGAGAAAGAAAGAGTGCAGAGAAAGAAAGAGCGCATAGAGAAAGAAAGAGCGCAGAGAGAGAAAGAAAGAGCGCAAAGAGAGAAAAAAAGAGCGCAAAGAGAGAAAAAAAGAGCGCAGAGAGAAAGATAGAGAAAGAAAGAGCGCAGAGAGAAAGAAAGAGCGCAGAGAGAGAGAAAGAAAGAGCGCAGAGAGAGCGCAGAGAGAGAGAGAGAGAGCGCAGAGAGAGAAATAAAGAGCGCAGAGAGAAAGAAAGAGCGCAGAGAAAGAAAGAGCGCATAGAGAAAGAAAGAGCACAGAGAGAGAAAGAAAGAGCGCAAAGAGAGAAAAAAAGAGCGCAAAGAGAGAAAAAAAGAGCGCAGAGAGAAAGAAAGAGCGCAGAGAGAGAGAGCGCAGAGAGAGAAAGAGAAAGAAAGAGCGCAGAGAGAGAGAGAGAAAGAGCGCAGAGAGAGAGAGAAAGAGCGCAGAGAGAGAAAGAAAGAGCGCAGAGAGAGAGCGCAGAGAGAAAGAAAGAGCGCAGAGAGAAAGAGCGCAGAGAGAGAAAGAGAAAGAAAGAGCGCAGAGAGAGAAAGAGAAAGAAAGAGCGCAGAGAGAGAGAGAAAGAGCGCACAGAGAGAGAGAGAAAGAGCGCAGAGAGAGAAAGAAAGAGCGCAGAGAGAGAGCGCAGAGAGAAAGAAAGAGCGCAGAGAGAAAGAAAGAGCGCAGAGAGAAAGAAAGAGCGCAGAGAGAAAGAGCGCAGAGAGAGAGAAAGAGCGCAGAGAGAGAGAAAGAAAGTGCGCAGAGAGAAAGAAAGAGCACAGAGAGAAAGAGCGCAGAGAGAGAAAGAGAAAGAAAGAGCGCAGAGAGAGAGAGAGAGAAAGAGCGCCGAGAGAGAGAGAGAAAGAGCGCAGAGAGAGAGAAAGAGAAAGAAAGAGCGCAGAGAGAGAGAAAGAGCGCAGAGAGAGAGAAAGAGCGCAGAGAGAAAGAAAGAGCGCAGAGAGAGAGAAAGTAAGAGTGCAGAGAGAAAGAAAGAGTGCAGAGAGAAAGAAAGAAAGAGCGCAGAGAGAGAGAGAGAGAAAGAAAAAGCGCAGAGAAAGAAAGAGCGCAGAGAGAGGAAGAAAGAGCGCAGAGAGAGAGAGAAAGAAAGAGCGCAGAGAGAGAGAAAGAGCGCAGAGAGAGAGAAAGAAAGAGCGCAGAGAGAGAGAGAGAGAGCGCAGAGAGAGAGAGAGCGCAGAGAGAGAGAGAGCGCAGAGAGAGAGAGCGCAGAGAGAGAGAGAGCGCAGAGAGAGAGAGAGAGAGAGCGCAGAGAGAGAGAGAGCGCAGAGAGAGAGAGCGCAGAGAGAGAGAGAGCGCAGAGAGAGAGAGAGCGCAGAGAGAGAGAGAGAGAGAGAGAGAGCGCAGAGAGAGAGAGAGCGCAGAGAGAGAGAGAGCGCAGAGAGAGAGAGAGCGCAGAGAGTGAGAGAGTGCAGAGAGAGAGAGAGCGCAGAGAGAGAGAAAGAGCGCAGAGAGAGAGAAAGAGAGCAGAGAGAAAGAAAGTGCGCAGAGAGAAAGAAAGAGCGCAGAGAGAGAGAAAGAAAGAGCGCAGAGAGAGAAAGAAAGAGCGCAGAGAGAGAGCGCAGAGAGAGAGCGCAGAGAGAGAGAGAGCGCAGAGAGAGAGAGAGAGCACAGAAAGAGAGAGAGTGCAGAGAGAGAGAGAGTGCAGAGAGAGAGAGAGCGCAGAGAGAGAGAAAGAGCGCAGAGAGAAAGAAAGAGCGCAGAGAGAGAGAAAGAGAGCAGAGAGAAAGAAAGTGCGCAGAGAGAAAGAAAGAGCGCAGAGAGAGAGAAAGAAAGAGCGCAGAGAGAGAAAGAAAGAGCGCAGAGAGAGAGAGAAAGAGCGCAGCGAGAGAGAGAGAGAGCGCAGAGAGAGAGAAAGAATGAGCGCAGAGAGAGAGAGAAAGAAAGAGCGCAGAGAGAGAAAGAAAGAGCGCAGAGAGAGAGAAAGAGCGCAGAGAGAGAGAAAAAGCGCAGAGAGAGAAAGAGCGCAGAGAGAGAAAGAGCGCAGAGAGAGAAAGAGCGCAGAGAGAGAAAGAGCGCAGAGAGAGAAAGAGCGCAGAGAGAGAAAGAGCGCAGAGAGAGAAAGAGCGCAGAGAGAGAAAGAGCGCAGAGAGAAAGAAAGAGCGCAGAGAGAGAGAGAGAGCTCAGAGAGAGAGAAAAAAAGAGCGCAGAGAGAGAGAAAAAAAGAGCGCAGAGAGAGTGAAAGAAAAAGCGCAGAGAGAGAAAGAAAGAGCGCAGAGAGAGAGAGAAAGAGCGCAGAGAGTGAGAAAGAAAGAGCGCAGAGAGAAAGAAAGAGCGCAGAGAGAGAGAGGAAGAAAGAGCGCAGAGAGAGAGAAAGAGCGCAGAGAGAGAGAAAGAGCTCAGAGAGAGAAAGAGCAGAGAGAGAGAAAGAGCACAGAGAGAGAGAAAGAGCACAGAGAGAGAGAAAGAAAGAGCGCAGAGAGAGAAAAAAGAGCGCAGAGAGAGAAATAAAGAGCGCAGACAGAGAGAAAAAGAGCGCAAAGAGAGAAAAAAAGAGCGCAGAGAGAAAGAAAGAAAGAGTGCAGAGAGAAAGAAAGAGCGCAGAGAGAGAGAGCGCAGAGAGAGAAAGAGAAAGAAAGAGCGCAGAGAGAGAGAGAGAGAGAAAGAGCGCCGAGAGAGAGAGAGAAAGAGCGCAGAGAGAGAGAAAGAAAAAGAAAGAGCGCAGAGAGAGAAAGTGCGCAGAGAAAGAAAGAGCGCAGAGAGAAAGAAAGAGCGCAAAGAGAGAAAAAAAGAGCGCAGAAAGAAAGAAAGAGCGCAGAGAGAAAGAAAGAAAGAGCGCAGAGAGAGAGAAAGAGCGCAGAGAGAGAAAGAGAAAGAAAGAGCGCAGAGAGAGAGAGAGAGGGCGCAGAGAGAGAGAGAAAGAGCGCAGAGAGAGAAAGAGAGAGAAAGAGCGCAGAGAGAGAAAGAGCGCAGAGAGAGAAAGAGCGCAGAGAGAGAAAGAGCGCAGAGAGAGAAAGAGCGCAGAGAGAGAAAGAGCACAGAGAGAGAAAGAGCGCAGAGAGAGAAAGAGCGCAGAGAGAGAGAAAGAGCGCAGAGAGAGAAAGAGCGCAGAGAGAGAAAGAGCGCAGAGAGAAAGAAAGAGCGCAGAGAGAGAAGAGCGCAGAGAGCGAGAGAAATAGCACAGAGAGAGAGAAAGAAAGAGCGCAGAGAGAGAGAAAGAAAAAGCGCAGAGAGAGAAAGAAAGAGCGCAGAGAGAGAAAGAAAGAGCGCAGAGAGAGAAAAAAAGAGCGCAGAAAGAAAGAAAGAGCGCAGAGAGAAAGAAAGAAAGAGCGCAGAGAGAGAGAAAGAGCGCAGAGAGAGAAAGAGAAAGAAAGAGCGCAGAGAGAGAGAGGGCGCAGAGAGAGAGAGAAAGAGCGCAGAGAGAGAAAGAGAGAGAAAGAGCGCAGAGAGAGAAAGAGCGCAGAGAGAGAAAGAGCGCAGAGAGAGAAAGAGCGCAGAGAAAGAAAGAGCGCAGAGAGAGAAAGAGCGCAGAGAGAGAAAGAGCGCAGAGAGAGAAAGAGCGCAGAGAGAGAAAGAGCGCAGAGAGAGAAAGAGCACAGAGAAAGAAAGAGCGCAGAGAGAGAAAGAGCGCAGAGAGAGAAAGAGCGCAGAGAGAGAAAGAGCGCAGAGAGAAAGAGCGCAGAGAGAAAGAAAGAGCGCAGAGAGAGAAGAGCGCAGAGAGCGAGAGAAAGAGCGCAGAGAGCGAGAGAAAGAGCGCAGAGAGAGAGAAAGAAAGAGCGCAGAGAGAGAGAAAGAAAAAGCGCAGAGAGAGAAAGAAAGAGCGCAGAGAGAGAAAGAAAGAGCGCAGAGAGAGAAAGAAAGAGCGCAGAGAGAGAAAGAAAGAGCGCAGAGAGAGAAAGAAAGAGCGCAGAGAGTGAGAGAGAAAGAGCGCAGAGAGTGAGAGAGAAAGAGCGCAGAGAGAAAGAAAGAGCGCAGAGAGAGAAAGAAAAAGAGCATAGAGAGACAAAGAGCGCAGAGAGAGAGCGCAGAGAGAGAGAGCGCAGAGAGAGAAATAAAGAGCGCAGAGAGAGAAAGAAAGAGCGCAGAGAAAGAAAGAGCGCAGAGAGAGAGAAAGAAAGAGCGCAGAGAGAGAAAGAAAGAGCGCAAAGAGAGAAAAAAAGAGCGCAAAGAGAGAAAAAAAGAGCGCAGAGAGAGAGAGCGCAGAGAGAGAAAGAGAAAGAAAGAGCACAGAGAGAGAAAGAGAAAGAAAGAGCGCAGAGAGAGAGAGAGAAAGAGCGCAGAGAGAGAGAAAGAAAGAGCGCAGAGAGAGAAAGAAAGAGCGCAGAGAGAGAGCGCAGAGAGAAAGAAAGAGCACAGAGAGAGAGAAAGAGCGCAGAGAGAGAGAAAGAAAGAGCGCAGAGAGAAAGAGCGCAGAGAGAGAAAGAGAAAGAAAGAGCACAGAGAGAGAAAGAGAAAGAAAGAGCGCAGAGAGAGAAAGAAAGAGCGCAGAGAGAGAGAGAGCGCAGAGAGAAAGAAAGAGCGCAGAGAGAAAGAAAGAGCGCAGAGAGAAAGAAAGAGCGCAGAGAGAAAGAAAGAGCGCAGAGAGAAAGAAAGAGCGCAGAGAGAGAGAAAGAAAGTGCGCAGAGAGAAAGAAAGAGCACAGAGAGAAAGAGCGCAGAGAGAGAAAGAGAAAGAAAGAGCGCAGAGAGAGAGAGAGAAAGAGCGCAGAGAGAGAGAGAGAAAGAGCGCAGAGAGAGAGAAAGAGAAAGAAAGAGCGCAGAGAGAGAGAAAGAGCGCAGAGAGAGAGAAAGAGCGCAGAGAGAGAGAAAGAGCGCAGAGAGAGAAAGAAAGAGCGCAGAGAGAGAGAAAGTAAGAGTGCAGAGAGAAAGAAAGAGCGCAGAGAGAAAGAAAGAAAGAGCGCAGAGAGAGAGAGAGAAAGAAAAAGCGCAGAGAAAGAAAGAGCGCAGAGAGAGGAAGAAAGAGCGCAGAGAGAGAGAGAAAGAAAGAGCGCAGAGAGAGAGAAAGAGCGCAGAGAGAGAGAAAGAGCGCAGAGAGAGAGAAAGAAAGAGCGCAGAGAGAGAAAGAAAGAGCGCAGAGAGAGAGAGCGCAGAGAGAGAGAGCGCAGAGAGAGAGAGAGAGCGCAGAGAGAGAGAGAGCGCAGAGAGACAGAGAGCGCAGAGGGAGAGAGCGCAGAGAGAGAGAGAGCGCAGAGAGAGAGAGAAAGAGCGCAGAGAGAGAGAGAGAGAGCGCAGAGAGAGAAAGAGAGAGAAAGAGCGCAGAGAGAGAAAGAGCGCAGAGAGAGAAAGAGCGCAGAGAGAGAAAGAGCGCAGAGAGAGAAAGAGCGCAGAGAGAGAAAGAGCACAGAGAGAGAAAGAGCGCAGAGAGAGAAAGAGCGCAGAGAGAGAAAGAGCGCAGAGAGAGAAAGAGCGCAGAGAGAAAGAAAGAGCGCAGAGAGAGAAGAGCGCAGAGAGCAGAGAAGAGCGCAGAGAGCGAGAGAAAGAGCGCAGAGAGCGAGAGAAATAGCGCAGAGAGAGAGAAAGAAAGAGCGCAGAGAGAGAGAAAGAAAAAGCGCAGAGAGAGAAAGAAAGAGCGCAGAGAGAGAAAGAAAGAGCACAGAGAGAGAAAAAAAGAGCGCAGAAAGAAAGAAAGAGCGCAGAGAGAAAGAAAGAAAGAGCGCAGAGAGAGAGAAAGAGCGCAGAGAGAGAAAGAGAAAGAAAGAGCGCAGAGAGAGAGAGAGAGGGCGCAGAGAGAGAGAGAAAGAGCGCAGAGAGAGAGAGAGAGCGCAGAGAGAGAAAGAGAGAGAAAGAGCGCAGAGAGAGAAAGAGCGCAGAGAGAGAAAGAGCGCAGAGAGAGAAAGAGCGCAGAGAGAGAAAGAGCGCAGAGAGAGAAAGAGCGCAGAGAGAGAAAGAGCGCAGAGAGAGAAAGAGCACAGAGAGAGAAAGAGCGCAGAGAGAGAAAGAGCGCAGAGAGAGAAAGAGCGCAGAGAGAGAAAGAGCGCAGAGAGAGAAAGAGCGCAGAGAGAAAGAAAGAGCGCAGAGAGAGAAGAGCGCAGAGAGCGAGAGAAAGAGCGCAGAGAGCGAGAGAAAGAGCGCAGAGAGAGAGAAAGAAAGAGCGCAGAGAGAGAAAGAAAGAGCGCAGAGAGAGAGCGCAGAGAGAAAGAAAGAGCACAGAGAGAGAGAAAGAGCGCAGAGAGAGAGAAAGAAAGAGCGCAGAGAGAAAGAGCGCAGAGAGAGAAAGAGAAAGAAAGAGCACAGAGAGAGAAAGAGAAAGAAAGAGCGCAGAGAGAGAAAGAAAGAGCGCAGAGAGAGAGAGAGCGCAGAGAGAAAGAAAGAGCGCAGAGAGAAAGAAAGAGCGCAGAGAGAAAGAAAGAGCGCAGAGAGAAAGAAAGAGCGCAGAGAGAAAGAAAGAGCGCAGAGAGAGAGAAAGAAAGTGCGCAGAGAGAAAGAAAGAGCACAGAGAGAAAGAGCGCAGAGAGAGAAAGAGAAAGAAAGAGCGCAGAGAGAGAGAGAGAGAAAGAGCGCAGAGAGAGAGAGAGAAAGAGCGCAGAGAGAGAGAAAGAGAAAGAAAGAGCGCAGAGAGAGAGAAAGAGCGCAGAGAGAGAGAAAGAGCGCAGAGAGAGAGAAAGAGCGCAGAGAGAGAAAGAAAGAGCGCAGAGAGAGAAAGAAAGAGCGCAGAGAGAGAGAAAGTAAGAGTGCAGAGAGAAAGAAAGAGCGCAGAGAGAAAGAAAGAAAGAGCGCAGAGAGAGAGAGAGAAAGAAAAAGCGCAGAGAAAGAAAGAGCGCAGAGAGAGGAAGAAAGAGCGCAGAGAGAGAGAGAAAGAAAGAGCGCAGAGAGAGAGAAAGAGCGCAGAGAGAGAGAAAGAGCGCAGAGAGAGAGAAAGAAAGAGCGCAGAGAGAGAAAGAAAGAGCGCAGAGAGAGAGAGCGCAGAGAGAGAGAGCGCAGAGAGAGAGAGAGAGCGCAGAGAGAGAGAGAGCGCAGAGAGAGAGAGAGCGCAGAGGGAGAGAGCGCAGAGAGAGAGAGAGTGCAGAGAGAGAGAGAAAGAGCGCAGAGAGAGAGAGAGAGAGAGCGCAGAGAGAGAAAGAGAGAGAAAGAGCGCAGAGAGAGAAAGAGCGCAGAGAGAGAAAGAGCGCAGAGAGAGAAAGAGCGCAGAGAGAGAAAGAGCGCAGAGAGAGAAAGAGCACAGAGAGAGAAAGAGCGCAGAGAGAGAAAGAGCGCAGAGAGAGAAAGAGCGCAGAGAGAGAAAGAGCGCAGAGAGAGAAAGAGCGCAGAGAGAAAGAAAGAGCGCAGAGAGAGAAGAGCGCAGAGAGCGAGAGAAAGAGCGCAGAGAGCGAGAGAAATAGCGCAGAGAGAGAGAAAGAAAGAGCGCAGAGAGAGAGAAAGAAAAAGCGCAGAGAGAGAAAGAAAGAGCGCAGAGAGAGAAAGAAAGAGCGCAGAGAGAGAAAAAAAGAGCGCAGAAAGAAAGAAAGAGCGCAGAGAGAAAGAAAGAAAGAGCGCAGAGAGAGAGAAAGAGCGCAGAGAGAGAAAGAGAAAGAAAGAGCGCAGAGAGAGAGAGAGAGGGCGCAGAGAGAGAGAGAAAGAGCGCAGAGAGAGAGAGAGAGCGCAGAGAGAGAAAGAGAGAGAAAGAGCGCAGAGAGAGAAAGAGCGCAGAGAGAGAAAGAGCGCAGAGAGAGAAAGAGCGCAGAGAGAGAAAGAGCGCAGAGAGAGAAAGAGCGCAGAGAGAGAAAGAGCGCAGAGAGAGAAAGAGCACAGAGAGAGAAAGAGCGCAGAGAGAGAAAGAGCGCAGAGAGAGAAAGAGCGCAGAGAGAGAAAGAGCGCAGAGAGAGAAAGAGCGCAGAGAGAAAGAAAGAGCGCAGAGAGAGAAGAGCGCAGAGAGCGAGAGAAAGAGCGCAGAGAGCGAGAGAAAGAGCGCAGAGAGAGAGAAAGAAAGAGCGCAGAGAGAGAGAAAGAAAAAGCGCAGAGAGAGAAAGAAAGAGCGCAGAGAGAGAAAGAAAGAGCGCAGAGAGAGAAAGAAAGAGCGCAGAGAGTGAGAGAGAAAGAGCGCAGAGAGTGAGAGAGAAAGAGCGCAGAGAGAAAGAAAGAGCGCAGAGAGAGAAAGAAAAAGAGCATAGAGAGACAAAGAGCGCAGAGAGAGAGCGCAGAGAGAGAGAGCGCAGAGAGAGAAATAAAGAGCGCAGAGAGAGAAAGAGCGCAGAGAGAGAAAGAGCACAGAGAGAGAAAGAGCGCAGAGAGAGAAAGAGCACAGAGAGAGAAAGAGCGCAGAGAGAGAAAGAGCGCAGAGAGAGAAAGAGCGCAGAGAGAGAAAGAGCGCAGAGAGAGAAAGAGCGCAGAGAGAAAGAAAGAGCGCAGAGAGAGAAGAGCGCAGAGAGCGAGAGAAAGAGCGCAGAGAGCGAGAGAAATAGCACAGAGAGAGAGAAAGAAAAAGCGCAGAGAGAGAAAGAAAGAGCGCAGAGAGAGAAAGAAAGAGCGCAGAGAGAGAAAGAGCGCAGAGAGAGAAAGAGCGCAGAGAGAAAGAAAGAGCGCAGAGAGAGAAGAGCGCAGAGAGCGAGAGAAAGAGCACAGAGAGCGAGAGAAAGAGCGCAGAGAGAGAGAAAGAAAGAGCGCAGAGAGAGAGAAAGAAAAAGCGCAGAGAGAGAAAGAAAGAGCGCAGAGAGAGAAAGAAAGAGCGCAGAGAGAGAAAGAAAGAGCGCAGAGAGTGAGAGAGAAAGAGCGCAGAGAGTGAGAGAGAAAGAGCGCAGAGAGAAAGAAAGAGCGCAGAGAGAGAAAGAAAAAGAGCATAGAGAGACAAAGAGCGCAGAGAGAGAGCGCAGAGAGAGAGAGCGCAGAGAGAGAAATAAAGAGCGCAGAGAGAGAAAGAAAGAGCGCAGAGAAAGAAAGAGCGCAGAGAGAGAGAACGAAAGAGCGCAGAGAGAGAAAGAAAGAGCGCAAAGAGAGAAAAAAAGAGCGCAAAGAGAGAAAAAAAGAGCGCAGAGAGAGAGAGCGCAGAGAGAGAAAGAGAAAGAAAGAGCACAGAGAGAGAAAGAGAAAGAAAGAGCGCAGAGAGAGAGAGAGAAAGAGCGCAGAGAGAGAGAAAGAAAGAGCGCAGAGAGAGAAAGAAAGAGCGCAGAGAGAGAGCGCAGAGAGAAAGAAAGAGCGCAGAGAGAGAGAAAGAGCGCAGAGAGAGAGAAAGAAAGAGCGCAGAGAGAAAGAGCGCAGAGAGAGAAAGAGAAAGAAAGAGCACAGAGAGAGAAAGAGAAAGAAAGAGCGCAGAGAGAGAAAGAAAGAGCGCAGAGAGAGAGAGAGCGCAGAGAGAAAGAAAGAGCGCAGAGAGAAAGAAAGAGCGCAGAGAGAAAGAAAGAGCGCAGAGAGAAAGAAAGAGCGCAGAGAGAAAGAAAGAGCGCAGAGAGAGAGAAAGAAAGTGCGCAGAGAGAAAGAAAGAGCACAGAGAGAAAGAGCGCAGAGAGAGAAAGAGAAAGAAAGAGCGCAGAGAGAGAGAGAGAGAAAGAGCGCAGAGAGAGAGAGAGAAAGAGCGCAGAGAGAGAGAAAGAGAAAGAAAGAGCGCAGAGAGAGAGAAAGAGCGCAGAGAGAGAGAAAGAGCGCAGAGAGAGAGAAAGAGCGCAGAGAGAGAAAGAAAGAGCGCAGAGAGAGAGAAAGTAAGAGTGCAGAGAGAAAGAAAGAGCGCAGAGAGAAAGAAAGAAAGAGCGCAGAGAGAGAGAGAGAAAGAAAAAGCGCAGAGAAAGAAAGAGCGCAGAGAGAGGAAGAAAGAGCGCAGAGAGAGAGAGAAAGAAAGAGCGCAGAGAGAGTGAAAGAGCGCAGAGAGAGAGAAAGAGCGCAGAGAGAGAGAAAGAAAGAGCGCAGAGAGAGAAAGAAAGAGCGCAGAGAGAGAGAGCGCAGAGAGAGAGAGCGCAGAGAGAGAGAGAGCGCAGAGAGAGAGAGAGCGCAGAGAGAGAGAGAGCGCAGAGGGAGAGAGCGCAGAGAGAGAGAGAGCGCAGAGAGAGAGAGAGCGCAGAGAGAGAGAGAGCGCAGAGAGATAGAAAGAGCACAGAGAGAGAGAAAAAAAGAGCGCAGAGAGAGAGAAAAAAGAGCGCAGAGAGAGAGAAAGAAAAAGCGCAGAGAGAGACAAAGAGCGCGGAGAGAGAGGAAGAAAGAGCGCAGAGAGAGAGACAAAGAGCGCAGAGAGAGAGAAAGAGCGCAGAGAAAGAGAAAGAGCGCAGAGAGAGAAAGAGAAAGAAAGAGCGCAGAGAGAGAAAGAGCGCAGAGAGAGAAATAGCGCAGAGAGAAGGAAAGAGCGCAGAGAGAGAGAGAGAAAGTGTGCAGAGAGAGAGAAAGAGCGCAGAGAGAGAGAAAGAGCGCAGAGAGAGAGAAAGAAAAAGCGCAGAGAGAGAGAAAGAGCGCAGAGAGAGAGAAAGAGCGCAGAGAGAGAGAAAGAAAAAGCGCAGAGAGAGAAAGAAAGAGCGCAGAGAGAGAAAGAAAGAGCGCAGAGAGAGAAAGAAAGAGCGCAGAGAGTGAGAGAGAAAGAGCGCAGAGAGAAAGAAAGAGCGCAGAGAGAGAGAGAAAGAAAGAGCGCAGAGAGAGAGAGAAAGAAAGAGCGCAGAGAGAGAGAGAAAGAAAGAGCGCAGAGAGAGAGAGAAAGAAAGAGCGCAGAGAGAGAGAGGAAGAAAGAGCGCAGAGAGAGAGAAAGAAAGAGCACAGAGAGAAAGAAAGAGCACATAGAGAGAGAAAGAGCGCAGAGAGAGAGAGAAAGAGCGCAGAGAGAAAAAGAGAGCACAGAGAGAGAGCGCAGACAGAGAGAGAGACGCAGACAGAGAGAGAGACGCAGACAGAGAGAGAGAGCGCAGAGAGAGAGCGCAGAGAGAGAGAGCGCAGAGAGAGAGAGCGCAGAGAGAGAGAGCGCAGAGAGAAAGAGAGCGCAGAGAGAGAGAGAGAAAGAAAGAAAGAGCGCAGAGAGAGAGAAAGAGCGTAGAGAAAAAAAGAGCGCAGAGAGAGAGAGCGCAGAGAGAGAAAGAAAGAGCGCAGAGAGAGAGAGCGCAGAGAGAGAAAGAGCGCAGAGAAAGAAAGAGCACAGAGAGAGAAAGAAAGAGCGCAGAGAGAGAAAGAAAGAAAGAGCGCAGAGAGAGAGAAAGAAAGAGCGCAGAGAGAGAGAAAAAGCGCAGAGAGAAAAATAAAGAGCGCAGAGAGAGAAAGAAAGAGCGCAGAGAAAGAAAGAGCGCAGAGAGAGAGAAAGAAAGAGCGCAGAGAAAGAAAGAGCGCAGAGAGAGAGAAAGAAAGAGCGCAGAGAGAGAAAGAAAGAGCACAAAGAGAGAAAAAAAGAGCGCAGAGAGAAAGAAAGAAAGAGCGCAGAGAGAAAGAAGGAGCGCAGAGAGAGAGAGCGCAGAGAGAGAAAGAGAAAGAAAGAGCGCAGAGAGAGAAAGAGAAAGTAAGAGCGCAGAGAGAGATAGAGAAAGAGCGCAGAGAGAGAGAGAAAGAGCGCAGAGATAGAAAGAGAAAGAAAGAGCGCAGAGAGAGAAAGAAAGAGCGCAGAGAGAGAGAAAGAGAGCAGAGAGAAATAAAGTGCGCAGAGAGAAAGAAAGAGCGCAGAGAGAAAGAAAGAGCTCAGAGAGAGAGAAAGAAAGAGCGCAGAGAGAGAGAGAGAAAGAGCGCAGAGAGAAAGAAAGAAAGAGCGCAGAGAGAGAGAGAAAGAAAGAGCGCAGAGAGAGAAAGAAAGAGCGCAGAGAGAGAGAGAGAGCGCAGAGAGAGAGGAAGAAAGAGCGCAGAGAGAGAGAGAAAGAGCGCAGAGAGAGAGAGAGAAAGAGCGCAGAGAAAGAGAAAGAGCGCAGAGAGAGAAAGAGAAAGAAAGAGCGCAGAGAGAGAAAGAGCGCAAAGAGAGAAAGAGCGCAGAGAGAAAGAAAGAGCGCAGAGAGAGAGAGAGAAAGAGCGCAGAGAGAGAGAGAGAAAGAGCGCAGAAAGAAAGAAAGAGCGCAGAGAGAGAGAAAGAAAGTGCGCAGAGAGAAAGAAAGAGCGCAGAGAGAGAGCGCAGAGAGAGAAAGAGAAAGAAAGAGCGCAGAGAGAGAGAGAGAAAGAGCGCAGAGTGAGAGAGAGAAAGAGCGCAGAGAGAGAGAAAGAGAAAGAAAGAGCGCAGAGAGAGAGAAAGAGCGCAGAGAGAGAGAGAAAGAGCGCAGAGGGAGAGAAAGAAAGAGCGCAGAGAGAGAGAAAGTAAGAGTGCAGAGAGAAAGAAAGAGCGCAGAGAGAAAGAAAGAAAGAGCGCAGAGAGAGAGAGAGAAAGAAAAAGCGCAGAGAAAGAAAGAGCGCAGAGAGAGGAAGAAAGAGCGCAGAGAAAGAGAGAAAGAAAGATCGCAGAGAGAGAGAAAGAGCGCAGAGAGAGAGAAAGAAAGAGCGCAGAGAGAGAGCGGAGAGAGAGAGCGCAGAGAGAGAGAGAGAGCGCAGAAAGAGAGAGAGTGCAGAGAGAGAGAGAGCACAGAGAGAGAGAGAGCGCAGAAAGAGAGAGAGTGCAGAGAGAGACAGAGCGCAGAGAGAGAGAATGAGCGCAGAGAGAAAGAAAGAACGCAGAGAGAGAGAAAGAGAGCAGAGAGAAAGAAAGTGCGCAGAGAGAAAGAAAGAGCGCAGAGAGAGAGAAAGAAAGAGCGCAGAGAGAGAAAGAAAGAGCGCAGAGAGAGAGAGAAAGAGCGCAGCGAGAGAGAGAGAGAGCGCAGAGAGAGAGAAAGAAAGAGCGCAGAGAGAGAGAGAAAGAAAGAGCGCAGAGAGAGAAAGAAAGAGCGCAGAGAGAGAGAAAGAGCGCAGAGAGAGAGAAAGAGCGCAGAGAGAGAAAGAGCGCAGAGAGAAAGAAAGAGCGCAGATAGAGAGAGAGAACTCAGAGAGAGAGAAAAAAAGAGCGCAGAGAGAGAGAAAAAAAGAGCGCAGAGAGAGAGAAAGAAAAAGTGCAGAGAGAGAAAGAAAGAGCGCAGAGAGAGAGAGAAAGAAAGAGCGCAGAGAGAGAAAGAAAGTGCGCAGAGAGAGAGAGGAAGAAAGAGCGCAGAGAGAGAGAAAGAGCGCAGAGAGAGAGAGAAAGAGCGCAGAGAGAGAAAGAGCAGAGAGAGAGAAAGAGCACAGAGAGAGAGAAAGAGAACAGAGAGAGAGAAAGAAAGAGCACAGAGAGAGAGAAAGAAAGAGCGCAGAGAGAGAAAGAAAGAGTGCAGAGAGAGAGCGCAGAGAGAGAGAGAGAGTGCAGAGAGAGAAATAAAGAGCGCAGAGAGAGAAATAAAGAGCGCAGAGAGAGAAATAAAGAGCGCAGAGAGAGAAAGAAAGAGCGCAGAGAGAGAGAAAAAGAGCGCAAAGAGAGAAAAAAAGAGCGCAGAGAGAAAGAAAGAAAGAGCGCAGAGAGAAAGAAAGAAAGAGCGCAGAGAGAGAGAGCGCAGAGAGAGAAAGAGAAAGAAAGAGCGCAGAGAGAGAGAGAGAGAAAGAGCGCCGAGAGAGAGAGAGAAAGAGCGCAGAGAGAGAGAAAGAGAAAGAAAGAGCGCACAGAGAGAAAGTGCGCAGAGAGAGAAAGAGCGCAGAGAGAAAGAAAGAGCGCAGAGAGAGAGAGAGAGAAAGAGCGCAGAGAGAGAAAGAAAGAGCGCAAAGAGAGAAAAAAAGAGCGCAGAAAGAAAGAAAGAGCGCAGAGAGAAAGAAAGAAAGAGCGCAGAGAGAGAGAAAGAGCGCAGAGAGAGAAAGAGAAAGAAAGAGCGCAGAGAGAGAGAGAGAGGGCGCAGAGAGAGAGAATAAGCGCAGAGAGAGAAATAAAGAGCGCAGAGAGAGAAAGAAAGAGCGCAGAGAAAGAAAGAGCGCAGAGAGAGAAAGAAAGAGCGCAGAGAGAGAAAGAAAGAGAGCAGAGAGAGAAAGAAAGAGAGCAGAGAGAGAAAGAAAGAGCGCAAAGAGAGAAAAAAAGAACGCAAAGAGAGAAAAAAAGAGCGCAGAGAGAAAGAAAGAAAGAGCGCAGAGAGAAAGAAAGAGCGCAGAGAGAGAGAGCGCAGAGAGAGAAAGAGAAAGAAAGAGCGCAGAGAGAGAAAGAGAAAGAAAGAGCGCAGAGAGAGAGAGAGAAAGAGCGCAGAGAGAGAAAGAAAGAGCGCAGAAAGAGAGAAAGAGAAAGAAGAGCGCAGAGAGAGAAAGAAAGAGCGCAGAGAGAGAGAAAGAGCGCAGAGAGAGAGAAAGAGCGCAGAGAGAGAGAAAGAGCGCAGAGAGAGAGAAAGAGCACAGAGAGAGAGAAAGAGCGCAGAGAGAGAGAAAGAAAGAGCGCATAGAGAGAGCAAGAGCGCAGAGAGAGAAAGAAAGAGCGCAGAGAGAAAGAAAGAGCGCAGAGAGAGAGCGCAGAGAGAGAGAAAGAGCGCAGAGAGAGAAATAAAGAGCGCAGAGAGAGAAATAAAGAGCGCAGAGAGAGAAATAAAGAGCGCAGAGAGAGAAATAAAGAGCGCAGAGAAAGAAAGAGCGCAGAGAGAGAGAAAGAAAGAGCGCAGATAGAGAAAGAAAGAGCGCAAAGAGAGAAAAAAAGAGCGC
The DNA here is from genome assembly GCF_040206685.1 of Ascaphus truei. Lineage (NCBI taxonomy): Eukaryota > Metazoa > Chordata > Amphibia > Anura > Ascaphidae > Ascaphus > Ascaphus truei. The sequence continues at coordinate 42,482,522 of NC_134501.1, read as the reverse complement.
AAAGAGAGAAAAAAAGAGCGCAGAGAGAGAAATAAAGAGCGCAGAGAGAGAAATAAAGAGCGCAGAGAGAGAAATAAAGAGCGCAGAGAAAGAAAGAGCGCAGAGAGAGAGAAAGAAAGAGCGCAGAGAGAGAAAGAAAGAGCGCAAAGAGAGAAAAAAAGAGCGCAAAGAGAGAAAAAAAGAGCGCAAAGAGAGAAAAAAAGAGCGCAAAGAGAGAAAAAAAGAGCGCAAAGAGAGAAAAAAAGAGCGCAGAGAGAAAGAAAGAGCGCAGAGAGAGAGAGCGCAGAGAGAGAAAGAGAAAGAAAGAGCGCAGAGAGAGAGAGAGAGAAAGAGCGCCGAGAGAGAGAAAGAGCGCAGAGAGAGAGAAAGAGAAAGAAAGAGCGCAGAGAGAGAAAGAGCGCAGAGAGAAAGAGCGCAGAGAAAGAGAGAGAGAGAGCGCAGAGAGAGAAAGAAAGAGCGCAAAGAGAGAAAAAAAGAGCGCAGAAAGAAAGAAAGAGCGCAGAGAGAGAGAAAGAAAGAGCGCAGAGAGAGAGAGAGAAAGAGCGCAGAGAGAGAGAGAAAGAGCGCAGAGAGAGAAAGAGCGCAGAGAGAGAAAGAGCGCAGAGAGAGAGAGAGCGCAGAGAGAGAAAGAGTGCAGAGAGAGAGAGAAAGAACGCAGAGAGAGAGAGAAAGAGCGCAGAGAGAGAGAGAAAGAGCGCAGAGAGAGAGAAAGAGCGCAGAGAGAGAGAAAGAGCGCAGAGAGAGAGAAAGAGCACAGAGAGAGAGAGAAAGAAAGAGCGCAGAGAGAGAAAGAAATAGCGCAGAGAGAGAAAGAAATAGCGCAGAGAGAGAGAAAGAGCGCAGAGAGAGAGAGGAAGAAAGAGCGCAGAGAGAGAGAAAGAAAAAGCGCAGAGAGAGAAAGAAAGAGCGCAGAGAGAGAGAAAGAGCGCAGAGAGTGAGAGAGAAAGAGCGCAGAGAGAAAGAAAGAGCGCAGAGAGAGAGAGAAAGAAAGAGCGCAGAGAGAGAGAGAAAGAAAGAGCGCAGAGAGAGAAAGAAATAGTGCAGAGAGAGAAAGAAATAGCGCAGAGAGAGAGAAAGAGCGCAGAGAGAGAGAGGAAGAAAGAGCGCAGAGAGAGAGAAAGAAAGAGCGCAGAGAGAGAGAGAAAGAAAGAGCGCAGAGAGAGAAAGAAATAGCGCAGAGAGAGAAAGAAATAGCGCAGAGAGAGAGAAAGAGCGTAGAGAGAGAGAGGAAGAAAGAGCGCAGAGAGAGAGAGAAAGAAAGAGCGCAGAGAGAGAAAGAAATAGCGCAGAGAGAGAAAGAAATAGCGCAGAGAGAGAGAAAGAGCGCAGAGAGAGAGAGGAAGAAAGAGCGCAGAGAGAGAGAAAGAAAGAGCGCAGAGAGAGAGAGAAAGAAAGAGCGCAGAGAGAGAAAGAAATAGCGCAGAGAGAGAAAGAAATAGCGCAGAGAGAGAGAAAGAGCGTAGAGAGAGAGAGGAAGAAAGAGCGCAGAGAGAGAGAAAGAAAAAGCGCAGAGAGAGAAAGAAAGAGCGCAGAGAGAGAGAAAGAGCGCAGAGAGTGAGAGAGAAAGAGCGCAGAGAGAAAGAAAGAGCGCAGAGAGAGAGAGAAAGAAAGAGCGCATAGAGAGAGAGAAAGAAAGAGCGCAGAGAGAGAAAGAAATAGCGCAGAGAGAGAAAGAAATAGCGCAGAGAGAGAGAAAGAGCGCAGAGAGAGAGAGGAAGAAAGAGCGCAGAGAGAGAGAAAGAAAGAGCGCAGAGAGAAAGAAAGAGCACATAGAGAGAGAAAGAGCGCAGAGAGAGAGAAAAAGCGCAGAAAGAGAAATAAAGAGCGCAGAGAGAGAAAGAAAGAGCGCAGAGAGAGAAAGAAAGAGCGCAGAGAAAGAAAGAGCGCAGAGAGAGAGAAAGAAAGAGCGCAGAGAGAGAAAGAAAGAGAGCAGAGAGAGAAAGAAAGAGCGCAAAGAGAGAAAAAAAGAGCGCAGAGAGAAAGAAAGAAAGAGCGCAGAGAGAAAGAAAGAGCGCAGAGAAAGAGCGCAGAGAGAGAGAGAAAGAGCGCAGAGAGAGAGAAAGAGAAAGAAAGAGCGCAGAGAGAGAAAGAAAAAGCGCAGAGAGAGAAAGAAAGAGCGCAGAGAGAGAGAAAGAGCGCAGAGAGAGAGAAAGAGCGCAGAGAGAGAGAAAGAGCGCAGAGAGAGAGAAAGAGCGCAGAGAGAGAGAAAGAGCGCAGAGAGAGAGAAAGAGCACAGAGAGAGAGAAAGAAAGAGCGCAGAGAGAGAAATAAAGAGCGCAGAGAGAGAAATAAAGAGCGCAGAGAGAGAAATAAAGAGCGCAGAGAGAGAGAGAAAGAAAGAGCGCAGAGAGAGAGAGAAAGAAAGAGCGCAGAGAGAGAGAGGAAGAAAGAGCGCAGAGAGAGAGAAAGAGCGCAGAGAGAGAGAAAGAGCGCAGAGAGAGAGAAAGAGCGCAGAGAGAGAGAAAGAGCACAGAGAGAGAGAAAGAGCACAGAGAGAGAGAAAGAGCACAGAGAGAGAGAAAGAGCACAGAGAGAGAGAAAGAGCATAGAGAGAGAGAAAGAGCACAGAGAGAGAGAAAGAGCACAGAGAGAGAGAGAGAGCACAGAGAGAGAGAAAGAGCACAGAGAGAGAGAAAGAGCACAGAGAGAGAGAAAGAAAGAGCGCAGAGACAGATAAAGAAAGAGCGCAGAGAGAGAGCGCAGAGAGAGAGAGAGAGCGCAGATAGAGAAATAAAGAGCGCAGAGAGAGAAATAAAGAGCGCAGAGAGAAATAAAGAGCGCAGAGAGAGAAATAAAGAGCGCAGAGAGAGAAATAAAGAGCGCAGAGAGAGAAATAAAGAGCGCAGAGAGAGAAATAAAGAGCGCAGAGAGAGAAATAAAAAGCGCAGAGAGAGAAATAAAGAGCGCAGAGAAAGAAAGAGCGCAGAGAGAGATAAAGAAAGAGCGCAGAGAGAGAGAAAAAGAGCGCAAAGAGAGAAAAAAAGAGCGCAGAGAGAAAGAAAGAAAGAGCGCAGAGAGAAAGAAAGAGCGCAGAGAGAGAGAGCGCAGAGAGAGAAAGAGAAAGAAAGAGCGCAGAGAGAGAGAGAAAGAGCGCAGAGAGAGAGAGAGAGAAAGAGCGCAGAGAGAGAGAAAGAGAAAGAAAGAGCGCAGAGAGAGAAAGTGCGCAGAGAGAGAAAGAGCGCAGAGAGAAAGAAAGAGCGCAGAGAGAGAGAGAGAGAAAGAGCGCAGAGAGAGAAAGAAAGAGCGCAAAGAGAGAAAAAAAGAGCGCAGAAAGAAAGAAAGAAAGAGCGCAGAGAGAGAGAAAGAGAAAGAAAGAGCGCAGAGAGAGAAAGAAAGAGTGCAGAGAGAGAAAGAAAGAGCGCAGAGAGAGAGAAAAAGCACAGAGAGAGAGAAAGAGCGCAGAGAGAGAGAAAGAGCACAGAGAGAGAGAAAGAGCACAGAGAGAGAGAAAGAAAGAGCGCAGAGAGAGAGAAAGAGCGCAGAGAGAGAGAAAGAGCGCAGAGAGAGAGAAAGAGCACAGAGAGAGAGAAATATAGAGCGCAGAGAGAGAAATAAAGAGCGCAGAGAGAGAAATAAAGAGCGCAGAGAGAGAAATAAAGAGCGCAGAGAGAGAAATAAAGAGCGCAGAGAGAGAGAGAAAGAAAGAGCACAGAGAGAGAGAGGAAGAAAGAGCGCAGAGAGAGAAAGAAAGAGCGCAGAGAGAGAAAGAAAGAGTGCAGAGAGAGAAAGAAAGAGCGCAGAGAGAGAGAAAAAGCACAGAGAGAGAGAAAGAGCGCAGAGAGAGAGAAAGAGCGCAGAGAGAGAGAAAGAGCGCAGAGAGAGAGAAAGAGCACAGAGAGAGAGAAAGAGCACAGAGAGAGAGAAAGAGCACAGAGAGAGAGAAAGAGCACAGAGAGAGAGAAAGAAAGAGCGCAGAGAGAGAGAAAGAAAGAGCGCAGAGAGAGAGCGCAGAGAGAGAGAGCGCAGAGAGAGAAATAAAGAGCGTAGAGAGAGAAATAAAGAGCGCAGAGAGAGAAATAAAGAGCGCAGAGAGAGAAATAAAGAGCGCAGAGAGAGAAATAAAGAGCGCAGAGAGAGAAATAAAAAGCGCAGAGAGAGAAATAAAGAGCGCAGAGAAAGAAAGAGTGCAGAGAGAGAGAAAGAAAGAGCGCAGAGAGAGAGAAAAAGAGCGCAAAGAGAGAAAAAAAGAGCGCAGAGAGAAAGAAAGAAAGAGCGCAGAGAGAAAGAAAGAGCGCAGAGAGAGAGAGCGCAGAGAGAGAGAGAGAAAGAGCGCAGAGGGAGAGAAAGAAAGAGCGCAGAGAGAGAGAAAGTAAGAGTGCAGAGAGAAAGAAAGAGCGCAGAGAGAAAGAAAGAAAGAGCGCAGAGAGAGAGAGAGAAAGAAAAAGCGCAGAGAAAGAAAGAGCGCAGAGAGAGGAAGAAAGAGCGCAGAGAAAGAGAGAAAGAAAGATCGCAGAGAGAGAGAAAGAGCGCAGAGAGAGAGAAAGAAAGAGCGCAGAGAGAGAGCGGAGAGAGAGAGCGCAGAGAGAGAGAGAGAAAGAAAGAGCGCAGAGAGAGAGAGAGAAAGAGCGCAGAGTGAGAGAGAAAGAGCGCAGAGAGAAAGAAAGAAAGAGCGCAGAGAGAGAAAGAAAGAGCGCAGAGAGAGAGAAAGAGAGCAGAGAGAAATAAAGTGCGCAGAGAGAAAGAAAGAGCGCAGAGAGAAAGAAAGAGCTCAGAGAGAGAGAAAGAAAGAGCGCAGAGAGAGAGAGAAAGAGCGCAGAGAGAAAGAAAGAAAGAGCGCAGAGAGAGAGAGAAAGAAAGAGCGCAGAGAGAGAAAGAAAGAGCGCAGAGAGAGAGAGAGAGCGCAGAGAGAGAGGAAGAAAGAGCGCAGAGAGAGAGAGAAAGAGCGCAGAGAGAGAGAGAAAGAGCGCAGAGAAAGAGAAAGAGCGCAGAGAGAGAAAGAGAAAGAAAGAGCGCAGAGAGTGAAAGAGCGCAAAGAGAGAAAGAGCGCAGAGAGAAAGAAAGAGCGCAGAGAGAGAGAGAGAAAGAGCGCAGAGAGAGAGAGAGAAAGAGCGCAGAGAGAGAGAAAGAGCGCAGAAAGAAAGAAAGAGCGCAGAGAGAGAGAAAGAAAGTGCGCAGAGAGAAAGAAAGAGCGCAGAGAGAGAGCGCAGAGAGAGAAAGAGAAAGAAAGAGCGCAGAGAGAGAGAGAGAAAGAGCGCAGAGTGAGAGAGAGAAAGAGCGCAGAGAGAGAGAAAGAGAAAGAAAGAGCGCAGAGAGATAGAAAGAGCGCAGAGAGAGAGAGAGAAAGAGCGCAGAGGGAGAGAAAGAAAGAGCGCAGAGAGAGAGAAAGTAAGAGTGCAGAGAGAAAGAAAGAGCGCAGAGAGAAAGAAAGAAAGAGCGCAGAGAGAGAGAGAGAAAGAAAAAGCGCAGAGAAAGAAAGAGCGCAGAGAGAGGAAGAAAGAGCGCAGAGAAAGAGAGAAAGAAAGATCGCAGAGAGAGAGAAAGAGCGCAGAGAGAGAGAAAGAAAGAGCGCAGAGAGAGAGCGGAGAGAGAGAGCGCAGAGAGAGAGAGCGCAGAAAGAGAGAGAGTGCAGAGAGAGAGAGAGCACAGAGAGAGAGAGAGCGCAGAAAGAGAGAGAGTGCAGAGAGAGACAGAGCGCAGAGAGAGAGAATGAGCGCAGAGAGAAAGAAAGAACGCAGAGAGAGAGAAAGAGAGCAGAGAGAAAGAAAGTGCGCAGAGAGAGAAAGAAAGAGCGCAGAGAGAGAGAAAGAGCGCAGAGAGAGAGAAAGAGCGCAGAGAGAGAAAGTGCGCAGAGAGAAAGAAAGAGCGCAGATAGAGAGAGAGAGCTCAGAGAGAGAGAAAAAAAGAGCGCAGAGAGAGAGAAAAAAAGAGCGCAGAGAGAGAGAAAGAAAAAGTGCAGAGAGAGAAAGAAAGAGCGCAGAGAGAGAGAGAAAGAAAGAGCGCAGAGAGAGAAAGAAAGAGCGCAGAGAGAGAGAGGAAGAAAGAGCGCAGAGAGAGAGAAAGAGCGCAGAGAGAGAGAGAAAGAGCGCAGAGAGAGAAAGAGCAGAGAGAGAGAAAGAGCACAGAGAGAGAGAAAGAGAACAGAGAGAGAGAAAGAAAGAGCACAGAGAGAGAGAAAGAAAGAGCGCAGAGAGAGAAAGAAAGAGTGCAGAGAGAGAGCGCAGAGAGAGAGAGAGAGTGCAGAGAGAGAAATAAAGAGCGCAGAGAGAGAAATAAAGAGCGCAGAGAGAGAAATAAAGAGCGCAGAGAGAGAAAGAAAGAGCGCAGAGAGAGAGAAAAAGAGCGCAAAGAGAGAAAAAAAGAGCGCAGAGAGAAAGAAAGAAAGAGCGCAGAGAGAAAGAAAGAAAGAGCGCAGAGAGAGAGAGCGCAGAGAGAGAAAGAGAAAGAAAGAGCGCAGAGAGAGAGAGAGAGAAAGAGCGCCGAGAGAGAGAGAGAAAGAGCGCAGAGAGAGAGAAAGAGAAAGAAAGAGCGCACAGAGAGAAAGTGCGCAGAGAGAGAAAGAGCGCAGAGAGAAAGAAAGAGCGCAGAGAGAGAGAGAGAGAAAGAGCGCAGAGAGAGAAAGAAAGAGCGCAAAGAGAGAAAAAAAGAGCGCAGAAAGAAAGAAAGAGCGCAGAGAGAAAGAAAGAAAGAGCGCAGAGAGAGAGAAAGAGCGCAGAGAGAGAAAGAGAAAGAAAGAGCGCAGAGAGAGAGAGAGAGGGCGCAGAGAGAGAGAATAAGCGCAGAGAGAGAAATAAAGAGCGCAGAGAGAGAAAGAAAGAGCGCAGAGAAAGAAAGAGCGCAGAGAGAGAAAGAAAGAGCGCAGAGAGAGAAAGAAAGAGAGCAGAGAGAGAAAGAAAGAGAGCAGAGAGAGAAAGAAAGAGCGCAAAGAGAGAAAAAAAGAACGCAAAGAGAGAAAAAAAGAGCGCAGAGAGAAAGAAAGAAAGAGCGCAGAGAGAAAGAAAGAGCGCAGAGAGAGAGAGCGCAGAGAGAGAAAGAGAAAGAAAGAGCGCAGAGAGAGAAAGAGAAAGAAAGAGCGCAGAGAGAGAGAGAGAAAGAGCGCAGAGAGAGAAAGAAAGAGCGCAGAAAGAGAGAAAGAGAAAGAAGAGCGCAGAGAGAGAAAGAAAGAGCGCAGAGAGAGAGAAAGAGCGCAGAGAGAGAGAAAGAGCGCAGAGAGAGAGAAAGAGCGCAGAGAGAGAGAAAGAGCACAGAGAGAGAGAAAGAGCGCAGAGAGAGAGAAAGAAAGAGCGCATAGAGAGAGCAAGAGCGCAGAGAGAGAAAGAAAGAGCGCAGAGAGAAAGAAAGAGCGCAGAGAGAGAGCGCAGAGAGAGAGAAAGAGCGCAGAGAGAGAAATAAAGAGCGCAGAGAGAGAAATAAAGAGCGCAGAGAGAGAAATAAAGAGCGCAGAGAGAGAAATAAAGAGCGCAGAGAAAGAAAGAGCGCAGAGAGAGAGAAAGAAAGAGCGCAGAGAGAGAAAGAAAGAGCGCAAAGAGAGAAAAAAAGAGCGCAAAGAGAGAAAAAAAGAGCGCAGAGAGAGAAATAAAGAGCGCAGAGAGAGAAATAAAGAGCGCAGAGAGAGAAATAAAGAGCGCAGAGAAAGAAAGAGCGCAGAGAGAGAGAAAGAAAGAGCGCAGAGAGAGAAAGAAAGAGCGCAAAGAGAGAAAAAAAGAGCGCAAAGAGAGAAAAAAAGAGCGCAAAGAGAGAAAAAAAGAGCGCAAGAGAGAAAAAAAGAGCGCAGAGAGAAAGAAAGAAAGAGCGCAGAGAGAAAGAAAGAGCGCAGAGAGAGAGAGCGCAGAGAGAGAAAGAGAAAGAAAGAGCGCAGAGAGAGAGAGAGAGAAAGAGCGCCGAGAGAGAGAAAGAGCGCAGAGAGAGAGAAAGAGAAAGAAAGAGCGCAGAGAGAGAAAGAGCGCAGAGAGAAAGAGCGCAGAGAAAGAGAGAGAGAGAGCGCAGAGAGAGAAAGAAAGAGCGCAAAGAGAGAAAAAAAGAGCGCAGAAAGAAAGAAAGAGCGCAGAGAGAGAGAAAGAAAGAGCGCAGAGAGAGAGAGAGAAAGAGCGCAGAGAGAGAGAGAAAGAGCGCAGAGAGAGAAAGAGCGCAGAGAGAGAAAGAGCGCAGAGAGAGAGAGAGCGCAGAGAGAGAAAGAGTGCAGAGAGAGAGAGAAAGAACGCAGAGAGAGAGAGAAAGAGCGCAGAGAGAGAGAGAAAGAGCGCAGAGAGAGAGAAAGAGCGCAGAGAGAGAGAAAGAGCGCAGAGAGAGAGAAAGAGCACAGAGAGAGAGAGAAAGAAAGAGCGCAGAGAGAGAAAGAAATAGCGCAGAGAGAGAAAGAAATAGCGCAGAGAGAGAGAAAGAGCGCAGAGAGAGAGAGGAAGAAAGAGCGCAGAGAGAGAGAAAGAAAAAGCGCAGAGAGAGAAAGAAAGAGCGCAGAGAGAGAGAAAGAGCGCAGAGAGTGAGAGAGAAAGAGCGCAGAGAGAAAGAAAGAGCGCAGAGAGAGAGAGAAAGAAAGAGCGCAGAGAGAGAGAGAAAGAAAGAGCGCAGAGAGAGAAAGAAATAGCGCAGAGAGAGAAAGAAATAGCGCAGAGAGAGAGAAAGAGCGCAGAGAGAGAGAGGAAGAAAGAGCGCAGAGAGAGAGAAAGAAAGAGCGCAGAGAGAGAGAGAAAGAAAGAGCGCAGAGAGAGAAAGAAATAGCGCAGAGAGAGAAAGAAATAGCGCAGAGAGAGAGAAAGAGCGCAGAGAGAGAGAGGAAGAAAGAGCGCAGAGAGAGAGAAAGAAAAAGCGCAGAGAGAGAAAGAAAGAGCGCAGAGAGAGAGAAAGAGCGCAGAGAGTGAGAGAGAAAGAGCGCAGAGAGAAAGAAAGAGCGCAGAGAGAGAGAGAAAGAAAGAGCGCAGAGAGAGAGAGAAAGAAAGAGCGCAGAGAGAGAAAGAAATAGCGCAGAGAGAGAAAGAAATAGCGCAGAGAGAGAGAAAGAGCGCAGAGAGAGAGAGGAAGAAAGAGCGCAGAGAGAGAGAAAGAAAGAGCGCAGAGAGAAAGAAAGAGCACATAGAGAGAGAAAGAGCGCAGAGAGAGAGAAAAAGCGCAGAAAGAGAAATAAAGAGCGCAGAGAGAGAAAGAAAGAGCGCAGAGAGAGAAAGAAAGAGCGCAGAGAAAGAAAGAGCGCAGAGAGAGAAAGAAATAGCGCAGAGAGAGAAAGAAATAGCGCAGAGAGAGAGAAAGAGCGCAGAGAGAGAGAGGAAGAAAGAGCGCAGAGAGAGAGAAAGAAAAAGCGCAGAGAGAGAAAGAAAGAGCGCAGAGAGAGAGAAAGAGCGCAGAGAGTGAGAGAGAAAGAGCGCAGAGAGAAAGAAAGAGCGCAGAGAGAGAGAGAAAGAAAGAGCGCAGAGAGAGAGAGAAAGAAAGAGCGCAGAGAGAGAAAGAAATAGCGCAGAGAGAGAAAGAAATAGCGCAGAGAGAGAGAAAGAGCGCAGAGAGAGAGAGGAAGAAAGAGCGCAGAGAGAGAGAAAGAAAGAGCGCAGAGAGAAAGAAAGAGCACATAGAGAGAGAAAGAGCGCAGAGAGAGAGAAAAAGCGCAGAAAGAGAAATAAAGAGCGCAGAGAGAGAAAGAAAGAGCGCAGAGAGAGAAAGAAAGAGCGCAGAGAAAGAAAGAGCGCAGAGAGAGAGAAAGAAAGAGCGCAGAGAGAGAAAGAAAGAGAGCAGAGAGAGAAAGAAAGAGCGCAAAGAGAGAAAAAAAGAGCGCAGAGAGAAAGAAAGAAAGAGCGCAGAGAGAAAGAAAGAGCGCAGAGAAAGAGCGCAGAGAGAGAGAAAGAGCGCAGAGAGAGAGAAAGAGCGCAGAGAGAGAGAAAGAGCGCAGAGAGAGAGAAAGAGCGCAGAGAGAGAGAAAGAGCGCAGAGAGAGAGAAAGAGCACAGAGAGAGAGAAAGAAAGAGCGCAGAGAGAGAAATAAAGAGCGCAGAGAGAGAAATAAAGAGCGCAGAGAGAGAAATAAAGAGCGCAGAGAGAGAGAGAAAGAAAGAGCGCAGAGAGAGAGAGAAAGAAAGAGCGCAGAGAGAGAGAGGAAGAAAGAGCGCAGAGAGAGAGAAAGAGCGCAGAGAGAGAGAAAGAGCGCAGAGAGAGAGAAAGAGCGCAGAGAGAGAGAAAGAGCACAGAGAGAGAGAAAGAGCACAGAGAGAGAGAAAGAGCACAGAGAGAGAGAAAGAGCACAGAGAGAGAGAAAGAGCATAGAGAGAGAGAGAAAGAGCACAGAGAGAGAGAAAGAGCACAGAGAGAGAGAGAGAGCACAGAGAGAGAGAAAGAGCACAGAGAGAGAGAAAGAGCACAGAGAGAGAGAAAGAAAGAGCGCAGAGACAGATAAAGAAAGAGCGCAGAGAGAGAGCGCAGAGAGAGAGAGAGAGCGCAGATAGAGAAATAAAGAGCGCAGAGAGAGAAATAAAGAGCGCAGAGAGAAATAAAGAGCGCAGAGAGAGAAATAAAGAGCGCAGAGAGAGAAATAAAGAGCGCAGAGAGAGAAATAAAGAGCGCAGAGAGAGAAATAAAGAGCGCAGAGAGAGAAATAAAGAGCGCAGAGAGAGAAATAAAAAGCGCAGAGAGAGAAATAAAGAGCGCAGAGAAAGAAAGAGCGCAGAGAGAGATAAAGAAAGAGCGCAGAGAGAGAGAAAAAGAGCGCAAAGAGAGAAAAAAAGAGCGCAGAGAGAAAGAAAGAAAGAGCGCAGAGAGAAAGAAAGAGCGCAGAGAGAGAGAGCGCAGAGAGAGAAAGAGAAAGAAAGAGCGCAGAGAGAGAGAGAAAGAGCGCAGAGAGAGAGAGAGAGAAAGAGCGCAGAGAGAGAGAAAGAGAAAGAAAGAGCGCAGAGAGAGAAAGTGCGCAGAGAGAGAAAGAGCGCAGAGAGAAAGAAAGAGCGCAGAGAGAGAGAGAGAGAAAGAGCGCAGAGAGAGAAAGAAAGAGCGCAAAGAGAGAAAAAAAGAGCGCAGAAAGAAAGAAAGAAAGAGCGCAGAGAGAGAGAAAGAGAAAGAAAGAGCGCAGAGAGAGAAAGAAAGAGTGCAGAGAGAGAAAGAAAGAGCGCAGAGAGAGAGAAAAAGCACAGAGAGAGAGAAAGAGCGCAGAGAGAGAGAAAGAGCACAGAGAGAGAGAAAGAGCACAGAGAGAGAGAAAGAAAGAGCGCAGAGAGAGAGAAAGAGCGCAGAGAGAGAGAAAGAGCGCAGAGAGAGAGAAAGAGCACAGAGAGAGAGAAATATAGAGCGCAGAGAGAGAAATAAAGAGCGCAGAGAGAGAAATAAAGAGCGCAGAGAGAGAAATAAAGAGCGCAGAGAGAGAAATAAAGAGCGCAGAGAGAGAGAGAAAGAAAGAGCACAGAGAGAGAGAGGAAGAAAGAGCGCAGAGAGAAAGAGCGCAGAGAGAGAGAAAGAGCGCAGAGAGAGAGAAAGAGCGCAGAGAGAGAGAAAGAGCGCAGAGAGAGAGAAAGAGCACAGAGAGAGAGAAAGAGCACAGAGAGAGAGAAAGAGCACAGAGAGAGAGAAAGAGCACAGAGAGAGAGAAAGAAAGAGCGCAGAGAGAGAGAAAGAAAGAGCGCAGAGAGAGAGCGCAGAGAGAGAGAGCGCAGAGAGAGAAATAAAGAGCGTAGAGAGAGAAATAAAGAGCGCAGAGAGAGAAATAAAGAGCGCAGAGAGAGAAATAAAGAGCGCAGAGAGAGAAATAAAGAGCGCAGAGAGAGAAATAAAAAGCGCAGAGAGAGAAATAAAGAGCGCAGAGAAAGAAAGAGTGCAGAGAGAGAGAAAGAAAGAGCGCAGAGAGAGAGAAAAAGAGCGCAAAGAGAGAAAAAAAGAGCGCAGAGAGAAAGAAAGAAAGAGCGCAGAGAGAAAGAAAGAGCGCAGAGAGAGAGAGCGCAGAGAGAGAAAGAGAAAGAAAGAGCGCAGAGAGAGAGAAAGAGCGCCGAGAGAGAGAGAGAAAGAGCGCAGAGAGAAAGAAAGAGCGCAGAGAGAGAGAGAGAGAAAGAGCGCAGAGAGAGAAAGAAAGAGCGCAAAGAGAGAAAAAAAGAGCGCAGAAAGAAAGAAAGAGCGCAGAGAGAAAGAAAGAAAGAGCGCAGAGAGAGAGAAAGAGCGCAGAGAGAGAAAGAGAAAGAAAGAACGCAGAGAGAGAGAGAGCGCAGAGAGAGAGAGAGAAATAGCGCAGAGAGAGAGAGAGCGCAGAGAGAGAAAGAAAGAGCGCAGAGAGAGAAAGAGCGCAGAGAGAGAAAGAGCGCAGAGAGAGAAAGAGCGCAGAGAGAGAAAGAGCGCAGAGAGAAAGAAAGAGCGCAGAGAGAGAAGAGCGCAGAGAGAAAGAAAGAGCGCAGAGAGAGAGAGAAAGAGCGCAGAGAGAGAGAAAGAGCGCAGAGAGAGAGAAAGAGCGCAGAGAGAGAGAAAAAAAGAGTGCAGAGAGAGAAAGAAAAAGCGCAGAGAGAGACAAAGAGCGCAGAGAGAGAGAAAGAAAGAGCGCAGAGAGAGAAAGAAAGAGCGCAGAGAGAGAAAGAAAGAGCGCAGAGAGTGAGAGAATAAGAGCGCAGAGAGAAAGAAAGAGCGCAGAGAGAGAGAGAAAGAAAGAGCGCAGAGAGAGAGAGAAAGAAAGAGCGCAGAGAGAGAGGAAGAAAGAGCGCAGAGAGAAAGAAAGAGAACATAGAGAGAGAAAGAGCGCAGAGAGAGAGAGAAAGAGCGCAGAGAGAGAGCGCAGACAGAGAGAGAGCGCAGAGAGAGTGAGCGCAGAGAGAAAGAGAGAGAGAGCGCAGAGAGAGAGAAAGAAAGAGCGCAGAGAGAGAGAAAGAAAGAGCGCAGAGAGAGAGAAAGAGCGTAGAGAAAAAAAGAGCGTAGAGAGAGAGAGAGGAAGAAAGAGCGCAGACAGAGAAAGAAAGAGCGCAGACAGAGAAAGAAAGAGCGCAGAGAGAGAGAAAGAGCGCAGAGAGAGAGAAAGAGCGCAGAGAGAGAGAAAGAGCGCAGAGAGAGAGAAAGAGCGCAGAGAGAGAAAGAGCGCAGAGAGAGAAAGAGCACAGAGAGAGAAAGAGCACAGAGAGAGAGAAAGAGCGCAGAGAGAGAAAGAAAGAGCGCAGAGAGAGAAAGAAAGAGCGCAGAGAGAGAAAGAAAGAGCGCAGAGAGAGAGAAAGAAAGAGCGCAGAGAGAGAGCGCAGAGAGAGAAATAAAGAGCGCAGAGAGAGAAAGAAAGAGCGCAGAGAAAGAAAGAGCGCAGAGAGAGAGAAAGAAAGAGCGCAGAGAGAGAAAGAAAGAGCGCAAAGAGAGAAAAAAAGAGTGCAAAGAGAGAAAAAAAGAGCCCAGAGAGAAAGAAAGAGTGCAGCGAGAAAGAAAGAGCGCAGAGAGAGAGCGCAGAGAGAGAAAGAGAAAGAAAGAGCGCAGAGAGAGAAAGAGAAAGAAAGGCGCAGAAAGAGAGAGAGAAAGAGCGCAGAGAGAGAGAAAGAAAGAGCGCAAAGAGAGAAAGAAAGAGCGCAGAGAGAGAGAAAGAAAGAGCGCAGAGAGAGAAAGAAAGAGCGCAGAGAGAGAGAAAGAAAGAGCGCAGAGAGAAAGAGCGCAGAGAGAGAAAGAGAAAGAAAGAGCGCAGAGAGAGAAAGAGAAAGAAAGAGCGCAGAGAGAGAAAGAGAAAGAAAGAGCGCAGAGAGAGAGAGAAAGAGCGCAGAGAGAGAGAGAGAAAGAGCGCAGAGAGAGAGAGAGAAAGAGCGCAGAAAGAGAGAAAGAAAGAGCGCAGAGAGAGAAAGAAAGAGCGCAGAGAGAGAGAGCGCAGAGAGAAAGAAAGAGCGCAGAGAGAAAGAAAGTGCGCAGAGAGAAAGAAAGAGCGCAGAGAGAAAGAGCGCAGAGAGAGAAAGAGAAAGAAAGAGCGCAGAGAGAGAGAGAAAGAGCGCAGAGATTTAGAGAGAAAGAGCGCAGAGAGAGAGAAAGAGAAAGAAAGAGCGCAGAGAGAGAGAAAGAGCGCAGAGAGAGAGAAAGTAAGAGTGCAGAGAGAAAGAAAGAGCGCAGAGAGAAAGAAAGAAAGAGTGCAGAGAGAGAGAAAGAAAGAGCGCAGAGAGAGAAAGAGCGCAGAGAGAGAAAGAGCGCAGAGAGAGAAAGAGCGCAGAGAGAGAAAGAGCACAGAGAGAGAGAAAGAGCGCAGAGAGAGAGAAAGAACGCAGAGAGAGAAAGAAAGAGCGCAGAGAGAGAAAGAAAGAGCGCAGAGAGAGAAAGAAAGAGCGCAGAGAGAGAGAAAGAAAGAGCGCAGAGAGAGAGCACAGAGAGAGAGAGAGCGCAGAGAGAGAAATAAAGAGCGCAGAGAGAGAAAGAAAGAGCGCAGAGAGAGAAAGAAAGAGCGCAGAGAAAGAAAGAGCGCAGAGAGAGAGAAAGAAAGAGCGCAGAGAGAGAGAAAGAAAGAGCGCAGAGAGAGAAAGAAAGAGCGCAAAGAGAGAAAAAAAGAGCGCGAAGAGAGAAAAAAAGAGCGCAGAGAGAGAGAGCGCAGAGAGAGAAAGAAAGAGCGCAGAGAGAGAGAGAAAGAGCGCAGAGAGAGAGAAAGAAAGAGCGCAGAGAGAGAAAGAAAGAGCGCAGAGAGAGAGCGCAGAGAGAAAGAAAGAGCGCAGAGAGAGAGAAAGAGCGCAGAGAGAGAGAAAGAAAGTGCGCAGAGAGAAAGAAAGAGCGCAGAGAGAAAGAGCGCAGAGAGAGAAAGAGAAAGAAAGAGCACAGAGAGAGAAAGAGAAAGAAAGAGCGCAAAGAGAGAGAGAAAGAGCGCACAGAGAGAGAGAGAAAGAGCGCAGAGAGAGAAAGAAAGAGCGCAGAGAGAGAGAGCGCAGAGAGAGAGAAAGAGCGCCGAGAGAGAGAGAGAAAGAGCGCAGAGAGAAAGAAAGAGCGCAGAGAGAGAGAGAGAGAAAGAGCGCAGAGAGAGAAAGAAAGAGCGCAAAGAGAGAAAAAAAGAGCGCAGAAAGAAAGAAAGAGCGCAGAGAGAAAGAAAGAAAGAGCGCAGAGAGAGAGAAAGAGCGCAGAGAGAGAAAGAGAAAGAAAGAACGCAGAGAGAGAGAGAGCGCAGAGAGAGAGAGAGAAATAGCGCAGAGAGAGAGAGAGCGCAGAGAGAGAAAGAAAGAGCGCAGAGAGAGAAAGAGCGCAGAGAGAGAAAGAGCGCAGAGAGAGAAAGAGCGCAGAGAGAGAAAGAGCGCAGAGAGAAAGAAAGAGCGCAGAGAGAGAAGAGCGCAGAGAGAAAGAAAGAGCGCAGAGAGAGAGAGAAAGAGCGCAGAGAGAGAGAAAGAGCGCAGAGAGAGAGAAAGAGCGCAGAGAGAGAGAAAAAAAGAGTGCAGAGAGAGAAAGAAAAAGCGCAGAGAGAGACAAAGAGCGCAGAGAGAGAGAAAGAAAGAGCGCAGAGAGAGAAAGAAAGAGCGCAGAGAGAGAAAGAAAGAGCGCAGAGAGTGAGAGAATAAGAGCGCAGAGAGAAAGAAAGAGCGCAGAGAGAGAGAGAAAGAAAGAGCGCAGAGAGAGAGAGAAAGAAAGAGCGCAGAGAGAGAGGAAGAAAGAGCGCAGAGAGAAAGAAAGAGAACATAGAGAGAGAAAGAGCGCAGAGAGAGAGAGAAAGAGCGCAGAGAGAGAGCGCAGACAGAGAGAGAGCGCAGAGAGAGTGAGCGCAGAGAGAAAGAGAGAGAGAGCGCAGAGAGAGAGAAAGAAAGAGCGCAGAGAGAGAGAAAGAAAGAGCGCAGAGAGAGAGAAAGAGCGTAGAGAAAAAAAGAGCGTAGAGAGAGAGAGAGGAAGAAAGAGCGCAGACAGAGAAAGAAAGAGCGCAGACAGAGAAAGAAAGAGCGCAGAGAGAGAGAAAGAGCGCAGAGAGAGAGAAAGAGCGCAGAGAGAGAGAAAGAGCGCAGAGAGAGAGAAAGAGCGCAGAGAGAGAAAGAGCGCAGAGAGAGAAAGAGCACAGAGAGAGAAAGAGCACAGAGAGAGAGAAAGAGCGCAGAGAGAGAAAGAAAGAGCGCAGAGAGAGAAAGAAAGAGCGCAGAGAGAGAAAGAAAGAGCGCAGAGAGAGAGAAAGAAAGAGCGCAGAGAGAGAGCGCAGAGAGAGAAATAAAGAGCGCAGAGAGAGAAAGAAAGAGCGCAGAGAAAGAAAGAGCGCAGAGAGAGAGAAAGAAAGAGCGCAGAGAGAGAAAGAAAGAGCGCAAAGAGAGAAAAAAAGAGTGCAAAGAGAGAAAAAAAGAGCCCAGAGAGAAAGAAAGAGTGCAGCGAGAAAGAAAGAGCGCAGAGAGAGAGCGCAGAGAGAGAAAGAGAAAGAAAGAGCGCAGAGAGAGAAAGAGAAAGAAAGGCGCAGAAAGAGAGAGAGAAAGAGCGCAGAGAGAGAGAAAGAAAGAGCGCAAAGAGAGAAAGAAAGAGCGCAGAGAGAGAGAAAGAAAGAGCGCAGAGAGAGAAAGAAAGAGCGCAGAGAGAGAGAAAGAAAGAGCGCAGAGAGAAAGAGCGCAGAGAGAGAAAGAGAAAGAAAGAGCGCAGAGAGAGAAAGAGAAAGAAAGAGCGCAGAGAGAGAAAGAGAAAGAAAGAGCGCAGAGAGAGAGAGAAAGAGCGCAGAGAGAGAGAGAGAAAGAGCGCAGAGAGAGAGAGAGAAAGAGCGCAGAAAGAGAGAAAGAAAGAGCGCAGAGAGAGAAAGAAAGAGCGCAGAGAGAGAGAGCGCAGAGAGAAAGAAAGAGCGCAGAGAGAAAGAAAGTGCGCAGAGAGAAAGAAAGAGCGCAGAGAGAAAGAGCGCAGAGAGAGAAAGAGAAAGAAAGAGCGCAGAGAGAGAGAGAAAGAGCGCAGAGATTTAGAGAGAAAGAGCGCAGAGAGAGAGAAAGAGAAAGAAAGAGCGCAGAGAGAGAGAAAGAGCGCAGAGAGAGAGAAAGTAAGAGTGCAGAGAGAAAGAAAGAGCGCAGAGAGAAAGAAAGAAAGAGTGCAGAGAGAGAGAAAGAAAGAGCGCAGAGAGAGAAAGAGCGCAGAGAGAGAAAGAGCGCAGAGAGAGAAAGAGCGCAGAGAGAGAAAGAGCACAGAGAGAGAGAAAGAGCGCAGAGAGAGAGAAAGAACGCAGAGAGAGAAAGAAAGAGCGCAGAGAGAGAAAGAAAGAGCGCAGAGAGAGAAAGAAAGAGCGCAGAGAGAGAGAAAGAAAGAGCGCAGAGAGAGAGCACAGAGAGAGAGAGAGCGCAGAGAGAGAAATAAAGAGCGCAGAGAGAGAAAGAAAGAGCGCAGAGAGAGAAAGAAAGAGCGCAGAGAAAGAAAGAGCGCAGAGAGAGAGAAAGAAAGAGCGCAGAGAGAGAGAAAGAAAGAGCGCAGAGAGAGAAAGAAAGAGCGCAAAGAGAGAAAAAAAGAGCGCGAAGAGAGAAAAAAAGAGCGCAGAGAGAGAGAGCGCAGAGAGAGAAAGAAAGAGCGCAGAGAGAGAGAGAAAGAGCGCAGAGAGAGAGAAAGAAAGAGCGCAGAGAGAGAAAGAAAGAGCGCAGAGAGAGAGCGCAGAGAGAAAGAAAGAGCGCAGAGAGAGAGAAAGAGCGCAGAGAGAGAGAAAGAAAGTGCGCAGAGAGAAAGAAAGAGCGCAGAGAGAAAGAGCGCAGAGAGAGAAAGAGAAAGAAAGAGCACAGAGAGAGAAAGAGAAAGAAAGAGCGCAAAGAGAGAGAGAAAGAGCGCACAGAGAGAGAGAGAAAGAGCGCAGAGAGAGAAAGAAAGAGCGCAGAGAGAGAGAGCGCAGAGAGAGAGAAAGAGCGCCGAGAGAGAGAGAGAAAGAGCGCAGAGAGAAAGAAAGAGCGCAGAGAGAGAGAGAGAGAAAGAGCGCAGAGAGAGAAAGAAAGAGCGCAAAGAGAGAAAAAAAGAGCGCAGAAAGAAAGAAAGAGCGCAGAGAGAAAGAAAGAAAGAGCGCAGAGAGAGAGAAAGAGCGCAGAGAGAGAAAGAGAAAGAAAGAACGCAGAGAGAGAGAGAGCGCAGAGAGAGAGAGAGAAATAGCGCAGAGAGAGAGAGAGCGCAGAGAGAGAAAGAAAGAGCGCAGAGAGAGAAAGAGCGCAGAGAGAGAAAGAGCGCAGAGAGAGAAAGAGCGCAGAGAGAGAAAGAGCGCAGAGAGAAAGAAAGAGCGCAGAGAGAGAAGAGCGCAGAGAGAAAGAAAGAGCGCAGAGAGAGAGAGAAAGAGCGCAGAGAGAGAGAAAGAGCGCACAGAGAGAGAAAGAGCGCAGAGAGAGAGAAAACAAGAGTGCAGAGAGAGAAAGAAAAAGCGCAGAGAGAGACAAAGAGCGCAGAGAGAGAGAAAGAAAGAGCGCAGAGAGAGAAAGAAAGAGCGCAGAGAGAGAAAGAAAGAGCGCAGAGAGTGAGAGAATAAGAGCGCAGAGAGAAAGAAAGAGCGCAGAGAGAGAGAGAAAGAAAGAGCGCAGAGAGAGAGAGAAAGAAAGAGCGCAGAGAGAGAGGAAGAAAGAGCGCAGAGAGAAAGAAAGAGAACATAGAGAGAGAAAGAGCGCAGAGAGAGAGAGAAAGAGCGCAGAGAGAGAGCGCAGACAGAGAGAGAGCGCAGAGAGAGTGAGCGCAGAGAGAAAGAGAGAGAGAGCGCAGAGAGAGAGAAAGAAAGAGCGCAGAGAGAGAGAAAGAAAGAGCGCAGAGAGAGAGAAAGAGCGTAGAGAAAAAAAGAGCGTAGAGAGAGAGAGAGGAAGAAAGAGCGCAGACAGAGAAAGAAAGAGCGCAGACAGAGAAAGAAAGAGCGCAGAGAGAGAGAAAGAGCGCAGAGAGAGAGAAAGAGCGCAGAGAGAGAGAAAGAGCGCAGAGAGAGAAAGAGCACAGAGAGAGAAAGAGCACAGAGAGAGAGAAAGAGCGCAGAGAGAGAAAGAAAGAGCGCAGAGAGAGAAAGAAAGAGCGCAGAGAGAGAAAGAAAGAGCGCAGAGAGAGAGAAAGAAAGAGCGCAGAGAGAGAGCGCAGAGAGAGAAATAAAGAGCGCAGAGAGAGAAAGAAAGAGCGCAGAGAAATAAAGAGCGCAGAGAGAGAGAAAGAAAGAGCGCAGAGAGAGAAAGAAAGAGCGCAAAGAGAGAAAAAAAGAGTGCAAAGAGAGAAAAAAAGAGCCCAGAGAGAAAGAAAGAGTGCAGCGAGAAAGAAAGAGCGCAGAGAGAGAGCGCAGAGAGAGAAAGAGAAAGAAAGAGCGCAGAGAGAGAAAGAGAAAGAAAGGCGCAGAAAGAGAGAGAGAAAGAGCGCAGAGAGAGAGAAAGAAAGAGCGCAAAGAGAGAAAGAAAGAGCGCAGAGAGAGAGAAAGAAAGAGCGCAGAGAGAGAAAGAAAGAGCGCAGAGAGAGAGAAAGAAAGAGCGCAGAGAGAAAGAGCGCAGAGAGAGAAAGAGAAAGAAAGAGCGCAGAGAGAGAAAGAGAAAGAAAGAGCGCAGAGAGAGAAAGAGAAAGAAAGAGCGCAGAGAGAGAGAGAAAGAGCGCAGAGAGAGAGAGAGAAAGAGCGCAGAGAGAGAGAGAGAAAGAGCGCAGAAAGAGAGAAAGAAAGAGCGCAGAGAGAGAAAGAAAGAGCGCAGAGAGAGAGAGCGCAGAGAGAAAGAAAGAGCGCAGAGAGAAAGAAAGTGCGCAGAGAGAAAGAAAGAGCGCAGAGAGAAAGAGCGCAGAGAGAGAAAGAGAAAGAAAGAGCGCAGAGAGAGAGAGAAAGAGCGCAGAGATTTAGAGAGAAAGAGCGCAGAGAGAGAGAAAGAGAAAGAAAGAGCGCAGAGAGAGAGAAAGAGCGCAGAGAGAGAGAAAGTAAGAGTGCAGAGAGAAAGAAAGAGCGCAGAGAGAAAGAAAGAAAGAGTGCAGAGAGAGAGAAAGAAAGAGCGCAGAGAGAGAAAGAGCGCAGAGAGAGAAAGAGCGCAGAGAGAGAAAGAGCGCAGAGAGAGAAAGAGCACAGAGAGAGAGAAAGAGCGCAGAGAGAGAGAAAGAACGCAGAGAGAGAAAGAAAGAGCGCAGAGAGAGAAAGAAAGAGCGCAGAGAGAGAAAGAAAGAGCGCAGAGAGAGAGAAAGAAAGAGCGCAGAGAGAGAGCACAGAGAGAGAGAGAGCGCAGAGAGAGAAATAAAGAGCGCAGAGAGAGAAAGAAAGAGCGCAGAGAGAGAAAGAAAGAGCGCAGAGAAAGAAAGAGCGCAGAGAGAGAGAAAGAAAGAGCGCAGAGAGAGAGAAAGAAAGAGCGCAGAGAGAGAAAGAAAGAGCGCAAAGAGAGAAAAAAAGAGCGCGAAGAGAGAAAAAAAGAGCGCAGAGAGAGAGAGCGCAGAGAGAGAAAGAAAGAGCGCAGAGAGAGAGAGAAAGAGCGCAGAGAGAGAGAAAGAAAGAGCGCAGAGAGAGAAAGAAAGAGCGCAGAGAGAGAGCGCAGAGAGAAAGAAAGAGCGCAGAGAGAGAGAAAGAGCGCAGAGAGAGAGAAAGAAAGTGCGCAGAGAGAAAGAAAGAGCGCAGAGAGAAAGAGCGCAGAGAGAGAAAGAGAAAGAAAGAGCACAGAGAGAGAAAGAGAAAGAAAGAGCGCAAAGAGAGAGAGAAAGAGCGCACAGAGAGAGAGAGAAAGAGCGCAGAGAGAGAAAGAAAGAGCGCAGAGAGAGAGAGCGCAGAGAGAAAGAAAGAGCGCAGAGAGAAAGAAAGAGCGCAGAGAGAAAGAAAGAAAGAGTGCAGAGAGAGAGAAAGAAAGAGCGCAGAGAGAGAAAGAGCGCAGAGAGAGAAAGAGCGCAGAGAGAGAAAGAGCGCAGAGAGAGAAAGAGCACAGAGAGAGAGAAAGAGCGCAGAGAGAGAGAAAGAACGCAGAGAGAGAAAGAAAGAGCGCAGAGAGAGAAAGAAAGAGCGCAGAGAGAGAGAAAGAAAGAGCGCAGAGAGAGAGCGCAGAGAGAGAGAGAGCGCAGAGAGAGAAATAAAGAGCGCAGAGAGAAAGAAAGAGCGCAGAGAGAGAAAGAAAGAGAGCAGAGAAAGAAAGAGCGCAGAGAGAGAGAAAGAAAGAGCGCAGAGAGAGAAAGAAAGAGCGCAAAGAGAGAAAAAAAGAGCGCGAAGAGAGAAAAAAAGAGCGCAGAGAGAAAGAAAGAGCGCAGAGAGAGAGAGCGCAGAGAGAGAAAGAAAGAGCGCAGAGAGAGAGAGAAAGAGCGCAGAGAGAGAGAAAGAAAGAGCGCAGAGAGAGAAAGAAAGAGCGCAGAGAGAGAGCGCAGAGAGAAAGAAAGAGCGCAGAGAGAGAGAAAGAGCGCAGAGAGAGAGAAAGAAAGTGCGCAGAGAGAAAGAAAGAGCGCAGAGAGAAAGAGCGCAGAGAGAGAAAGAGAAAGAAAGAGCACAGAGAGAGAAAGAGAAAGAAAGAGCGCAAAGAGAAAGAGAAAGAGCGCACAGAGAGAGAGAGAGAAAGAGCGCAGAGAGAGAAAGAAAGAGCGCAGAGAGAAAGAAAGAAAGAGTGCAGAGAGAGAGAAAGAAAGAGCGCAGAGAGAGAAAGAGCGCAGAGAGAGAAAGAGCGCAGAGAGAGAAAGAGCGCAGAGAGAGAAAGAGCGCAGAGAGAGAAAGAGCACAGAGAGAGAGAAAGAGCGCAGAGAGAGAGAAAGAACGCAGAGAGAGAAAGAAAGAGCGCAGAGAGAGAAAGAAAGAGCGCAGAGAGAGAAAGAAAGAGCGCAGAGAGAGAGAAAGAAAGAGCGCAGAGAGAGAGCACAGAGAGAGAGAGAGCGCAGAGAGAGAAATAAAGAGCGCAGAGAGAGAAAGAAAGAGCGCAGAGAGAGAAAGAAAGAGCGCAGAGAAAGAAAGAGCGCAGAGAGAGAGAAAGAAAGAGCGCAGAGAGAGAAAGAAAGAGCGCAAAGAGAGAAAAAAAGAGCGCGAAGAGAGAAAAAGAGCGCAGAGAGAAAGAAAGAGCGCAGAGAGAGAGAGCGCAGAGAGAGAAAGAAAGAGCGCAGAGAGAGAGAGAAAGAGCGCAGAGAGAGAGAAAGAAAGAGCGCAGAGAGAGAAAGAAAGAGCGCAGAGAGAGAGCGCAGAGAGAAAGAAAGAGCGCAGAGAGAGAGAAAGAGCGCAGAGAGAGAGAAAGAAAGTGCGCAGAGAGAAAGAAAGAGCGCAGAGAGAAAGAGCGCAGAGAGAGAAAGAGAAAGAAAGAGCACAGAGAGAGAAAGAGAAAGAAAGAGCGCAAAGAGAGAGAGAAAGAGCGCACAGAGAGAGAGAGAAAGAGCGCAGAGAGAGAAAGAAAGAGCGCAGAGAGAGAGAGCGCAGAGAGAAAGAAAGAGCGCAGAGAGAAAGAAAGAGCGCAGAGAGAAAGAAAGAAAGAGTGCAGAGAGAGAGAAAGAAAGAGCGCAGAGAGAGAAAGAGCGCAGAGAGAGAAAGAGCGCAGAGAGAGAAAGAGCGCAGAGAGAGAAAGAGCACAGAGAGAGAGAAAGAGCGCAGAGAGAGAGAAAGAACGCAGAGAGAGAAAGAAAGAGCGCAGAGAGAGAAAGAAAGAGCGCAGAGAGAGAGAAAGAAAGAGCGCAGAGAGAGAGCGCAGAGAGAGAGAGAGCGCAGAGAGAGAAATAAAGAGCGCAGAGAGAGAAAGAAAGAGCGCAGAGAGAGAAAGAAAGAGCGCAGAGAAAGAAAGAGCGCAGAGAGAGAGAAAGAAAGAGCGCAGAGAGAGAAAGAAAGAGCGCAAAGAGAGAAAAAAAGAGCGCGAAGAGAGAAAAAAAGAGCGCAGAGAGAAAGAAAGAGCGCAGAGAGAGAGAGCGCAGAGAGAGAAAGAAAGAGCGCAGAGAGAGAGAGAAAGAGCGCAGAGAGAGAGAAAGAAAGAGCGCAGAGAGAGAAAGAAAGAGCGCAGAGAGAGAGCGCAGAGAGAAAGAAAGAGCGCAGAGAGAGAGAAAGAGCGCAGAGAGAGAGAAAGAAAGTGCGCAGAGAGAAAGAAAGAGCGCAGAGAGAAAGAGCGCAGAGAGAGAAAGAGAAAGAAAGAGCACAGAGAGAGAAAGAGAAAGAAAGAGCGCAAAGAGAAAGAGAAAGAGCGCACAGAGAGAGAGAGAAAGAGCGCAGAGAGAGAAAGAAAGAGCGCAGAGAGAAAGAAAGAAAGAGTGCAGAGAGAGAGAAAGAAAGAGCGCAGAGAGAGAAAGAGCGCAGAGAGAGAAAGAGCGCAGAGAGAGAAAGAGCGCAGAGAGAGAAAGAGCGCAGAGAGAGAAAGAGCACAGAGAGAGAGAAAGAGCGCAGAGAGAGAGAAAGAACGCAGAGAGAGAAAGAAAGAGCGCAGAGAGAGAAAGAAAGAGCGCAGAGAGAGAGAAAGAAAGAGCGCAGAGAGAGAGCGCAGAGAGAGAGAGCGCAGAGAGAGAAATAAAGAGCGCAGAGAGAGAAAGAAAGAGCGCAGAGAGAGAAAGAAAGAGCGCAGAGAAAGAAAGAGCGCAGAGAGAGAGAAAGAAAGAGCGCAGAGAGAGAAAGAAAGAGAGCAAAGAGAGAAAAAAAGAGCGCGAAGAGAGAAAAAAAGAGCGCAGAGAGAAAGAAAGAGCGCAGAGAGAGAGAGCGCAGAGAGAGAAAGAAAGAGCGCAGAGAGAGAGAGAAAGAGCGCAGAGAGAGAGAAAGAAAGAGCGCAGAGAGAGAAAGAAAGAGCGCAGAGAGAGAGCGCAGAGAGAAAGAAAGAGCGCAGAGAGAGAGAAAGAGCGCAGAGAGAGAGAAAGAAAGTGCGCAGAGAGAAAGAAAGAGCGCAGAGAGAAAGAGCGCAGAGAGAGAAAGAGAAAGAAAGAGCACAGAGAGAGAAAGAGAAAGAAAGAGCGCAAAGAGAGAGAGAAAGAGCGCACAGAGAGAGAGAGAAAGAGCGCAGAGAGAGAAAGAAAGAGCGCAGAGAGAGAAAGAGAAAGAAAGAGCGCAGAGAGAGAAAGAGAAAGAAAGAGCGCAGAGAGAGAGAGAGAAAGAGCGCAGAGAGAGAGAGAGAAAGAGCGCAGAGAGAGAGAAAGAGAAAGAAAGAGCGCAGAGAGAGAGAAAGAGCGCAGAGAGAGAGAAAGTAAGAGTGCAGAGAGAAAGAAAGAGCGC
Source organism: Ascaphus truei (assembly GCF_040206685.1). Lineage (NCBI taxonomy): Eukaryota > Metazoa > Chordata > Amphibia > Anura > Ascaphidae > Ascaphus > Ascaphus truei. The sequence continues at coordinate 42,458,684 of NC_134501.1, read as the reverse complement.
AGAGAGAAAGAAAGAAAGAGTGCAGAGAGAGAGAAAGAAAGAGCGCAGAGAGAGAAAGAGCACAGAGAGAGAGAAAGAGCGCAGAGAGAGAGAAAGAACGCAGAGAGAGAAAGAAAGAGCGCAGAGAGAGAAAGAAAGAGCGCAGAGAGAGAGAAAGAAAGAGCGCAGAGAGAGAGCGCAGAGAGAGAGAGAGCGCAGAGAGAGAAATAAAGAGCGCAGAGAGAGAAAGAAAGAGCGCAGAGAGAGAAAGAAAGAGCGCAGAGAGAGAAAGAAAGAGCGCAGAGAAAGAAAGAGCGCAGAGAGAGAGAAAGAAAGAGCGCAGAGAGAGAAAGAAAGAGCGCAAAGAGAGAAAAAAAGAGCGCGAAGAGAGAAAAAAAGAGCGCAAAGAGAAAGAAAGAGCGCAGAGAGAGAGAGCGCAGAGAGAGAAAGAAAGAGCTCAGAGAGAGAGAGAAAGAGCGCAGAGAGAGAGAAAGAAAGAGCGCAGAGAGAGAAAGAAAGAGCGCAGAGAGAGAGCGCAGAGAGAAAGAAAGAGCGCAGAGAGAGAGAAAGAGCGCAGAGAGAGAGAAAGAAAGTGCGCAGAGAGAAAGAAAGAGCGCAGAGAGAAAGAGCGCAGAGAGAGAAAGAGAAAGAAAGAGCACAGAGAGAGAAAGAGAAAGAAAGAGCGCAAAGAGAGAGAGAAAGAGCGCACAGAGAGAGAGAGAAAGAGCGCAGAGAGAGAAAGAAAGAGCGCAGAGAGAGAGAGCGCAGAGAGAAAGAAAGAGCGCAGAGAGAAAGAAAGAGCGCAGAGAGAAAGAAAGAGCGCAGAGAGAGAGAAAGAGCGCAGAGAGAGAGAAAGAAAGTGCGCAGAGAGAAAGAAAGAGCACAGAGAGAAAGAGCGCAGAGAGAGAAAGAGAAAGAAAGAGCACAGAGAGAGAAAGAGAAAGAAAGAGCGCAAAGAGAGAGAGAAAGAGCGCACAGAGAGAGAGAGAAAGAGCGCAGAGAGAGAAAGAGAAAGAAAGAGCGCAGAGAGAGAAAGAGAAAGAAAGAGCGCAGAGAGAGAAAGAGAAAGAAAGAGCGCAGAGAGAGAGAGAGAAAGAGCGCAGAGAGAGAGAGAGAAAGAGCGCAGAGAGAGAGAAAGAGAAAGAAAGAGCGCAGAGAGAGAGAAAGAGCGCAGAGAGAGAGAAAGTAAGAGTGCAGAGAGAAAGAAAGAGCGCAGAGAGAAAGAAAGAAAGAGTGCAGAGAGAGAGAAAGAAAGAGCGCAGAGAGAGAAAGAGCACAGAGAGAGAGAAAGAGCGCAGAGAGAGAGAAAGAACGCAGAGAGAGAAAGAAAGAGCGCAGAGAGAGAAAGAAAGAGCGCAGAGAGAGAGAAAGAAAGAGCGCAGAGAGAGAGCGCAGAGAGAGAGAGAGCGCAGAGAGAGAAATAAAGAGCGCAGAGAGAGAAAGAAAGAGCGCAGAGAGAGAAAGAAAGAGCGCAGAGAGAGAAAGAAAGAGCGCAGAGAAAGAAAGAGCGCAGAGAGAGAGAAAGAAAGAGCGCAGAGAGAGAAAGAAAGAGCGCAAAGAGAGAAAAAAAGAGCGCGAAGAGAGAAAAAAAGAGCGCAGAGAGAAAGAAAGAGCGCAGAGAGAGAGAGCGCAGAGAGAGAAAGAAAGAGCTCAGAGAGAGAGAGAAAGAGCGCAGAGAGAGAGAAAGAAAGAGCGCAGAGAGAGAAAGAAAGAGCGCAGAGAGAGAGCGCAGAGAGAAAGAAAGAGCGCAGAGAGAGAGAAAGAGCGCAGAGAGAGAGAAAGAAAGTGCGCAGAGAGAAAGAAAGAGCGCAGAGAGAAAGAGCGCAGAGAGAGAAAGAGAAAGAAAGAGCACAGAGAGAGAAAGAGAAAGAAAGAGCGCAAAGAGAGAGAGAAAGAGCGCACAGAGAGAGAGAGAAAGAGCGCAGAGAGAGAAAGAAAGAGCACAGAGAGAGAGAGCGCAGAGAGAAAGAAAGAGCGCAGAGAGAAAGAAAGAGCGCAGAGAGAAAGAAAGAGCGCAGAGAGAGAGAAAGAGCGCAGAGAGAGAGAAAGAAAGTGCGCAGAGAGAAAGAAAGAGCACAGAGAGAAAGAGCGCAGAGAGAGAAAGAGAAAGAAAGAGCGCAGAGAGAGAGAGAGAGAAAGAGCGCAGAGAGAGAGAGAAAGAGCGCAGAGAGAGAGAAAGAGAAAGAAAGAGCGCAGAGAGAGAGAAAGAGCGCAGAGAGAGAGAAAGAGCGCAGAGAGAGAGAAAGAAAGAGCGCAGAGAGAGAGAGAAAGAAAAAGCGCAGAGAAAGAAAGAGCGCAGAGAGAAGAAGAAAGAGCGCAGAGAGAGAGAGAGAAAGAAAGAGCGCAGAGAGAGAGAGAGAGAGCGCAGAGAGAGAGAGAGCGCAAAGAGAGAGAGAGCGCAGAGAGAGAGAGAGAGAGCGCAGAGAGAGAGAGAGCGCAGAGAGAGAGAGAGCGCAGAGAGAGAGAGAGCGCAGAGAGAGAGAGAGCGCAGAAAGAGACAGAGCGCAGAGAGTGAGAGAGCGCAGAGAGAGAGATTGCGCAGAGAGAGAGAGAGCGCAGAGAGAGAGAAAGAGTGCAGAGAGAGAGAAAGAGTGCAGAGAGAGAGAAAGAGTGCAGAGAGAGAGAAAGAGAGCAGAGAGAAAGAAAGTGCGCAGAGAGAAAGAAAGAGCGCAGAGAGAAAGAAAGAGCGCAGAGAGAGAGAAAGAAAGAGCGCAGAGAGAGAAAGAGCGCAGAGAGAGAGAGAAAGAGCGCGGAGAGAAAGAAAGAAAGAGCGCAGAGAGAGAGAGAAAGAAAGAGCGCAGAGAGAGAAAGAAAGAGATCATAGAGAGAGAGAGAGCGCAGAGAGAGAGGAAGAAAGAGCGCAGAGAGAGAGAGAAAGAGCGCAGAGAGAGAGAGAAAGAGCGCAGAGAAAGAGAAAGAGCGCAGAGAGAGAAAGAGAAAGAAAGAGCGCAGAGAGAGAAAGAGCGCAGAAAGAGAAAGAGCGCAGAGAGAAAGAAAGAGCGCAGAGAGAGAGAGAGAAAGAGCACAGAGAGAGAGAAAGAGCGCAGAGAGAGAGAAAGAGCGCAGAGAGAGAGAAAGAGCGCAGAGAAAGAAAGAGCGCAGAGAGAGAGAAAGAAAGAGCGCAGAGAGAGAAAGAAAGAGCGCAGAGAAAGAAAGAGCGCAGAGAGAGAGAAAGAAAGAGCGCAGAGAGAGAAAGAAAGAGCGCAAAGAGAGAAAAAAAGAGCGCGAAGAGAGAAAAAAAGAGCGCAGAGAGAAAGAAAGAGCGCAGAGAGAGAGCGCAGAGAGAGAAAGAAAGAGCGCAGAGAGAGAGAGAAAGAGCGCAGAGAGAGAGAAAGAAAGAGCGCAGAGAGAGAAAGAAAGAGCGCAGAGAGAGCGCAGAGAGAAAGAAAGAGCGCAGAGAGAGAGAAAGAGCGCAGAGAGAGAGAAAGAAAGTGCGCAGAGAGAAAGAAAGAGCGCAGAGAGAAAGAGCGCAGAGAGAGAAAGAGAAAGAAAGAGCACAGAGAGAGAAAGAGAAAGAAAGAGCGCAAAGAGAAAGAGAAAGAGCGCACAGAGAGAGAGAGAAAGAGCGCAGAGAGAGAAAGAAAGAGCGCAGAGAGAAAGAAAGAAAGAGTGCAGAGAGAGAGAAAGAAAGAGCGCAGAGAGAGAAAGAGCGCAGAGAGAGAAAGAGCGCAGAGAGAGAAAGAGCGCAGAGAGAGAAAGAGCACAGAGAGAGAGAAAGTGCGCAGAGAGAGAGAAAGAACGCAGAGAGAGAAAGAAAGAGCGCAGAGAGAGAAAGAAAGAGCGCAGAGAGAGAGAAAGAAAGAGCGCAGAGAGAGAGCGCAGAGAGAGAGAGAGCGCAGAGAGAGAAAGAAAGAGCGCAGAGAGAGAAAGAAAGAGCGCAGAGAGAGAAAGAAAGAGCGCAGAGAAAGAAAGAGCGCAGAGAGAGAGAAAGAAAGAGCGCAGAGAGAGAAAGAAAGAGCGCAAAGAGAGAAAAAAAGAGCGCGAAGAGAGAAAAAAAGAGCGCAGAGAGAAAGAAAGAGCGCAGAGAGAGAGAGCGCAGAGAGAGAAAGAAAGAGCTCAGAGAGAGAGAGAAAGAGCGCAGAGAGAGAGAAAGAAAGAGCGCAGAGAGAGAAAGAAAGAGCGCAGAGAGAGAGCGCAGAGAGAAAGAAAGAGCGCAGAGAGAGAGAAAGAGCGCAGAGAGAGAGAAAGAAAGTGCGCAGAGAGAAAGAAAGAGCGCAGAGAGAAAGAGCGCAGAGAGAGAAAGAGAAAGAAAGAGCACAGAGAGAGAAAGAGAAAGAAAGAGCGCAAAGAGAGAGAGAAAGAGCGCACAGAGAGAGAGAGAAAGAGCGCAGAGAGAGAAAGAAAGAGCGCAGAGAGAGAGAGCGCAGAGAGAAAGAAAGAGCGCAGAGAGAAAGAAAGAGCGCAGAGAGAAAGAAAGAGCGCAGAGAGAGAGAAAGAGCGCAGAGAGAGAGAAAGAAAGTGCGCAGAGAGAAAGAAAGAGCACAGAGAGAAAGAGCGCAGAGAGAGAAAGAGAAAGAAAGAGCGCAGAGAGAGAGAGAGAGAAAGAGCGCAGAGAGAGAGAGAAAGAGCGCAGAGAGAGAGAAAGAGAAAGAAAGAGCGCAGAGAGAGAGAAAGAGCGCAGAGAGAGAGAAAGAGCGCAGAGAGAGAGAAAGAAAGAGCGCAGAGAGAGAGAGAAAGAAAAAGCGCAGAGAAAGAAAGAGCGCAGAGAGAAGAAGAAAGAGCGCAGAGAGAGAGAGAGAAAGAAAGAGCGCAGAGAGAGAGAGAGAGAGCGCAGAGAGAGAGAGCGCAAAGAGAGAGAGAGCGCAGAGAGAGAGAGAGAGAGCGCAGAGAGAGAGAGAGCGCAGAGAGAGAGAGAGCGCAGAGAGAGAGAGAGCGCAGAGAGAGAGAGAGCGCAGAAAGAGACAGAGCGCAGAGAGTGAGAGAGCGCAGAGAGAGAGATTGCGCAGAGAGAGAGAGAGCGCAGAGAGAGAGAAAGAGTGCAGAGAGAGAGAAAGAGTGCAGAGAGAGAGAAAGAGTGCAGAGAGAGAGAAAGAGAGCAGAGAGAAAGAAAGTGCGCAGAGAGAAAGAAAGAGCGCAGAGAGAAAGAAAGAGCGCAGAGAGAGAGAAAGAAAGAGCGCAGAGAGAGAAAGAGCGCAGAGAGAGAGAGAAAGAGCGCGGAGAGAAAGAAAGAAAGAGCGCAGAGAGAGAGAGAAAGAAAGAGCGCAGAGAGAGAAAGAAAGAGATCATAGAGAGAGAGAGAGCGCAGAGAGAGAGGAAGAAAGAGCGCAGAGAGAGAGAGAAAGAGCGCAGAGAGAGAGAGAAAGAGCGCAGAGAAAGAGAAAGAGCGCAGAGAGAGAAAGAGAAAGAAAGAGCGCAGAGAGAGAAAGAGCGCAGAAAGAGAAAGAGCGCAGAGAGAAAGAAAGAGCGCAGAGAGAGAGAGAGAAAGAGCACAGAGAGAGAGAAAGAGCGCAGAGAGAGAGAAAGAGCGCAGAGAGAGAGAAAGAGCGCAGAGAAAGAAAGAGCGCAGAGAGAGAGAAAGAAAGAGCGCAGAGAGAGAAAGAAAGAGCGCAGAGAAAGAAAGAGCGCAGAGAGAGAGAAAGAAAGAGCGCAGAGAGAGAAAGAAAGAGCGCAAAGAGAGAAAAAAAGAGCGCGAAGAGAGAAAAAAAGAGCGCAGAGAGAAAGAAAGAGCGCAGAGAGAGAGCGCAGAGAGAGAAAGAAAGAGCGCAGAGAGAGAGAGAAAGAGCGCAGAGAGAGAGAAAGAAAGAGCGCAGAGAGAGAAAGAAAGAGCGCAGAGAGAGCGCAGAGAGAAAGAAAGAGCGCAGAGAGAGAGAAAGAGCGCAGAGAGAGAGAAAGAAAGTGCGCAGAGAGAAAGAAAGAGCGCAGAGAGAAAGAGCGCAGAGAGAGAAAGAGAAAGAAAGAGCACAGAGAGAGAAAGAGAAAGAAAGAGCGCAAAGAGAAAGAGAAAGAGCGCACAGAGAGAGAGAGAAAGAGCGCAGAGAGAGAAAGAAAGAGCGCAGAGAGAAAGAAAGAAAGAGTGCAGAGAGAGAGAAAGAAAGAGCGCAGAGAGAGAAAGAGCGCAGAGAGAGAAAGAGCGCAGAGAGAGAAAGAGCGCAGAGAGAGAAAGAGCACAGAGAGAGAGAAAGAGCGCAGAGAGAGAGAAAGAACGCAGAGAGAGAAAGAAAGAGCGCAGAGAGAGAAAGAAAGAGCGCAGAGAGAGAGAAAGAAAGAGCGCAGAGAGAGAGCGCAGAGAGAGAGAGAGCGCAGAGAGAGAAAGAAAGAGCGCAGAGAGAGAAAGAAAGAGCGCAGAGAGAGAAAGAAAGAGCGCAGAGAAAGAAAGAGCGCAGAGAGAGAGAAAGAAAGAGCGCAGAGAGAGAAAGAAAGAGCGCAAAGAGAGAAAAAAAGAGCGCGAAGAGAGAAAAAAAGAGCGCAGAGAGAAAGAAAGAGCGCAGAGAGAGAGAGCGCAGAGAGAGAAAGAAAGAGCGCAGAGAGAGAGAGAAAGAGCGCAGAGAGAGAGAAAGAAAGAGCGCAGAGAGAGAAAGAAAGAGCGCAGAGAGAGAGCGCAGAGAGAAAGAAAGAGCGCAGAGAGAGAGAAAGAGCGCAGAGAGAGAGAAAGAAAGTGCGCAGAGAGAAAGAAAGAGCGCAGAGAGAAAGAGCGCAGAGAGAGAAAGAGAAAGAAAGAGCACAGAGAGAGAAAGAGAAAGAAAGAGCGCAAAGAGAGAGAGAAAGAGCGCACAGAGAGAGAGAGAAAGAGCGCAGAGAGAGAAAGAAAGAGCGCAGAGAGAGAGAGCGCAGAGAGAAAGAAAGAGCGCAGAGAGAAAGAAAGAGCGCAGAGAGAAAGAAAGAGCGCAGAGAGAGAGAAAGAGCGCAGAGAGAGAGAAAGAAAGTGCGCAGAGAGAAAGAAAGAGCACAGAGAGAAAGAGCGCAGAGAGAGAAAGAGAAAGAAAGAGCGCAGAGAGAGGGAGAGAGAAAGAGCGCAGAGAGAGAGAGAAAGAGCGCAGAGAGAGAGAAAGAGAAAGAAAGAGCGCAGAGAGAGAGAAAGAGCGCAGAGAGAGAGAAAGAGCGCAGAGAGAGAGAAAGAAAGAGCGCAGAGAGAGAGAGAAAGAAAAAGCGCAGAGAAAGAAAGAGCGCAGAGAGAAGAAGAAAGAGAGCAGAGAGAGAGAGAGAAAGAAAGAGCGCAGAGAGAGAGAGAGAGAGCGCAGAGAGAGAGAGAGCGCAAAGAGAGAGAGAGCGCAGAGAGAGAGAGAGAGAGCGCAGAGAGAGAGAGAGCGCAGAGAGAGAGAGAGCGCAGAGAGAGAGAGAGCGCAGAGAGAGAGAGAGCGCAGAAAGAGAGAGAGCGCAGAGAGTGAGAGAGCGCAGAGAGAGAGATTGCGCAGAGAGAGAAATTGCGCAGAGAGAGAGAGAGCGCAGAGAGAGAGAAAGAGTGCAGAGAGAGAGAAAGAGTGCAGAGAGAGAGAAAGAGTGCAGAGAGAGAGAAAGAGAGCAGAGAGAAAGAAAGTGCGCAGAGAGAAAGAAAGAGCGCAGAGAGAAAGAAAGAGCGCAGAGAGAGAGAAAGAAAGAGCGCAGAGAGAGAAAGAGCGCAGAGAGAGAGAGAAAGAGCGCGGAGAGAAAGAAAGAAAGAGCGCAGAGAGAGAGAGAAAGAAAGAGCGCAGAGAGAGAAAGAAAGAGCGCAGAGAGAGAGAGAGAGCGCAGAGAGAGAGGAAGAAAGAGCGCAGAGAGAGAGAGAAAGAGCGCAGAGAGAGAGAGAAAGAGCGCAGAGAAAGAGAAAGAGCGCAGAGAGAGAAAGAGAAAGAAAGAGCGCAGAGAGAGAAAGAGCGCAGAAAGAGAAAGAGCGCAGAGAGAAAGAAAGAGCGCAGAGAGAGAGAGAGAAAGAGCACAGAGAGAGAGAAAGAGCGCAGAGAGAGAGAAAGAGCGCAGAGAGAGAGAAAGAGCGCAGAGAGAGAGAAAAAAAAGAGCGCAGAGAGAGAGAAAGAAAAAGCGCAGAGAGAGACAAAGAGCGCGGAGAGAGAGAAAGAAAGAGCGCAGAGAGAGAGAGAAAGAAAGAGCACAGAGAGAGAGAGAAAGAAAGAGCGCAGAGAGAGAGAGAAAGAAAGAGCACAGAGAGAGAGAGAAAGAAAGAGCGCAGAGAGAGAAAGAAAGAGCGCAGAGAGAGGAAGAAAGAGCGCAGAGAGAGAGAAAGAAAGAGCACAGAGAGAAAGAAAGAGCACATAGAGAGAGAAAGAGCGCAGAGAGAGAGAGAAAGAGCGCAGAGAGAAAAAGAGAGCACAGAGAGAGAGCGCAGACAGAGAGAGAGCGCAGACAGAGAGAGAGCGCAGAGAGAGAGAGCGCAGAGAGAAAGAGAGAGAGCGCAGAGAGAGAGAAAGAAAGAAAGAGCGCAGAGAGAGAGAAAGAGCGTAGAGAAAAAAAGAGCGCAGAGAGAGAGAGAGGAAGAAAGAGCGCAGACAGAGAAAGAAAGAGCGCAGAGAGAGAGAGCGCAGAGAGAGAAAGAGCGCAGAGAAAGAAAGAGCACAGAGAGAGAAAGAAAGAGCGCAGAGAGAGAAAGAAAGAAAGAGCGCAGAGAGAGAGAAAAAGCGCAGAGAGAGAAATAAAGAGCGCAGAGAGAGAAAGAAAGAGCGCAGAGAAAGAAAGAGCGCAGAGAGAGAGAGAAAGAAAGAGCGCAGAGAGAGAAAGAAAGAGAGCAGAGAGAGAAAGAAAGAGCGCAAAGAGAGAAAGAAAGAGCGCAAAGAGAGAAAAAAAGAGCGCAAAGAGAGATAAAAAGAGCGCAGAGAGAAAGAAAGAAAGAGCGCAGAGAGAAAGAAAGAGCGCAGAGAGAGAGAGCGCAGAGAGAGAAAGAGAAAGAAAGAGCGCAGAGAGAGAAAGAGAAAGAAAGAGCGCAGAGAGAGAGAGAGAAAGAGCGCAGAGAGAGAGAGAAAGAGCGCAGAGAGAGAGAAAGAGAAAGAAAGAGCGCAGAGAGAGAGAAAGAAAGAGCGCAGAGAGAGAGAAAGAGCGCAGAGAGAGAGAAAGAGAGCAGAGAGAGAGAAAGAGCGCAGAGAGAGAGAAAGAGCACAGAGAGAGAGAAAGAGCGCAGAGAGAGAGAAAGAAAGAGCGCAGAGAGAGAGAAAAAGCGCAGAGAGAGAAAGAAAGAGCGCAGAGAGAAAGAAAGAGCGCAGAGAGAGAGAGAAAGAGCGCAGAGAGAGAGAAAGAGCACAGAGAGAGAGAAAGAAAGAGCGCAGAGAGAGAAAGAGCGCAGAGAGAGAAAGAAAGAGCGCAGAGAGAGAGAAAGAAAGAGCGCAGAGAGAGAGCGCAGAGAGAGAGAGAAAGAAAGAGCGCAGAGAGAGAAAGAAAGAGAGCAGAGAGAGAAAGAAAGAGCGCAAAGAGAGAAAGAAAGAGCGCAAAGAGAGAAAAAAAGAGCGCAAAGAGAGATAAAAAGAGCGCAGAGAGAAAGAAAGAAAGAGCGCAGAGAGAAAGAAAGAGCGCAGAGAGAGAGAGCGCAGAGAGAGAAAGAGAAAGAAAGAGCGCAGAGAGAGAAAGAGAAAGAAAGAGCGCAGAGAGAGAGAGAGAAAGAGCGCAGAGAGAGAGAGAAAGAGCGCAGAGAGAGAGAAAGAGAAAGAAAGAGCGCAGAGAGAGAGAAAGAAAGAGCGCAGAGAGAGAGAAAGAGAGCAGAGAGAGAGAAAGAGCGCAGAGAGAGAGAAAGAGCACAGAGAGAGAGAAAGAGCGCAGAGAGAGAGAAAGAAAGAGCGCAGAGAGAGAGAAAAAGCGCAGAGAGAGAAAGAAAGAGCGCAGAGAGAAAGAAAGAGCGCAGAGAGAGAGAGAAAGAGCGCAGAGAGAGAGAAAGAGCACAGAGAGAGAGAAAGAAAGAGCGCAGAGAGAGAAAGAGCGCAGAGAGAGAAAGAAAGAGCGCAGAGAGAGAGAAAGAAAGAGCGCAGAGAGAGAGCGCAGAGAGAGAGAGAAAGAGCGCAGAGAGAGAAATAAAGAGCGCAGAGAGAGAAATAAAGAGCGCAGAGAGAGAAATAAAGAGCGCAGAGAAAGAAATAAAGAGCGCAGAGAGAGAAATAAAGAGCGCAGAGAAAGAAAGAGCGCAGAGAGAGAGAGAAAGAAAGAGCGCAGAGAGAGAAAGAAAGAGCGCAAAGAGAGAAAAAAAGAGCGCAAAGAGAGAAAAAAAGAGCGCAGAGAGAAAGAAAGAAAGAGCGCAGAGAGAAAGAAAGAGCGCAGAGAGAGAAAGAGAAAGAAAGTGCGCAGAGAGAGAGAGAGAGAAAGAGCGCCGAGAGAGAGAAAGAGCGCAGAGAGAGAAAGAAATAGCGCAGAGAGAGAGAAAGAGCGCAGAGAGAGAGAAAGAGCGCAGAGAGAGAGAGGAAGAAAGAGCGCAGAGAGAGAGAAAGAAAGAGCGCAGAGAGAGAGAAAGAAAGAGCGCAGAGAGAAAGAAAGAGCACATAGAGAGAGAAAGAGCGCAGAGAGAGAGAAAAAGCGCAGAGAGAGAAATAAAGAGCGCAGAGAGAGAAAGAAAGAGCGCAGAGAAAGAAAGAGCGCAAAGAGAGAGAAAGAGCGCAGAGAGAGAGAAAAAGCGCAGAGAGAGAAATAAAGAGCGCAGAGAGAGAAAGAAAGAGCGCAGAGAAAGAAAGAGCGCAAAGAGAGAAAGAAAGAGCGCAAAGAGAGAAAAAAAGAGCGCAGAGAGAAAGATAGAGCGCAGAGAGAAAGAAAGAGCGCAGAGAGAGAGAGCGCAGAGAGAGAAAGAGAAAGAAAGAGCGCAGAGAGAGAAAGAGAAAGAAAGAGCGCAGAGAGAGAGAAAGAGCGCAGAGAGAGAGAAAGAGCGCAGAGAGAGAGAGGAAGAAAGAGCGCAGAGAGAGAGAAAGAAAGAGCGCAGAGAGAGAGAAAGAAAGAGCGCAGAGAGAAAGAAAGAGCACATAGAGAGAGAAAGAGCGCAGAGAGAGAGAAAAAGCGCAGAGAGAGAAATAAAGAGCGCAGAGAGAGAAAGAAAGAGCGCAGAGAAAGAAAGAGCGCAAAGAGAGAAAGAAAGAGCGCAAAGAGAGAAAAAAAGAGCGCAGAGAGAAAGAAAGAGCGCAGAGAGAAAGAAAGAGCGCAGAGAGAGAGAGCGCAGAGAGAGAAAGAGAAAGAAAGAGCGCAGAGAGAGAAAGAGAAAGAAAGAGCGCAGAGAGAGAGAGAGAAAGAGCGCAGAGAGAGAAAGAGCGCAGAGAGAGAGAAAGAGAAAGAAAGAGCGCAGAGAGAGAAAGAAAGAGCGCAGAGAGAGAGAAAGAGCGCAGAGAGAGAGAAAGAGCGCAGAGAGAGAGAGGAAGAAAGAGCGCAGAGAGAGAGAAAGAAAGAGCGCAGAGAGAGAGAAAGAAAGAGCGCAGAGAGAAAGAAAGAGCACATAGAGAGAGAAAGAGCGCAGAGAGAGAGAAAAAGCGCAGAGAGAGAAATAAAGAGCGCAGAGAGAGAAAGAAAGAGCGCAGAGAAAGAAAGAGCGCAAAGAGAGAGAAAGAGCGCAGAGAGAGAGAAAAAGCGCAGAGAGAGAAATAAAGAGCGCAGAGAGAGAAAGAAAGAGCGCAGAGAAAGAAAGAGCGCAAAGAGAGAAAGAAAGAGCGCAAAGAGAGAAAAAAAGAGCGCAGAGAGAAAGAAAGAGCGCAGAGAGAAAGAAAGAGCGCAGAGAGAGAGAGCGCAGAGAGAGAAAGAGAAAGAAAGAGCGCAGAGAGAGAAAGAGAAAGAAAGAGCGCAGAGAGAGAGAAAGAGCGCAGAGAGAGAGAAAGAGCGCAGAGAGAGAGAGGAAGAAAGAGCGCAGAGAGAGAGAAAGAAAGAGCGCAGAGAGAGAGAAAGAAAGAGCGCAGAGAGAAAGAAAGAGCACATAGAGAGAGAAAGAGCGCAGAGAGAGAGAAAAAGCGCAGAGAGAGAAATAAAGAGCGCAGAGAGAGAAAGAAAGAGCGCAGAGAAAGAAAGAGCGCAAAGAGAGAAAGAAAGAGCGCAAAGAGAGAAAAAAAGAGCGCAGAGAGAAAGAAAGAGCGCAGAGAGAAAGAAAGAGCGCAGAGAGAGAGAGCGCAGAGAGAGAAAGAGAAAGAAAGAGCGCAGAGAGAGAAAGAGAAAGAAAGAGCGCAGAGAGAGAGAGAGAAAGAGCGCAGAGAGAGAAAGAGCGCAGAGAGAGAGAAAGAGAAAGAAAGAGCGCAGAGAGAGAAAGAAAGAGCGCAGAGAGAGAGAAAGAGCGCAGAGAGAGAGAAAGATCGCAGAGAGAGAGAAAGAGCACAGAGAGAGAGAAAGAGCGCAGAGAGAGAGAAAGAAAGAGCGCAGAGAGAGAGAAAGAGCGCAGAGAGAGAAAGAAAGAGCGCAGAGAGAAAGAAAGAGCGCAGAGAGAGAGCGCAGAGAGAGAAAGAGAAAGAAAGAGCGCAGAGAGAGAGAGCGCAGAGAGAGAAAGAGAAAGAAATAGCGCAGAGAGAGAGAGAAAGAGCGCAGAGAGAGAGAAAGAGAAAGAAAGAGCACAGAGAGAGAAAGAAAGAGCGCAGAGAGAGAAAGAAAGAGCACAGAGAGAGAGAAAGAGCACAGAGAGAGAGAGAGAGCGCAGAGAGAGAGAAAGAGCACTGAGAGAGAGAAAGAAAGAGCGCAGAGAGAGAAATAAAGAGCGCAGAGAGAGAGAGCGCAGAGAGAGAAAGAGAAAGAAAGAGCGCAGAGAGAGAGAGAGAGAGACAGAGAGAGAGAGAAAGAGCGCCGAGAGAGAGAAAGAGCGCAGAGAGAGAGAAAGAGAAAGAAAGAGCGCAGAGAGAGAGAGAGAAAGAGCGCAGAGAGAGAGAGGAAGAAAGAGCGCAGAGAGAGAGAAAGAAAGAGCGCAGAGAGAAAGAAAGAGCGCAGAGAGAGAGAAAAAGCACAGAGAGAGAAATAAAGAGCGCAGAGAGAGAAAGAAAGAGCGCAGAGAAAGAAAGAGCGCAAAGAGAGAAAGAAAGAGCGCAAAGAGAGAAAGAAAGAGTGCAGAGAGAAAGAAAGAGTGCAGAGAGAAAGAAAGAGCGCAGAGAGAGAGAGCGCAGAGAGAGAAAGAGAAAGAAAGAGCGCAGAGAGAGAAAGAGAAAGAAAGAGCGCAGAGAGAGAGAGAGAAAGAGCGCAGAGAGAGAGAGAAAGAGCGCAGAGAGAGAGAAAGAGAAAGAAAGAGCGCAGAGAGAGAAAGAAAGAGCGCAGAGAGAGAAAGAAAGAACGCAGAGAGAGAGAAAGAGCGCAGAGAGAGAGAAAGAGCGCAGAGAGAGAGAAAGAGCACAGAGAGAGAGAAAGAGCACAGAGAGAGAGAAAGAAAGAGCGCAGAGAGAGAAAGAGCGCAGAGAGAGAAAGAGCGCAGAGAGAGAAAGAGCGCAGAGAGAGAGAAAGAGCGCAGAGAGAGAGAAAGAGCGCAGAGAGAGAGAGAAAAAGAGCGCAGAGAGAGAGAAAGAAAAAGCGCAGAGAGAGAGAAAGAAAGATCGCAGAGAGAGAAAGAAAGAGCGCAGAGAGAGAAAGAAAGAGCGCAGAGAGAGAAAGAAAGAGCGCAGAGAGAGAAAGAAAGAGCGCAGAGAGTGAGAGAAAGAAAGAGCGCAGAGAGAGAAATAAATAACGTTGAGAGAGAGAAAGAGCGCAGAGAGAGAGAAAAAGCGCAGAGAGAGAAATAAAGAGCGCAGAGAAAGAAAGAGCGCAGAGAGAGAGAAAGAAAGAGCGCAGAGAGAGAAAGAAAGAGAGCAGAGAGAGAAAGAAAGAGCGCAAAGAGAGATAAAAAGAGCGCAAAGAGAGAAAAAAAGAGCGCAGAGAGAAAGAAAGAAAGAGCGCAGAGAGAAAGAAAGAGCGCAGAGAGAGAGAGCGCAGAGAGAGAAAGAGAAAGAAAGAGCGCAGAGAGAGAGAGAAAGAGCGCAGAGAGAGAGAAAGAGAAAGAAAGAGCACAGAGAGAGAAAGAAAGAGCGCAGAGAGAGAAAGAAAGAGCACAGAGAGAGAGAAAGAGCGCAGAGAGAGAGAGAGAGAGCGCAGAGAGAGAGAAAGAGCACAGAGAGAGAGAAAGAAAGAGCGCAGAGAGAGAAAGAGCGCAGAGAGAAAAAGAAAGAGCGCAGAGAGAAAGAAAGAGCACAGAGAGAGAGCGCAGAGAGAGAGAGAAAGAGCGCAGAGAGAGAAATAAAGAGCGCAGAGAGAGAAATAAAGAGCGCAGAGAGAGAAATAAAGAGCGCAGAGAGAGAGAGCACAGAGAGAGAAAGAGAAAGAAAGAGCGCAGAGAGAGAGAGAGAGAGAGAAAGAGCGCCGAGAGAGAAAAGAGCGCAGAGAGAGAGAAAGAGAAAGAAAGAGCGCAGAGAGAGAGAGAGAAAGAGCGCAGAGAGAGAGAAAGAGCGCAGAGAGAGAAATAAAGAGCGCAGAGAAAGAAATAGCGCAGAGAGAGAGAAAGAAAGAGCGCAGAGAGAGAAAGAAAGAGAGCAGAGAGAGAAAGAAAGAGCGCAAAGAGAGAGAAAAAGAGCGCAAAGAGAGAAAAAAAGAGCGTAGAGAGAAAGAAAGAAAGAGCGCAGAGAGAAAGAAAGAGCGCAGAGAGAGAGAGAGCGCAGAGAGAGAAAGAGAAAGAAAGAGCGCAGAGAGAGAGAAAGAGCGCAGAGAGAGAGAAAGAGAATGAAAGAGCACAGAGAGAGAAAGAAAGAGCGCAGAGAGAGAAAGAAAGAGCGCAGAGAGAGAGAAAGAGCGCAGAGAGAGAGAAAGAGCGCAGAGAGAGAGAAAGAGCGCAGAGAGAGAGAAAGAGCACAGAGAGAGAGAGAGAGCGCAGAGAGAGAGAAAGAGCACAGAGAGAGAGAAAGAAAGAGCGCAGAGAGAGAAAGAGCGCAGAGAGAGAAAGAAAGAGCGCAGAGAGAAAGAAAGAGAGCAGAGAGAGAAAGAAAGAGCGCAAAGAGAGAAAAAAAGAGCGCAAAGAGAGAAAAAAAGAGCGCAGAGAGAAAGAAAGAAAGAGTGCAGAGAGAAAGAAAGAGCGCAGAGAGAGAGAGCGCAGAGAGAGAAAGAGAAAGAAAGAGCGCAGAGAGAGAGAAAGAGCGCAGAGAGAGAGAAAGAGAAAGAAAGAGCACAGAGAGAGAAAGAAAGAGCGCAGAGAGAGAAAGAAAGAGCGCAGAGAGAGAGAAAGAGCGCAGAGAGAGAGAAAGAGCGCAGAGAGAGAGAAAGAGCACAGAGAGAGAGAAAGAGCACAGAGAGAGAGAAAGAAAGAGCGCAGAGAGAGAAAGAGCGCAGAGAGAGAAAGAAAGAGCGCAGAGAGAGAGAAAGAAAGAGCGCAGAGAGAGAGCGCAGAGAGAGAGAGAGAGAGCGCAGAGAGAGAGAGAAAGAGCGCAGAGAGAGAAATAAAGAGCGCAGAGAGAGAAATAAAGAGCGCAGAGAGAGAAATAAAGAGCGCAGAGAGAGAGAGCGCAGAGAGAGAAAGAGAAAGAAAGAGCGCAGAGAGAGAGAGAGAGAGAAAGAGCGCCGAGAGAGAGAAAGAGCGCAGAGAGAGAAATAAAGAGCGCAGAGAGAGAAATAAAGAGCGCAGAGAGAGAAATAAAGAGCGCAGAGAGAGAAATAAAGAGCGCAGAGAGAGAAATAAAGAGCGCAGAGAGAGAAATAAAGAGCGCAGAGAGAGAAATAAAGAGCGCAGAGAGAGAAATAAAGAGCGCAGAGAGAGAAATAAAGAGCGCAGAGAGAGAAATAAAGAGCGCAGAGAGAGAAATAAAGAGCGCAGAGAAAGAAATAAAGAGCGCAGAGAAAGAAAGAGCGCAGAGAGAGAGAAAGAAAGAGCGCAGAGAGAGAAAGAAAGAGCGCAAAGAGAGAAAAAAAGAGCGCAGAGAGAGAGAAAAAAAGAGCGCAGAGAGAAAGAAAGAAAGAGCGCAGAGAGAGAAAGAAAGAGCGCAGAGAGAGAGCGCAGAGAGAGAAAGAGAAAGAAAGAGCGCAGAGAGAGAGAGAGAGAAAGAGCGCCGAGAGAGAGAAAGAGCGCAGAGAGAGAGAAAGAGAAAGAAAGAGCGCAGAGAGAGAGAAAGAGCGCAGAGAGAGAGAAAGAGCGCAGAGAAAGAAAGAGAAAGAAAGAGCGCAGAGAGAGAAAGAGCGCAGAGAGAGAAAGAGCGCAGAGAGAGAGAGAGCGCAGAGAGAGAAAGAGCGCAGAGAAAGAAAGAGAAAGAAAGAGCGCAGAGAGAGAAAGAGAGAGCGCAGAGAGAGAAAGAAAGAGCGCAAAGAGAGAAAAAAAGAGCGCAGAAAGAAAGAAAGAGCGCAGAGAGAGAGAAAGAGCGCAGAGAGAGAAAGAGAAAGAAAGAGCGCAGAGAGAGAGAGAGAAAGAGCGCAGAGAGAGAGAGAAAGAGCGCAGAGAGAGAGAAAGAGCGCAGAGAAAGAAAGAGAAAGAAAGAGCGCAGAGAGAGAAAGAGCGCAGAGAGAGAAAGAGCGCAGAGAGAGAGAAAGAGCGCAGAGAGAGAGAAAGAGCGCAGAGAGAGAGAAAGAGCGCAGAGAGAGAGAAAGAGCGCAGAGAGAGAGAAAGAGCGCAGAGAGAGAGAAAGAGCGCAGAGAGAGAAAGAAAGAGCGCAGAGAGAGAAAGAAAGAGCGCAGAGAGAGAAAGAAAGAGCGCAGAGAGTGAGAGAGAAAGAGCACAGAGAGAAAGAAAGAGCGCAGAGAGAGAGAGAAAGAAAGAGCGCAGAGAGAGAAAGAAATAGCGCAGAGAGAGAGAAAGAGTGCAGAGAGAGAGAGAGGAAGAAAGAGCGCAGAGAGAGAGAAAGAAAGAGCGCAGAGAGAAAGAAAGAGCACATAGAGAGAGAAAGAGCGCAGAGAGAGAGAAAGAAAGAGCGCAGAGAGAGAGAGAAAGAGCGCAGAGAGAGAGAGAAAGAGCGCAGAGAGAGAAATAAAGAGCGCAGAGAGAGAAATAAAGAGCTCAGAGAGAGAAAGAGCGCAGAGAGAGAAAGAAAGAGCGCAGAGAGAGAAAGAAAGAGCGCAGAGAGAGAAAGAAAGAGAGCAGAGAGAGAAAGAAAGAGAGCAGAGAGAGAAGAAAGAGCGCAGAGAGAAAGAAAGAAAGAGCGCAGAGAGAAAGAAAGAGCGCAGAGAGAGAGAGAGAGCGCAGAGAGAGAAAGAGAAAGAAAGAGCGCAGAGAGAGAGAGAGAAAGAGCGCAGAGAGAGAGATAAAGAGCGCAGAGAGAGAGAATGAGAAAGAAAGAGCACAGAGAGAGAAAGAAAGAGAGCAGAGAGAGAGAAAGAGCACAGAGAGAGAGAAAGAGCGCAGAGAGAGAGAAAGAAAGAGCGCAGAGAGAGAAAGAGCGCAGAGAGAGAAAGAAAGAGCGCAGAGAGAGAGAAAGAAAGAGCGCAGAGAGAGAGCGCAGAGAGAGAAAAAAAGAGCGCAGAGAGAGAAATAAAGAGCGCAGAGATAGAAAGAGCGCAGAGAGAGAGAGAAAGAAAGAGCGCAGAGAGAGAAAGAAAGAGCGCAGAGAGTGAAAGAAAGAGCGCAAAGAGAGAAAAAAAGAGCGCAAAGAGAGAAAAAAAGAGCGCAGAGAGAAAGAAAGAAAGAGCGCAGAGAGAAAGAAAGAGCGCAGAGAGAGAGAGAGAGAGCGCAGAGAGAGAAAGAGAAAGAAAGAGCACAGAGAGGGAGAGAGAGAGAGAGAGAGAGAAAGAGCGCCGAGAGAGAGAGAGCGCAGAGAGAGAGAGAAAGAGAAAGAAAGAGCGCAGATAGAGAAAGTGCGCAGAGAGAGAAAGTGCGCAGAGAGAGAAAGAGCGCAGAGAGAAAGAAAGAGCGCAGAGAGAGAGAGAGAAAGAGCGCAAAGAGAGAAAAAAAGAGCGCAGAAAGAAAGAAACAGCGCAGAGAGAAAGAAAGAAAGAGCGCAGAGAGAAAGAAAGAAAGAGCGCAGAGAGAAAGAAAGAAAGAGCGCAGAGAGAGAGAAAGAGCGCAGAGAGAGAGAGAAAGAAAAAGCGCAGAGAAAGAAAGAGCGCAGAGAGAGGAAGAAAGAGCGCAGAGAGAGAGAGAAAGAAAGAGCACAGAGAGAGAGAGAAAGAAAGAGCGCAGAGAGAGAGAAAGAGCGCAGAGAGAGAGAAAGAAAGAGCACAGAGAGAGAAAGAAAGAGAGCAGAGAGAGAAAGAAAGAGCGCAAAGAGAGAAAAAAAGAGCGCAGAGAGAAAGAAAGAAAGAGCGCAGAGAGAAAGAAAGAGCGCAGAGAGAGAGAGCGCAGAGAGAGAAAGAGAAAGAAAGAGCGCAGAGAGAGAAAGAGAAAGAAAGAGCGCAGAGAGAGAGAGAGAAAGAGCGCAGAGAGAGAGAGAAAGAGCGCAGAGAGAGAGAAAGAGAAAGAAAGAGCGCAGAGAGAGAAAGAAAGAGCGCAGAGAGAGAAAGAAAGAGCGCAGAGAGAGAGAAAGAGCGCAGAGAGAGAGAAAGAGCGCAGAGAGAGAGAAAGAGCGCAGAGAGAGAGAAAGAGCACAGAGAGAGAGAAAGAGCACAGAGAGAGAGAAAGAAAGAGCGCAGAGAGAGAAAGAGCGCAGAGAGAGAAAGAAAGAGCGCAGAGAGAGAGAAAGAAAGAGCGCAGAGAGAGAGAGAGAAAGAGCGCAGAGAGAGAGCGCATAGAGAGAGAGAAAGAGCGCAGAGAGAGAAATCTTGAGCGCAGAGAGAGAAATAAAGAGCGCAGAGAGAGAAATATAGAGCGCAGAGAGAGAAATAAAGAGCGCAGAGAGAGAGAAAGAGCGCAGAGAGAGAGAAAGAGCGCAGAGAGAGAGAAAGAGCGCAGAGAGAGAGAAAGAGCGCAGAGAGAGAGAAAGAGCGCAGAGAGAGAAAGAAAGAGCGCAGAGAGAGAAAGAAAGAGCGCAGAGAGAGAAAGAAAGAGCGCAGAGAGTGAGAGAGAAAGAGCACAGAGAGAAAGAAAGAGCGCAGAGAGAGAGAGAAAGAAAGAGCGCAGAGAGAGAAAGAAATAGCGCAGAGAGAGAGAAAGAGTGCAGAGAGAGAGAGAGGAAGAAAGAGCGCAGAGAGAGAGAAAGAAAGAGCGCAGAGAGAAAGAAAGAGCACATAGAGAGAGAAAGAGCGCAGAGAGAGAGAAAGAAAGAGCGCAGAGAGAGAGAGAAAGAGCGCAGAGAGAGAGAGAAAGAGCGCAGAGAGAGAAATAAAGAGCGCAGAGAGAGAAATAAAGAGCTCAGAGAGAGAAAGAGCGCAGAGAGAGAAAGAAAGAGCGCAGAGAGAGAAAGAAAGAGCGCAGAGAGAGAAAGAAAGAGAGCAGAGAGAGAAAGAAAGAGAGCAGAGAGAGAAGAAAGAGCGCAGAGAGAAAGAAAGAAAGAGCGCAGAGAGAAAGAAAGAGCGCAGAGAGAGAGAGAGAGCGCAGAGAGAGAAAGAGAAAGAAAGAGCGCAGAGAGAGAGAGAGAAAGAGCGCAGAGAGAGAGATAAAGAGCGCAGAGAGAGAGAATGAGAAAGAAAGAGCACAGAGAGAGAAAGAAAGAGAGCAGAGAGAGAGAAAGAGCACAGAGAGAGAGAAAGAGCGCAGAGAGAGAGAAAGAAAGAGCGCAGAGAGAGAAAGAGCGCAGAGAGAGAAAGAAAGAGCGCAGAGAGAGAGAAAGAAAGAGCGCAGAGAGAGAGCGCAGAGAGAGAAAAAAAGAGCGCAGAGAGAGAAATAAAGAGCGCAGAGATAGAAAGAGCGCAGAGAGAGAGAGAAAGAAAGAGCGCAGAGAGAGAAAGAAAGAGCGCAGAGAGAGAAAGAAAGAGCGCAAAGAGAGAAAAAAAGAGCGCAAAGAGAGAAAAAAAGAGCGCAGAGAGAAAGAAAGAAAGAGCGCAGAGAGAAAGAAAGAGCGCAGAGAGAGAGAGAGAGAGCGCAGAGAGAGAAAGAGAAAGAAAGAGCACAGAGAGGGAGAGAGAGAGAGAGAGAGAGAAAGAGCGCCGAGAGAGAGAGAGCGCAGAGAGAGAGAGAAAGAGAAAGAAAGAGCGCAGATAGAGAAAGTGCGCAGAGAGAGAAAGTGCGCAGAGAGAGAAAGAGCGCAGAGAGAAAGAAAGAGCGCAGAGAGAGAGAGAGAAAGAGCGCAAAGAGAGAAAAAAAGAGCGCAGAAAGAAAGAAACAGCGCAGAGAGAAAGAAAGAAAGAGCGCAGAGAGAAAGAAAGAAAGAGCGCAGAGAGAAAGAAAGAAAGAGCGCAGAGAGAGAGAAAGAGCGCAGAGAGAGAGAGAAAGAAAAAGCGCAGAGAAAGAAAGAGCGCAGAGAGAGGAAGAAAGAGCGCAGAGAGAGAGAGAAAGAAAGAGCACAGAGAGAGAGAGAAAGAAAGAGCGCAGAGAGAGAGAAAGAGCGCAGAGAGAGAGAAAGAAAGAGCACAGAGAGAGAAAGAAAGAGAGCAGAGAGAGAAAGAAAGAGCGCAAAGAGAGAAAAAAAGAGCGCAGAGAGAAAGAAAGAAAGAGCGCAGAGAGAAAGAAAGAGCGCAGAGAGAGAGAGCGCAGAGAGAGAAAGAGAAAGAAAGAGCGCAGAGAGAGAAAGAGAAAGAAAGAGCGCAGAGAGAGAGAGAGAAAGAGCGCAGAGAGAGAGAGAAAGAGCGCAGAGAGAGAGAAAGAGAAAGAAAGAGCGCAGAGAGAGAAAGAAAGAGCGCAGAGAGAGAAAGAAAGAGCGCAGAGAGAGAGAAAGAGCGCAGAGAGAGAGAAAGAGCGCAAAGAGAGAGAAAGAGCGCAGAGAGAGAGAAAGAGCACAGAGAGAGAGAAAGAGCACAGAGAGAGAGAAAGAAAGAGCGCAGAGAGAGAAAGAGCGCAGAGAGAGAAAGAAAGAGCGCAGAGAGAGAGAAAGAAAGAGCGCAGAGAGAGAGAGAGAAAGAGCGCAGAGAGAGAGCGCATAGAGAGAGAGAAAGAGCGCAGAGAGAGAAATAAAGAGCGCAGAGAGAGAAATAAAGAGCGCAGAGAGAGAAATATAGAGCGCAGAGAGAGAAATAAAGAGCGCAGAGAGAGAAATAAAGAGCGCAGAGAAAGAAAGAGCGCAGAGAGAGAGAAAGAAAGAGCGCAGAGAGAGAAAGAAAGAGCGCAAAGAGAGAAAAAAAGAGCGCAAAGAGAGAAAAAAAGAGCGCAGAGAGAAAGAAAGAAAGAGCGCAGAGAGAAAGAAAGAGTGCAGAGAGAGAGAGAGCGCAGAGAGAGAAAGAGAAAGAAAGAGCGCAGAGAGAGAGAGAGAGAAAGAGCGCCGAGAGAGAGAAAGAGCGCAGAGAGAGAGAAAGAGAAAGAAAGAGCGCAGAGAGAGAGAGAGAAAGAGCGCAGAGAGAGAGAAAGAGCGCAGAGAAAGAAAGAGAAAGAAAGAGCGCAGAGAGAGAAAGAGCGCAGGGAGAGAAAGAGCGCAGGGAGAGAGAGAGCGCAGAGAGAGAAAGAGCGCAGAGAAAGAAAGAGAAAGAAAGAGCGCAGAGAGAGAAAGAGAGAGCGCAGAGAGAGAAAGAAAGAGCGCAAAGAGAGAAAAAAAGAGCGCAGAAAGAAAGAAAGAGCGCAGAGAGAAAGAAAGAAAGAGCGCAGAGAGAGAGAAAGAGCGCAGAGAGAGAGAGAGAGCGCAGAGAGAGAAAGAGAAAGAAAGAGCGCAGAGAGAGAGAGAGAAAGTGCGCAGAGAGAGAGATAAAGAGCGCAGAGAGAGAGAATGAGAAAGAAAGAGCACAGAGAGAGAAAGAAAGAGAGCAGAGAGAGAGAAAGAGCACAGAGAGAGAGAAAGAGCGCAGAGAGAGAGAAAGAAAGAGCGCAGAGAGAGAAAGAGCGCAGAGAGAGAAAGAAAGAGCGCAGAGAGAGAGAAAGAAAGAGCGCAGAGAGAGAGCGCAGAGAGAGAAAAAAAGAGCGCAGAGAGAGAAATAAAGAGCGCAGAGAAAGAAAGAGCGCAGAGAGAGAGAGAAAGAAAGAGCGCAGAGAGAGAAAGAAAGAGCGCAGAGAGAGAAAGAAAGAGCGCAAAGAGAGAGAAAAAGAGCGCAAAGAGAGAAAAAAAGAGCGCAGAGAGAAAGAAAGAAAGAGCGCAGAGAGAAAGAAAGAGCGCAGAGAGAGAGAGAGAGAGCGCAGAGAGAGAAAGAGAAAGAAAGAGCACAGAGAGGGAGAGAGAGAGAGAGAGAGAGAAAGAGCGCCGAGAGAGAGAGAGCGCAGAGAGAGAGAGAAAGAGAAAGAAAGAGCGCAGATAGAGAAAGTGCGCAGAGAGAGAAAGTGCGCAGAGAGAGAAAGAGCGCAGAGAGAAAGAAAGAGCGCAGAGAGAGAGAGAGAAAGAGCGCAAAGAGAGAAAAAAAGAGCGCAGAAAGAAAGAAACAGCGCAGAGAGAAAGAAAGAAAGAGCGCAGAGAGAAAGAAAGAAAGAGCGCAGAGAGAAAGAAAGAAAGAGCGCAGAGAGAGAGAAAGAGCGCAGAGAGAAAGAAAGAGCACATAGAGAGAGAAAGAGCGCAGAGAGAGAGAAAGAAAGAGCGCAGAGAGAGAGAGAAAGAGCGCAGAGAGAGAGAGAAAGAGCGCAGAGAGAGAAATAAAGAGCGCAGAGAGAGAAATAAAGAGCTCAGAGAGAGAAAGAGCGCAGAGAGAGAAAGAAAGAGCGCAGAGAGAGAAAGAGCGCAGAGAGAGAGAAAGAGCGCAGAGAGAGAGAAAGAGCGCAGAGAGAGAGAAAGAGCGCAGAGAGAGAGAAAGAGCGCAGAGAGAGAGAAAGAGCGCAGAGAGAAAGAAAGAGCGCAGAGAGAGAAAGAAAGAGCGCAGAGAGAGAAAGAAAGAGCGCAGAGAGTGAGAGAGAAAGAGCACAGAGAGAAAGAAAGAGCGCAGAGAGAGAGAGAAAGAAAGAGCGCAGAGAGAGAAAGAAATAGCGCAGAGAGAGAGAAAGAGTGCAGAGAGAGAGAGAGGAAGAAAGAGCGCAGAGAGAGAGAAAGAAAGAGCGCAGAGAGAAAGAAAGAGCACATAGAGAGAGAAAGAGCGCAGAGAGAGAGAAAGAAAGAGCGCAGAGAGAGAGAGAAAGAGCGCAGAGAGAGAGAGAAAGAGCGCAGAGAGAGAAATAAAGAGCGCAGAGAGAGAAATAAAGAGCTCAGAGAGAGAAAGAGCGCAGAGAGAGAAAGAAAGAGCGCAGAGAGAGAAAGAAAGAGCGCAGAGAGAGAAAGAAAGAGAGCAGAGAGAGAAAGAAAGAGAGCAGAGAGAGAAGAAAGAGCGTAGAGAGAAAGAAAGAAAGAGCGCAGAGAGAAAGAAAGAGCGCAGAGAGAGAGAGAGAGCGCAGAGAGAGAAAGAGAAAGAAAGAGCGCAGAGAGAGAGAAAGAGCACAGAGAGAGAGATAAAGAGCGCAGAGAGAGAGAATGAGAAAGAAAGAGCACAGAGAGAGAAAGAAAGAGAGCAGAGAGAGAGAAAGAGCACAGAGAGAGAGAAAGAGCGCAGAGAGAGAGAAAGAAAGAGCGCAGAGAGAGAAAGAGCGCAGAGAGAGAAAGAAAGAGCGCAGAGAGAGAGAAAGAAAGAGCGCAGAGAGAGAGCGCAGAGAGAGAAAAAAAGAGCGCAGAGAGAGAAATAAAGAGCGCAGAGAAAGAAAGAGCGCAGAGAGAGAGAAAGAAAGAGCGCAGAGAGAAAGAAAGAGCGCAGAGAGAGAGAGAGAGCGCAGAGAGAGAAAGAGAAAGAAAGAGCACAGAGAGGGAGAGAGAGAGAGAGAGAGAGAAAGAGCGCCGAGAGAGAGAGAGCGCAGAGAGAGAGAGAAAGAGAAAGAAAGAGCGCAGATAGAGAAAGTGCGCAGAGAGAGAAAGTGCGCAGAGAGAGAAAGAGCGCAGAGAGAAAGAAAGAGCGCAGAGAGAGAGAGAGAAAGAGCGCAAAGAGAGAAAAAAAGAGCGCAGAAAGAAAGAAACAGCGCAGAGAGAAAGAAAGAAAGAGCGCAGAGAGAAATAAAGAAAGAGCGCAGAGAGAAAGAAAGAAAGAGCGCAGAGAGAGAGAAAGAGCGCAGAGAGAGAGAGAAAGAAAAAGCGCAGAGAAAGAAAGAGCGCAGAGAGAGGAAGAAAGAGCGCAGAGAGAGAGAGAAAGAAAGAGCACAGAGAGAGAGAGAAAGAAAGAGCGCAGAGAGAGAGAAAGAGCGCAGAGAGAGAGAAAGAAAGAGCACAGAGAGAGAAAGAAAGAGAGCAGAGAGAGAAAGAAAGAGCGCAAAGAGAGAAAAAAAGAGCGCAGAGAGAAAGAAAGAAAGAGCGCAGAGAGAAAGAAAGAGCGCAGAGAGAGAGAGCGCAGAGAGAGAAAGAGAAAGAAAGAGCGCAGAGAGAGAAAGAGAAAGAAAGAGCGCAGAGAGAGAGAGAGAAAGAGCGCAGAGAGAGAGAGAAAGAGCGCAGAGAGAGAGAAAGAGAAAGAAAGAGCGCAGAGAGAGAAAGAAAGAGCGCAGAGAGAGAAAGAAAGAGCGCAGAGAGAGAGAAAGAGCGCAGAGAGAGAGAAAGAGCGCAGAGAGAGAGAAAGAGCGCAGAGAGAGAGAAAGAGCACAGAGAGAGAGAAAGAGCACAGAGAGAGAGAAAGAAAGAGCGCAGAGAGAGAAAGAGCGCAGAGAGAGAAAGAAAGAGCGCAGAGAGAGAGAAAGAAAGAGCGCGGAGAGAGAGAGAGAAAGAGCGCAGAGAGAGAGCGCATAGAGAGAGAGAAAGAGCGCAGAGAGAGAAATAAAGAGCGCAGAGAGAGAAATAAAGAGCGCAGAGAGAGAAATATAGAGCGCAGAGAGAGAAATAAAGAGCGCAGAGAGAGAAATAAAGAGCGCAGAGAAAGAAAGAGCGCAGAGAGAGAGAAAGAAAGAGCGCAGAGAGAGAAAGAAAGAGCGCAAAGAGAGAAAAAAAGAGCGCAAAGAGAGAAAAAAAGAGCGCAGAGAGAAAGAAAGAAAGAGCGCAGAGAGAAAGAAAGAGTGCAGAGAGAGAGAGAGCGCAGAGAGAGAAAGAGAAAGAAAGAGCGCAGAGAGAGAGAGAGAGAAAGAGCGGCGAGAGAGAGAAAGAGCGCAGAGAGAGAGAAAGAGAAAGAAAGAGCGCAGAGAGAGAGAGAGAAAGAGCGCAGAGAGAGAGAAAGAGCGCAGAGAAAGAAAGAGAAAGAAAGAGCGCAGAGAGAGAAAGAGCGCAGGGAGAGAAAGAGCGCAGGGAGAGAGAGAGCGCAGAGAGAGAAAGAGCGCAGAGAAAGAAAGAGAAAGAAAGAGCGCAGAGAGAGAAAGAGAGAGCGCAGAGAGAGAAAGAAAGAGCGCAAAGAGAGAAAAAAAGAGCGCAGAAAGAAAGAAAGAGCGCAGAGAGAAAGAAAGAAAGAGCGCAGAGAGAGAGAAAGAGCGCAGAGAGAGAGAGAGAGCGCAGAGAGAGAAAGAGAAAGAAAGAGCGCAGAGAGAGAGAGAGAAAGAGCGCAGAGAGAGAGATAAAGAGCGCAGAGAGAGAGAATGAGAAAGAAAGAGCACAGAGAGAGAAAGAATGAGAGCAGAGAGAGAGAAAGAGCACAGAGAGAGAGAAAGAGCGCAGAGAGAGAGAAAGAAAGAGCGCAGAGAGAGAAAGAGCGCAGAGAGAGAAAGAAAGAGCGCAGAGAGAGAGAATGAAAGAGCGCAGAGAGAGAGCGCAGAGAGAGAAAAAAAGAGCGCAGAGAGAGAAATAAAGAGCGCAGAGAAAGAAAGAGCGCAGAGAGAGAGAGAAACAAAAAGAGCGCAGAGAGAGAAAGAAAGAGCGCAGAGAGAGAAAGAAAGAGCGCAAAGAGAGAAAAAAAGAGCGCAAAGAGAGAAAAAAAGAGCGCAGAGAGAAAGAAAGAAAGAGCGCAGAGAGAAAGAAAGAGCGCAGAGAGAGAGAGAGAGAGCGCAGAGAGAGAAAGAGAAAGAAAGAGCACAGAGAGGGAGAGAGAGAGAGAGAGAGAGAAAGAGCGCCGAGAGAGAGAGAGAGCGCAGAGAGAGAGAGAAAGAGAAAGAAAGTGCGCAGATAGAGAAAGTGCGCAGAGAGAGAAAGTGCGCAGAGAGAGAAAGAGCGCAGAGAGAAAGAAAGAGCGCAGAGAGAGAGAGAAAGAGCGCAAAGAGAGAAAAAAAGAGCGCAGAAAGAAAGAAACAGCGCAGAGAGAAAGAAAGAAAGAGCGCAGAGAGAAAGAAAGAAAGAGCGCAGAGAGAAAGAAAGAAAGAGCGCAGAGAGAGAGAAAGAGTGCAGAGAGAGAGAGAAAGAAAAAGCGCAGAGAAAGAAAGAGCGCAGAGAGAGGAAGAAAGAGCGCAGAGAGAGAGAGAAAGAAAGAGCACAGAGAGAGAGAGAAAGAAAGAGCGCAGAGAGAGAGAAAGAGCGCAGAGAGAGAGAAAGAAAGAGCACAGAGAGAGAAAGAAAGAGAGCAGAGAGAGAAAGAAAGAGCGCAAAGAGAGAAAGAAAGAGCGCAAAGAGAGAAAAAAAGAGCGCAGAGAGAAAGAAAGAAAGAGCGCAGAGAGAAAGAAAGAGCGCAGAGAGAGAGAGCGCAGAGAGAGAAAGAGAAAGAAAGAGCGCAAAGAGAGAAAGAGAAAGAAAGAGCGCAGAGAGAGAGAGAGAAAGAGCGCAGAGAGAGAGAGAAAGAGCGCAGAGAGAGAGAACGAGAAAGAAAGAGCGCAGAGAGAGAAAGAAAGAGCGCAGAGAGAGAAAGAAAGAGCGCAGAGAGAGAGAAAGAGCGCAGAGAGAGAGAAAGAGCGCAGAGAGAGAGAAAGAGCGCAGAGAGAGAGAAAGAGCACAGAGAGAGAGAAAGAGCACAGAGAGAGAGAAAGAAAGAGCGCAGAGAGAGAAAGAGCGCAGAGAGAGAAAGAAAGAGCGCAGAGAGAGAGAAAGAAAGAGCGCAGAGAGAGAGAGAGAAAGAGCGCAGAGAGAGAGCGCATAGAGAGAGAGAAAGAGCGCAGAGAGAGAAATAAAGAGCGCAGAGAGAGAAATAAAGAGCGCAGAGAGAGAAATATAGAGCGCAGAGAGAGAAATAAAGAGCGCAGAGAGAGAAATAAAGAGCGCAGAGAAAGAAAGAGCGCAGAGAGAGAGAAAGAAAGAGCGCAGAGAGAGAAAGAAAGAGCGCAAAGAGAGAAAAAAAGAGCGCAAAGAGAGAAAAAAAGAGCGCAGAGAGAAAGAAAGAAAGAGCGCAGAGAGAAAGAAAGAGTGCAGAGAGAGAGAGAGCGCAGAGAGAGAAAGAGAAAGAAAGAGCGCAGAGAGAGAGAGAGAGAAAGAGCGCCGAGAGAGAGAAAGAGCGCAGAGAGAGAGAAAGAGAAAGAAAGAGCGCAGAGAGAGAGAGAGAAAGAGCGCAGAGAGAGAGAAAGAGCGCAGAGAAAGAAAGAGAAAGAAAGAGCGCAGAGAGAGAAAGAGCGCAGGGAGAGAAAGAGCGCAGGGAGAGAGAGAGCGCAGAGAGAGAAAGAGCGCAGAGAAAGAAAGAGAAAGAAAGAGCGCAGAGAGAGAAAGAGAGAGCGCAGAGAGAGAAAGAAAGAGCGCAAAGAGAGAAAAAAAGAGCGCAGAAAGAAAGAAAGAGCGCAGAGAGAAAGAAAGAAAGAGCGCAGAGAGAGAGAAAGAGCGCAGAAAGAAAGAAAGAGAAAGTAAGAGCGCAGAGAGAGAGAGAGAAAGAGCGCAGAGAGAGAGAGAGAAAGAGCGCAGAGAGAGAGAAAGAGCGCAGAGAAAGAAAGAGAAAGAAAGAGTCCAGAGAGAGAAAGAGCGCAGAGAGAGAAAGAGCGCAGAGAGAGAAAGAGCGCAGAGAGAGAAAGAGCGCAGAGAGAGAGCGCAGAGAGAGAGCGCAGAGAGAGAAAGAGCGCAGAGAGAGAGAAAGAGCGCAGAGAGAGAGAAAGAGCGCAAAGAGAGAGAAAGAGCGCAGAGAGAGAGAAAGAGCGCAGAGAGAGAGAAAGAGCGCAGAGAGAGAGAAAGAGCGCAGAGAGAGAGAAAGAGCGCAGAGAGAGAGAAAGAAAGAGCGCAGAGAGAGAAAGAAAGAGCGCAGAGAGAGAAAGAAAGAGCGCAGAGAGAGAAAGAAAGAGCGCAGAGAGAGAAAGAAAGAGCGCAGAGAGAGAAAGAAAGAGCGCAGAGAGAGAAAGAAAGAGCGCAGAGAGTGAGAGAAAGAGCACAGAGAGAAAGAAAGAGCGCAGAGAGAGAGAGAAAGAAAGAGCGCAGAGAGAGAGAGAAAGAAAGAGCGCAGAGAGAGAAAGAGCGCAGAGAGAGAGAGAGGAAGAAAGAGCGCAGAGAGAGAGAAAGAAAGAGCGCAGAGAGAAAGAAAGAGCGCAGAGAGAGAGAAAGAAAGAGCACAGAGAGAGAAAGAAAGAGAGCAGAGAGAGAAAGAAAGAGCGCAAAGAGAGAAAAAAAGAGCGCAGAGAGAAAGAAAGAAAGAGCGCAGAGAGAAAGATAGAGCGCAGAGAGAGAGAGCGCAGAGAGAGAAAGAGAAAGAAAGAGCGCAGAGAGAGAAAGAGAAAGAAAGAGCGCAGAGAGAGAGAGAGAAAGAGCGCAGAGAGAGAGAGAAAGAGCGCAGAGAGAGAGAAAGAGAAAGAAAGAGCGCAGAGAGAGAAAGAAAGAGCGCAGAGAGAGAAAGAAAGAGCGCAGAGAGAGAGAAAGAGCGCAGAGAGAGAGAAAGAGCACAGAGAGAGAGAAAGAAAGAGCGCAGAGAGAGAAAGAGCGCAGAGAGAGAAAGAAAGAGCGCAGAGAGAGAGAGAGAAAGAGCGCAGAGAGAGAGCGCATAGAGAGAGAGAAAGAGCGCAGAGAGAGAAATAAAGAGCGCAGAGAGAGAAATAAAGAGGGCAGAGAGAGAAATAAAGAGCGCAGAGAAAGAAAAGCGCAGAGAGAGAGAAAGAAAGAGCGCAGAGAGAGAAAGAAAGAGCGCAAAGAGAGAAAAAAAGAGCGCAAAGAGAGAAAAAAAGAGCGCAGAGAGAAAGAAAGAAAGAGCGCAGAGAGAAAGAAAGAGCACAGAGAGAGAGCGCAGAGAGAGAAAGAGAAAGAAAGAGCGCAGAGAGAGAGAGAGAAAGAGCGCCGAGAGAGAGAAAGAGCGCAGAGAGAGAGAAAGAGAAAGAAAGAGCGCAGAGAGAGAGAGAGAAAGAGCGCAGAGAGAGAGAAAGAGCGCAGAGATAGAAAGAGAAAGAAAGAGCGCAGAGAGAGAAAGAGCGCAGAGAGAGAAAGAGCGCAGGGAGAGAGAGAGCGCAGAGAGAGAAAGAGCGCAGAGAAAGAAAGAGAAAGAAAGAGCGCAGAGAGAGAAAGAGAGAGCGCAGAGAGAGAAAGAGCGCAGAGATAGAAAGAAAGAAAGAGCGCAGAGAGAGAAAGAAAGAGCGCAGAGAGAGAGAAAGAGCGCAGAGAGAGAAAGAGAAAGTAAGAGCGCAGAGAGAGAGAGAGAAAGAGCGCAGAGAGAGAGAGAAAGAGCGCAGAGAGAGAGAAAGAGCGCAGAGAGAGAGAAAGAGCGCAGAGAAAGAAAGAGAAAGAAAGAGTGCAGAGAGAGAAAGAGCGCAGAGAGAGAAAGAGCGCAGAGAGAGAGCGCAGAGAGAGAGCGCAGAGAGAGAAAGAGCGCAGAGAGAGAGAAAGAGCGCAGAGAGAGAAAGAAAGAGCGCAGAGAGAGAAAGAAAGAGCGCAGAGAGTGAGAGAGAAAGAGCACAGAGAAAAAGAAAGAGCGCAGAGAGATAGAGAAAGAAAGAGCGCAGAGAGAGAGAGAAAGAAAGAGCGCAGAGAGAGAAAGAGCGCAGAGAGAGAGAGGAAGAAAGAGCGCAGAGAGAGAGAAAGAAAGAGCGCAGAGAGAAAGAAAGAGCACATAGAGAGAGAAAGAGCGCAGAGAGAGAGAAAGAGCGCAGAGAGAGAGAGAAAGAGCGCAGAGAGAAAAATAAAGAGTGCAGAGAGAGAAAGAAAGAGCGCAGAGAAAGAAAGAGCGCAGAGAGAGAGAAAGAAAGAGCGCAGAGAGAGAAAGAAAGAGAGCAGAGAGATAAAGAAAGAGAGCAGAGAGAGAAAGAAAGAGCGCAAAGAGAGAAAAAAAGAGCGCAGAGAGAAAGAAAGAAAGAGCGCAGAGAGAAAGAAAGAGCGCAGAGAGAGAGAGAGCGCAGAGAGAAAGAGAAAGAAAGAGCGCAGAGAGAAAGAGAAAGAAAGAGCGCAGAGAGAGAGAGAGAAAGAGCGCAGAGAGAGAGAAAGAGAAAGAAAGAGCACAGAGAGAGAGAGAGAGCGCAGAGAAAGAGAAAGAAAGAGCGCAGAGAAAGAAAGTGCGCAGAGAGAGAAAGTGCGCAGAGAGAGAAAGAGTGCAGAGAGAAAGAAAGAGCGCAGAGAGAGAGAGAGAGAAAGAGCGCAAAGAGAGAAAAAAAGAGCGCAGAAAGAAAGAAACAGCGCAGAGAGAAAGAAAGAAAGAGCGCAGAGAGTGAGAGAGAAAGAGCACAGAGAGAAAGAAAGAGCGCAGAGAGAGAGAGAAAGAAAGAGCGCAGAGAGAGAGAAAGAGAAAGAAAGAGCGCAGAGAGAGAAAGAGCGCAGGGAGAGAAAGAGCGCAGGGAGAGAGAGAGCGCAGAGAGAGAAAGAGCGCAGAGAAAGAAAGAGAAAGAAAGAGCGCAGAGAGAGAAAGAGAGAGCGCAGAGAGAGAAAGAAAGAGCGCAAAGAGAGAAAAAAAGAGCGCAGAAAGAAAGAAAGAGCGCAGAGAGAAAGAAAGAAAGAGCGCAGAGAGAGAGAAAGAGCGCAGAGAGAGAAAGAGAAAGTAAGAGCGCAGAGAGAGAGAGAGAAAGAGCGCAGAGAGAGAGAGAGAAAGAGCGCAGAGAAAGAAAGAGAAAGAAAGAGTGCAGAGAGAGAAAGAGCGCAGAGAGAGAAAGAGCGCAGAGAGAGAAAGAGCGCAGAGAGAGAAAGAGCGCAGAGAGAGAAAGAGTGCAGAGAGAGAGCGCAGAGAGAGAGCGCAGAGAGAGAAAGAGCGCAGAGAGAGAGAAAAAGCGCAGAGAGAGAGAAAGAGCGCAAAGAGAGAGAAAGAGCGCAGAGAGAGAGAAAGAGCGCAGAGAGAGAGAAAGAGCGCAGAGAGAGAGAAAGAAAGAGCGCAGAGAGAGAAAGAAAGAGCGCAGAGAGAGAAAGAAAGAGCGCAGAGAGAGAAAGAAAGAGCGCAGAGAGAGAAAGAAAGAGCGCAGAGAGTGAGAGAAAGAGCACAGAGAGAAAGAAAGAGCTCAGAGAGAGAGAGAAAGAAAGAGCGCAGAGAGAGAGAGAAAGAAAGAGCGCAGAGAGAGAAAGAGCGCAGAGAGAGAGAGAGGAAGAAAGAGCGCAGAGAGAGAGAAAGAAAGAGCGCAGAGAGAGAGAAAGAGCGCAGAGAGAGAGAAAGAAAGAGCACAGAGAGAGAAAGAAAGAGAGCAGAGAGAGAAAGAAAGAGCGCAAAGAGAGAAAAAAAGAGCGCAGAGAGAAAGAAAGAAAGAGCGCAGAGAGAAAGATAGAGCGCAGAGAGAGAGAGCGCAGAGAGAGAAAGAGAAAGAAAGAGCGCAGAGAGAGAAAGAGAAAGAAAGAGCGCAGAGAGAGAGAAAGAGCGCAGAGAGAGAGAGAAAGAGCGCAGAGAGAGAGAAAGAGAAAGAAAGAGCGCAGAGAGAGAAATAAAGAGCGCAGAGAGAGAAAAAAAGAGCGCAGAGAGAGAGAAAGAGCGCAGAGAGAGAGAAAGAGCGCAGAGAGAAAGAAAGAGCACAGAGAGAGAGAAAGAAAGAGCGCAGAGAGAGAAAGAAAGAGTGCAGAGAGAGAGAAAGAAAGAGCGCAGAGAGAGAGCGCATAGAGAGAGAGAAAGAGCGCAGAGAGAGAAATAAAGAGCGCAGAGAGAGAAATAAAGAGGGCAGAGAGAGAAATAAAGAGCGCAGAGAAAGAAAGAGCGCAGAGAGAGAGAAAGAAAGAGCGCAGAGAGAGAAAGAAAGAGCGCAAAGAGAGAAAAAAAGAGCGCAGAAAGAAAGAAAGAGCGCAGAGAGAAAGAAAGAAAGAGCGCAGAGAGAGAGAAAGAGCGCAGAGAGAGAAAGAGAAAGTAAGAGCGCAGAGAGAGAGAGAGAAAGAGCGCAGAGAGAGAGAGAGAAAGAGCGCAGAGAAAGAAAGAGAAAGAAAGAGTGCAGAGAGAGAAAGAGCGCAGAGAGAGAAAGAGCGCAGAGAGAGAAAGAGCGCAGAGAGAGAAAGAGCGCAGAGAGAGAAAGAGTGCAGAGAGAGAGCGCAGAGAGAGAGCGCAGAGAGAGAAAGAGCGCAGAGAGAGAGAAAAAGCGCAGAGAGAGAGAAAGAGCGCAAAGAGAGAGAAAGAGCGCAGAGAGAGAGAAAGAGCGCAGAGAGAGAGAAAGAGCGCAGAGAGAGAGAAAGAAAGAGCGCAGAGAGAGAAAGAAAGAGCGCAGAGAGAGAAAGAAAGAGCGCAGAGAGAGAAAGAAAGAGCGCAGAGAGAGAAAGAAAGAGCGCAGAGAGTGAGAGAAAGAGCACAGAGAGAAAGAAAGAGCTCAGAGAGAGAGAGATTGAAAGAGCGCAGAGAGAGAGAGAAAGAAAGAGCGCAGAGAGAGAAAGAGCGCAGAGAGAGAGAGAGGAAGAAAGAGCGCAGAGAGAGAGAAAGAAAGAGCGCAGAGAGAGAGAAAGAGCGCAGAGAGAGAGAAAGAAAGAGCACAGAGAGAGAAAGAAAGAGAGCAGAGAGAGAAAGAAAGAGCGCAAAGAGAGAAAAAAAGAGCGCAGAGAGAAAGAAAGAAAGAGCGCAGAGAGAAAGATAGAGCGCAGAGAGAGAGAGCGCAGAGAGAGAAAGAGAAAGAAAGAGCGCAGAGAGAGAAAGAGAAAGAAAGAGCGCAGAGAGAGAGAAAGAGCGCAGAGAGAGAGAGAAAGAGCGCAGAGAGAGAGAAAGAGAAAGAAAGAGCGCAGAGAGAGAAATAAAGAGCGCAGAGAGAGAAAGAAAGAGCGCAGAGAGAGAGAAAGAGCGCAGAGAGAGAGAAAGAGCGCAGAGAGAAAGAAAGAGCACAGAGAGAGAGAAAGAAAGAGCGCAGAGAGAGAAAGAAAGAGTGCAGAGAGAGAGAAAGAAAGAGCGCAGAGAGAGAGCGCATAGAGAGAGAGAAAGAGCGCAGAGAGAGAAATAAAGAGCGCAGAGAGAGAAATAAAGAGGGCAGAGAGAGAAATAAAGAGCGCAGAGAAAGAAAGAGCGCAGAGAGAGAGAAAGAAAGAGCGCAGAGAGAGAAAGAAAGAGCGCAAAGAGAGAAAAAAAGAGCGCAAAGAGAGAAAAAAAGAGCGCAGAGAGAAAGAAAGAAAGAGCGCAGAGAGAAAGAAAGAGCGCAGAGAGAGAGAGCGCAGAGAGAGAAAGAGAAAGAAAGAGCGCAGAGAGAGAGAGAAAGAGCGCCGAGAGAGAGAAAGAGCGCAGAGAGAGAGAAAGAGAAAGAAAGAGCGCAGAGAGAGAGAGAGAAAGAGCGCAGAGAGAGAGAAAGAGCGCAGAGAAAGAAAGAGAAAGAAAGAGCGCAGAGAGAGAAAGAGCGCAGAGAGAGAAAGAGCGCAGGGAGAGAGAGAGCGCAGAGAGAGAAAGAGCGCAGAGAAAGAAAGAGAAAGAAAGAGCGCAGAGAGAGAAAGAGAGAGCGCAGAGAGAGAAAGAGCGCAGAGATAGAAAGAAAGAAAGAGCGCAGAGAGAGAAAGAAAGAGCGCAGAGAGAGAGAAAGAGCGCAGAGAGAGAAAGAGAAAGTAAGAGCGCAGAGAGAGAGAGAGAAAAAGCGCAGAGAGAGAGAGAAAGAGCGCAGAGAGAGAGAAAGAGCGCAGAGAGAGAGAAAGAGCGCAGAGAAAGAAAGAGAAAGAAAGAGTGCAGAGAGAGAAAGAGCGCAGAGAGAGAAAGAGCGCAGAGAGAGAGCGCAGAGAGAGAGCGCAGAGAGAGAAAGAGCGCAGAGAGAGAGAAAGAGCGCAGAGAGAGAGAAAGAGAGCAAAGAGAGAGAAAGAGCGCAGAGAGAGATAAAGAGCGCAGAGAGAGAAAGAAAGAGCGCAGAGAGTGAGAGAGAAAGAGCACAGAGAGAAAGAAAGAGCGCAGAGAGATAGAGAAAGAAAGAGCGCAGAGAGAGAGAGAGAAAGAAAGAGCGCAGAGAGAGAAAGAGCGCAGAGTGAGAGAGAGAAAGAGCGCAGAGAGAGAGAAAGAGAAAGAAAGAGCACAGAGAGAGAGAGAGAGAAAGAGCGCCGAGAGAGAGAGAGAGAGCGCAGAGAGAGAGAAAGAAAGAGCGCAGAGAGAGAAAGTGCGCAGAGAGAGAAAGTGCGCAGAGAGAGAAAGAGTGCAGAGAGAAAGAAAGAGCGCAGAGAGAGAGAGAGAGAGAAAGAGCGCAAAGAGAGAAAAAAAGAGCGCAGAAAGAAAGAAACAGCGCAGAGAGAAAGAAAGAAAGAGCGCAGAGAGAGAGAAAGAGCGCAGAGAGAGAGAGAGAAAGAAAAAGCGCAGAGAAAGAAAGAGCGCAGAGAGAAGAAGAAAGAGCGCAGAGAGAGAGAGAAAGAGCGCAAAGAGAGAGAAAGAGCGCAGAGAAAGAAAGAGAAAGAAAGAGCGCAGAGAGAGAAAGAGCGCAGAGAGAGAAAGAGCGCAGAGAGAGAAAGAGCGCAGAGAGAGAAAGAGCGCAGAGAGAGAAAGAGCGCAGAGAGAGAGAGAGCGCAGAGAGAGAGCGCAGAGAGAAAGAAAGAGCGCAGAGAGAGAGAAAGAGCGCAGAGAGAGAGAAAGAGCGCAGAGAGAGAGAAAGAGCGCAGAGAGAGAGAAAGAGCGCAGAGAGAGAAAGAAAGAGCGCAGAGAGAGAAAGAAAGAGCGCAGAGAGAGAAAGAAAGAGCGCAGAGAGAGAAAGAAAGAGCGCAGAGAGAGAAAGAAAGAGCGCAGAGAGTGAGAGAGAAAGAGCACAGAGAGAAAGAAAGAGCGCAGAGAGAGAGAGAAAGAAATAGCGCAGAGAGAGAGAGAAAGAAAGAGCGCAGAGAGAGAGAGAAAGAAAGAGCGCAGAGAGAGAGAGGAAGAAAGAGCGCAGAGAGAGAGAAAGAAAGAGCGCAGAGAGAAAGAAAGAGCACATAGAGAGAGAAAGAGCGCAGAGAGAGAGAAAGAAAGAGCGCAGAGAGAGAGAAAGAGCGCAGAGAGAGAGAGAAAGAGCGCAGAGAGAGAAATAAAGAGCACAGAGAGAGAAAGAAAGAGCGCAGAGAAAGAAAGAGCGCAGAGAGAGAGAAAGAAAGAGCGCAGAGAGAGAAAGAAAGAGAGCAGAGAGAGAAAGAAAGAGAGCAGAGAGAGAAAGAAAGAGCGCAAAGAGAGAAAAAAAGAGCGCAGAGAGAAAGAAAGAAAGAGCGCAGAGAGAAAGAAAGAGCGCAGAGAGAGAGAGAGAGCGCAGAGAGAAAGAGAAAGAAAGAGCGCAGAGAGAGAGAGAGAAAGAGCGCCGAGAGAGAGAGAGAGAGCGCAGAGAGAGAGAAAGAGAAAGAAAGAGCGCAGAGAGCGAAAGTGCGCAGAGAGAGAAAGAGCGCAGAGAGAAAGAAAGAGCGCAGAGAAAGAAAGAGCGCAGAGAGAGGAAGAAAGAGCGCAGAGAGAGAGAGAAAGAAAGAGCGCAGAGAGAGAGAAAGAGCGCAGAGAGAGAGAGAAAGAACGCAGAGAGAGAGAAAGAGCGCAGAGAGAAAGAAAGTGCGCAGAGAGAGAGAAAGAGCGCAGAGAGAGAGAGAAAGAAAAAGCGCAGAGAAAGAAAGAGCGCAGAGAGAGGAAGAAAGAGCGCAGAGAGAGAGAGAAAGAAAGAGCGCAGAGAGAGAGAAAGAGCGCAGAGAGAGAGAGAAAGAACGCAGAGAGAGAGAAAGAGCGCAGAGAGAGAGAAAGAGCGCAGAGAGAGAGAAAGAGCGCAGAGAGAGAGAAAGAGCGCAGAGAGAGAGAGAGCGCAGAGAGGAAGAAAGAGCGCAGAGAGAGAGAAAGAAAGAGTGCAGAGAGAGAGAAAGAGCGCAGAGAGAGAGAAAGAAAGAGCACAGAGAGAGAAAGAAAGAGAGCAGAGAGAGAAAGAAAGAGCGCAAAGAGAGAAAAAAAGAGCGCAGAGAGAAAGAAAGAAAGAGCGCAGAGGGAAAGATAGAGCGCAGAGAGAGAGAGCGCAGAGAGAGAAAGAGAAAGAAAGAGCGCAGAGAGAGAGAGAGAAATAAAGAGCGCAGAGAGAGAAATAAAGAGCGCAGAGAGAGAAATAAAGAGCGCAGAGAGAGAAATAAAGAGCGCAGAGAAATAAAGAGCGCAGAGAAAGAAAGAGCGCAGAGAGAGAGAAAGAAAGAGCGCAGAGAGAGAAAAAAGAGCGCAAAGAGAGAAAAAAAGAGCGCAAAGAGAGAAAAAAAGAGCGCAAAGAGAAAGAAAGAAAGAGCGCAGAGAGAAAGAAAGAGCGCAGATAGAGAGCGCAGAGAGAGAAAGAGAAAGAAAGAGCGCAGAGAGAGAGAGAGAGAAAGAGCTCCGAGAGAGAGAAAGAGCGCAGAGAGAGAGAAAGAGAAAGAAAGAGCGCAGAGAGAGAGAGAGAAAGAGCGCAGAGAGAGAGAAAGAGCGCAGAGAAAGAAAGAGAAAGAAAGAGCGCAGAGAGAGAAAGAGCGCAGAGAGAGAAAGAGCGCAGAGAGAGAGAGAGCGCAGAGAGAGAAAGAGCGCAGAGAAAGAAAGAGAAAGAAAGAGCGCAGAGAGAGAAAGAGAGAGCGCAGAGAGAGAAAGAAAGAGCGCAGAAAGAAAGAAAGAGCGCAGAGAGAGAGAAAGAAAGAGCGCAGAGAGAGAGAAAGAAAGAGCGCAGAGAGAGAGAAAGAAAGAGCGCAGAGAGAGAGAGAAAGAACGCAGAGAGAGAGAAAGAGCGCAGAGAGAGAGAAAGAGCGCAGAGAGAGAGAAAGAGCGCAGAGAGAGAGAAAGAGCGCAGAGAGAGAGAAAGAGCGCAGAGAGAGAAAGAGAAAGTAAGAGCGCAGAGAGAGAGAGAGAAAAAGCGCAGAGAGAGAGAGAAAGAGCGCAGAGAGAGAGAAAGAGCGCAGAGAGAGAGAAAGAGCGCAGAGAAAGAAAGAGAAAGAAAGAGTGCAGAGAGAGAAAGAGCGCAGAGAGAGAAAGAGCGCAGAGAGAGAGCGCAGAGAGAGAGCGCAGAGAGAGAAAGAGCGCAGAGAGAGAGAAAGAGCGCAGAGAGAGAGAAAGAGAGCAAAGAGAGAGAAAGAGCGCAGAGAGAGAGAAAGAGCGCAGAGAGAGAGAAAGAAAGAGCGCAGAGAGTGAAAGAAAGAGAGCAGAGAGAGAAAGAAAGAGCGCAGAGAGAGAAAGAAAGAGCACAGAGAGAGAAAGAAAGAGCGCAGAGAGAGAAAGAAAGAGCGCAGAGAGTGAGAGAGAAAGAGCACAGAGAGATAGAAAGAGCGCAGAGAGATAGAGAAAGAAAGAGCGCAGAGAGAGAGAGAGAAAGAGCGCAGAGAGAGAGAAAGAGAAAGAAAGAGCACAGAGAGAGAGAGAGAGAAAGAGCGCCGAGAGAGAGAGAGAGAGCGCAGAGAGAGAGAAAGAAAGAGCGCAGAGAGAGAAAGTGCGCAGAGAGAGAAAGTGCGCAGAGAGAGAAAGAGTGCAGAGAGAAAGAAAGAGCGCAGAGAGAGAGAGAGAGAAAGAGCGCAAAGAGAGAAAAAAAGAGCGCAGAAAGAAAGAAACAGCGCAGAGAGAAAGAAAGAAAGAGCGCAGAGAGAGAGAAAGAGCGCAGAGAGAGAGAGAGAAAGAAAAAGCGCAGAGAAAGAAAGAGCGCAGAGAGAAGAAGAAAGAGCGCAGAGAGAGAGAGAAAGAGCGCAGAGAGAGAGAAAGAGCGCAGAGAAAGAAAGAGAAAGAAAGAGCGCAGAGAGAGAAAGAGCGCAGAGAGAGAAAGAGCGCAGAGAGAGAAAGAGCGCAGAGAGAGAAAGAGCGCAGAGAGAGAGAGAGCGCAGAGAGAGAGCGCAGAGAGAAAGAAAGAGCGCAGAGAGAGAGAAAGAGCGCAGAGAGAGAGAAAGAGCGCAGAGAGAGAGAAAGAGCGCAGAGAGAGAGAAAGAGCGCAGAGAGAGAGAAAGAGCGCAGAGAGAGAAAGAAAGAGCGCAGAGAGAGAAAGAAAGAGCGCAGAGAGAGAAAGAAAGAGCGCAGAGAGAGAAAGAAAGAGCGCAGAGAGAGAAAGAAAGAGCGCAGAGAGAGAAAGAAAGAGCGCAGAGAGTGAGAGAGAAAGAGCACAGAGAGAAAGAAAGAGCGCAGAGAGAGAGAGAGAAAGAAAGAGCGCAGAGAGAGAGAGAAAGAGCGCAGAGAGAGAGAGAAAGAAAGAGCGCAGAGAGAGAAAGAGCGCAGAGAGAGAGAGGAAGAAAGAGCGCAGAGAGAGAGAAAGAAAGAGCGCAGAGAGAAAGAAAGAGCACATAGAGAGAGAAAGAGCGCAGAGAGAGAGAAAGAAAGAGCGCAGAGAGAGAGAAAGAGCGCAGAGAGAGAGAGAAAGAGCGCAGAGAGAGAAAGAAAGAGCGCAGAGAGTGAGAGAGAAAGAGCACAGAGAGAAAGAAAGAGCGCAGAGAGATAGAGAAAGAAAGAGCGCAGAGAGAGAGAGAAAGAAAGAGCGCAGAGAGAGAAAGAGCGCAGAGAGAGAGAGAGAAAGAGCGCAGAGAGAGAGAAAGAGAAAGAAAGAGCACAGAGAGAGAGAGAGAGAAAGAGCGCCGAGAGAGAGAGAGAGAGCGCAGAGAGAGAGAAAGAAAGAGCGCAGAGAGAGAAAGAAAGAGCGCAGAGAGAGAAAGTGCGCAGAGAGAGAAAGAGTGCAGAGAGAAAGAAAGAGCGCAGAGAGAGAGAGAGAGAAAGAGCGCAAAGAGAGAAAAAAAGAGCGCAGAAAGAAAGAAACAGCGCAGAGAGAAAGAAAGAAAGAGCGCAGAGAGAGAGAAAGAGCGCAGAGAGAGAGAGAGAAAGAAAAAGCGCAGAGAAAGAAAGAGCGCAGAGAGAAGAAGAAAGAGCGCAGAGAGAGAGAGAAAGAGCGCAGAGAAAGAAAGAGAAAGAAAGAGCGCAGAGAGAGAAAGAGCGCAGAGAGAGAAAGAGCACAGAGAGAGAAAGAGCGCAGAGAGAGAAAGAGCGCAGAGAGAGAGAGAGCGCAGAGAGAGAGCGCAGAGAGAAAGAAAGAGCGCAGAGAGAGAGAAAGAGCGCAGAGAGAGAGAAAGAGCGCAGAGAGAGAGAAAGAGCGCAGAGAGAGAAAGAAAGAGCGCAGAGAGAGAAAGAAAGAGCGCAGAGAGAGAAAGAAAGAGCGCAGAGAGAGAAAGAAAGAGCGCAGAGAGAGAAAGAAAGAGCGCAGAGAGAGAAAGAAAGAGCGCAGAGAGTGAGAGAGAAAGAGCACAGAGAGAAAGAAAGAGCGCAGAGAGAGAGAGAGAAAGAAAGAGCGCAGAGAGAGAGAGAAAGAGCGCAGAGAGAGAGAGAAAGAAAGAGCGCAGAGAGAGAAAGAGCGCAGAGAGAGAGAGGAAGAAAGAGCGCAGAGAGAGAGAAAGAAAGAGCGCAGAGAGAAAGAAAGAGCACATAGAGAGAGAAAGAGCGCAGAGAGAGAGAAAGAAAGAGCGCAGAGAGAGAGAAAGAGCGCAGAGAGAGAGAGAAAGAGCGCAGAGAGAGAAATAAAGAGCACAGAGAGAGAAAGAAAGAGCGCAGAGAACGAAAGAAAGAGCGCAGAGAGAGAAAGAAAGAGCGCAGAGAGAGAAAGAAAGAGAGCAGAGAGAGAAAGAAAGAGAGCAGAGAGAGAAAGAAAGAGCGCAAAGAGAGAAAAAAAGAGCGCAGAGAGAAAGAAATAAAGAGCGCAGAGAGAAAGAAAGAGCGCAGAGAGAGAGAGAGCGCAGAGAGAAAGAGAAAGAAAGAGCGCAGAGAGAGAGAGAGAAAGAGCGCCGAGAGAGAGAGAGAGAGCGCAGAGAGAGAGAAAGAGAAAGAAAGAGCGCAGAGAGAGAAAGTGCGCAGAGAGAGAAAGAGCGCAGAGAGAAAGAAAGAGCGCAGAGAAAGAAAGAGCGCAGAGAGAGGAAGAAAGAGCGCAGAGAGAGAGAGAAAGAAAGAGCGCAGAGAGAGAGAAAGAGCGCAGAGAGAGAGAGAAAGAACGCAGAGAGAGAGAAAAAGCGCAGAGAGAAAGAAAGTGCGCAGAGAGAGAGAAAGAGCGCAGAGAGAGAGAGAGAAAGAAAAAGCGCAGAGAAAGAAAGAGCGCAGAGAGAGGAAGAAAGAGCGCAGAGAGAGAGAGAAAGAAAGAGCGCAGAGAGAGAGAAAGAGCGCAGAGAGAGAGAGAAAGAACGCAGAGAGAGAGAAAGAGCGCAGAGAGAGAGAAAGAGCGCAGAGAGAGAGAAAGAGCGCAGAGAGAGAGAAAGAGCGCAGAGAGAGAGAGAGCGCAGAGAAAGAGAAAGAGCGCAGAGAGAGAGAAAGAGCGCAGAGAGAGAAATAAAGAGCGCAGAGAGAGAAATAAAGAGCGCAGAGAGAGAAATAAAGAGCGCAGAGAGAGAAATAAAGAGCGCAGAGAAATAAAGAGCGCAGAGAAAGAAAGAGCGCAGAGAGAGGAAAGAAAGAGTGCAGAGAGAGAAAAAAGAGCGCAAAGAGAGAAAAAAAGAGCGCAAAGAGAGAAAAAAAGAGCGCAAAGAGAAAGAAAGAAAGAGCGCAGAGAGAAAGAAAGAGCGCAGATAGAGTGCGCAGAGAGAGAAAGAGAAAGAAAGAGCGCAGAGAGAGAGAGAGAGAAAGAGCGCAGAGAGAGAGAAAGAGCGCAGAGACAGAGAAAGAGAAAGAAAGAGCGCAGAGAGAGAGAGAGAAAGAGCGCAGAGAGAGAGAAAGAGCGCAGAGAAAGAAAGAGAAAGAAAGAGCGCAGAGAGAGAAAGAGCGCAGAGAGAGAAAGAGCGCAGAGAGAGAAAGAGCGCAGAGAGAGAGAGAGCGCAGAGAGAGAGCGCAGAGAGAAAGAAAGAGCGCAGAGAGAGAGAAAGAGCGCAGAGAGAGAGAAAGAGCGCAGAGAGAGAGATAGAGCGCAGAGAGAGAGACAGAGCGCAGAGAGAGAAAGAAAGAGCGCAGAGAGAGAAAGAAAGAGCGCAGAGAGAGAAAGAAAGAGCGCAGAGAGAGAAAGAAAGAGCGCAGAGAGAGAAAGAAAGAGCGCAGAGAGAGAAAGAAAGAGCGCAGAGAGTGAGAGAGAAAGAGCACAGAGAGAAAGAAAGAGCGCAGAGAGAGAGAGAGAGAAAGAAAGAGCGCAGAGAGAGAGAGAAAGAAAGAGCGCAGAGAGAGAGAGAAAGAAAGAGCGCAGAGAGAGAAAGAGCGCAGAGAGAGAGAGGAAGAAAGAGCGCAGAGAGAGAGAAAGAAAGAGCGCAGAGAGAAAGAAAGAGCACATAGAGAGAGAAAGAGCGCAGAGAGAGAGAAAGAAAGAGCGCAGAGAGAGAGAAAGAGCGCAGAGAGAGAGAGAAAGAGCGCAGAGAGAGAAATAAAGAGCACAGAGAGAGAAAGAAAGAGCGCAGAGAAAGAAAGAGCGCAGAGAGAGAGAAAGAAAGAGCGCAGAGAGAGAAAGAAAGAGAGCAGAGAGAGAAAGAAAGAGAGCAGAGAGAGAAAGAAAGAGCGCAAAGAGAGAAAAAAAGAGCGCAGAGAGAAAGAAAGAAAGAGCGCAGAGAGAAAGAAAGAGCGCAGAGAGAGAGAGAGCGCAGAGAGAAAGAGAAAGAAAGAGCGCAGAGAGAGAGAGAGAAAGAGCGCCGAGAGAGAGAGAGAGAGCGCAGAGAGAGAGAAAGAGAAAGAAAGAGCGCAGAGAGAGAAAGTGCGCAGAGAGAGAAAGAGCGCAGAGAGAAAGAAAGAGCGCAGAGAAAGAAAGAGCGCAGAGAGAGGAAGAAAGAGCGCAGAGAGAGAGAAAGAGCGCAGAGAGAGAGAGAAAGAACGCAGAGAGAGAGAAAAAGCGCAGAGAGAAAGAAAGTGCGCAGAGAGAGAGAAAGAGCGCAGAGAGAGAGAGAGAAAGAAAAAGCGCAGAGAAAGAAAGAGCGCAGAGAGAGGAAGAAAGAGCGCAGAGAGAGAGAGAAAGAAAGAGCGCAGAGAGAGAGAAAGAGCGCAGAGAGAGAGAGAAAGAACGCAGAGAGAGAGAAAGAGCGAAGAGAGAGAGAAAGAGCGCAGAGAGAGAGAAAGAGCGCAGAGAGAGAGAAAGAGCGCAGAGAGAGAGAGAGCGCAGAGAAAGAGAAAGAGCGCAGAGAGAGAGAAAGAGCGCAGAGAGAGAAATAAAGAGCGCAGAGAGAGAAATAAAGAGCGCAGAGAGAGAAATAAAGAGCGCAGAGAGAGAAATAAAGAGCGCAGAGAAATAAAGAGCACAGAGAAAGAAAAAGCGCAGAGAGAGAGAAAGAAAGAGTGCAGAGAGAGAAAAAAGAGCGCAAAGAGAGAAAAAAAGAGCGCAAAGAGAGAAAAAAAGAGCGCAAAGAGAAAGAAAGAAAGAGCGCAGAGAGAAAGAAAGAGCGCAGATAGAGAGCGCAGAGAGAGAAAGAGAAAGAAAGAGCGCAGAGAGAGAGAGAGAGAAAGAGCGCAGAGAGAGAGAAAGAGCGCAGAGAGAGAGAAAGAGAAAGAAAGAGCGCAGAGAGAGAGAGAGAAAGAGCGCAGAGAGAGAGAAAGAGCGCAGAGAAAGAAAGAGAAAGAAAGAGCGCAGAGAGAGAAAGAGCGCAGAGAGAGAGAGAGCGCAGAGAGAGAAAGAGCGCAGAGAAAGAAAGAGCGCAGAGAGAGAGAGAAAGAGCGCAGAGAGAGAGAGAAAGAGCGCAGAGAGAGAGAAAGAGCGCAGAGAGAGAGAAAGAGCGCAGAGAGAAAGAGCGCAGAGAGAGAGAAAGAGCGCAGAGAAAGAGAAAGAGCGCAGAGAGAGAGAAAGAGCGCAGAGAGAGAAATAAAGAGCGCAGAGAGAGAGAGAGAAAGAGCGCAGAGAGAGAGAAAGAGCGCAGAGAAAGAAAGAGAAAGAAAGAGCGCAGAGAGAGAAAGAGCGCAGAGAGAGAGAGAGCGCAGAGAGAGAAAGAGCGCAGAGAAAGAAAGAGCGCAGAGAGAGGAAAGAAAGAGTGCAGAGAGAGAGAGAAAGAGCGCAGAGAGAGAGAGAAAGAGCGCAGAGAGAGAGAGAAAGAGCGCAGAGAGAGAGAAAGAGCGCAGAGAGAGAGAAAGAGCGCAGAGAGAAAGAGCGCAGAGAGAGAGAAAGAGCGCAGAGAAAGAGAAAGAGCGCAGAGAGAGAGAAAGAGCGCAGAGAGAGAAATAAAGAGCGCAGAGAGAGAAATAAAGAGCGCAGAGAGAGAAATAAAGAGCGCAGAGAGAGAAATAAAGAGCGCAGAGAGAGAAAGAAGAGCGCAAAGAGAGAAAAAAAGAGCGCAAAGAGAGAAAAAAAGAGCGCAGAGAGAAAGAAAGAAAGAGCGCAGAGAGAAAGAAAGAGCGCAGAGAGAGAGAGCGCAGAGAGAGAAAGAGAAAGAAAGAGCGCAGAGAGAGAGAGAGAGAGAAAGAGCGCCGAGAGAGAGAAAGAGCGCAGAGAGAGAGAAAGAGAAAGAAAGAGCGCAGAGAGAGAGAGAGAAAGAGCGCAGAGAGAGAGAAAGAGCGCAGAGAAAGAAAGAGAAAGAAAGAGCGCAGAGA
The DNA here is from genome assembly GCF_040206685.1 of Ascaphus truei. Lineage (NCBI taxonomy): Eukaryota > Metazoa > Chordata > Amphibia > Anura > Ascaphidae > Ascaphus > Ascaphus truei. The sequence continues at coordinate 42,415,586 of NC_134501.1, read as the reverse complement.
GAGAGAGAGCGCAGAGGGAGAAAGAGCGCAGAGAAAGAAAGAGAAAGAAAGAGCGCAGAGAGAGAAAGAGAGAGCGCAGAGAGAGAAAGAAAGAGCGCAGAAAGAAAGAAAGCGCGCAGAGAGAGAGAAAGAAAGAGCGCAGAGTGAGAGAAAGAAAGAGCGCAGAGAGAGAGAGAAAGAACGCAGAGAGAGAGAAAGAGCGCAGAGAGAGAGAAAGAGCGCAGAGAGAGAGAAAGAGCGCAGAGAGAGAGAAAGAGCGCAGAGAAAGAGAAAGAGCGCAGAGAGAGAGAAAGAGCGCAGAGAGAGAAATAAAGAGCGCAGAGAGAGAAATAAAGAGCGCAGAGAGAGAAATAAAGAGCGCAGAGAAATAAAGAGCGCAGATAGAGAGCGCAGAGAGAGAAAGAGAAAGAAAGAGCGCAGAGAGAGAGAGAGAGGAAGAGCGCAGAGAGAGAGAAAGAGCGCAGAGAGAGAGAAAGAGAAAGAAAGAGCGCAGAAAGAGAGAAAGAAAGAGCGCAGAGAGAGAGAGCGCAGAGAGAAAGAAAGAGCGCAGAGAGAAAGAGCGCAGAGAGAGAGAGAAAGAGCGCAGAGAGAGAGAAAGAGCGCAGAGAGAGAGAAAGAGCGCAGAGAGAAAGAGCGCAGAGAGAGAGAAAGAGCGCAGAGAAAGAGAAAGAGCGCAGAGAGAGAGAAAGAGCGCAGAGAGAGAAATAAAGAGCGCAGAGAGAGAAATAAAGAGCGCAGAGAGAGAAATAAAGAGCGCAGAGAGAGAAATAAAGAGCGCAGAGAGAGAAAGAAGAGCGCAAAGAGAGAAAAAAAGAGCGCAAAGAGAGAAAAAAAGAGCGCAGAGAGAAAGAAAGAAAGAGCGCAGAGAGAAAGAAAGAGCGCAGAGAGAGAGAGCGCAGAGAGAGAAAGAGAAAGAAAGAGCGCAGAGAGAGAGAGAGAGAGAAAGAGCGCCGAGAGAGAGAAAGAGCGCAGAGAGAGAGAAAGAGAAAGAAAGAGCGCAGAGAGAGAGAGAGAAAGAGCGCAGAGAGAGAGAAAGAGCGCAGAGAAAGAAAGAGAAAGAAAGAGCGCAGAGAGAGAGAGAGCGCAGAGGGAGAAAGAGCGCAGAGAAAGAAAGAGAAAGAAAGAGCGCAGAGAGAGAAAGAGAGAGCGCAGAGAGAGAAAGAAAGAGCGCAGAAAGAAAGAAAGCGCGCAGAGAGAGAGAAAGAAAGAGCGCAGAGTGAGAGAAAGAAAGAGCGCAGAGAGAGAGAGAAAGAACGCAGAGAGAGAGAAAGAGCGCAGAGAGAGAGAAAGAGCGCAGAGAGAGAGAAAGAGCGCAGAGAGAGAAATAAAGAGCGCAGAGAGAGAAATAAAGAGCGCAGAGAGAGAAATAAAGAGCGCAGAGAAATAAAGAGCGCAGAGAAAGAAAGAGCGCAGAGAGAGAAAGAAAGAGCGCAGAGAGAGAAAGAAAGAGCGCAAAGAGAGAAAAAAGAGAGCAAAGAGAGAAAAAAAGAGCGCAGAGAGAAAGAAAGAAAGAGCGCAGAGAGAAAGAAAGAGCGCAGAAAGAGAGCGCAGAGAGAGAAAGAGAAAGAAAGAGCGCAGAGAGAGAGAGAGAGAAAGAGCGCCGAGAGAGAGAAAGAGCGCAGAGAGAGAGAAAGAGAAAGAAAGAGCGCAGAGAGAGAGAGAGAGAAAGAGCGCAGAGAGAGAGAAAGAGCGCAGAGAAAGAAAGAGAAAGAAAGAGCGCAGAGAGAGAGAGAGAGAAAGAGCGCAGAGAGAGAGAGATAGAGTGCAGAGAGAGAGAGAAAGAGCGCAGAGAGAGAGAAAGAGCGCAGATAAAGAAAGAGAAAGAAAGAGCGCAGAGAGAGAAAGAGCGCAGAGAGAGAAAGAGCGCAGAGAGAGAGCACAGAGAGAGAAAGAGCGCAGAGAGAAAGAAAGAGCGCAGAGAGAGAAAGAAAGAGCGCAGAGAGAGAAAGAAAGAGCGCAGAGAGAGAAAGAAAGAGCGCAGAGAGAGAAAGAAAGAGCGCAGAGAGTGAGAGAGAAAGAGCACAGAGAGAAAGAAAGAGCGCAGAGAGATAGAGAAAGAAAGAGCGCAGAGAGAGAGAGAAAGAAAGAGCGCAGAGAGAGAAAGAGCGCAGAGAGAGAGAGAGAAAGAGCGCAGAGAGAGAGAAAGAGAAAGAAAGAGCACAGAGAGAGAGAGAGAGAAAGAGCGCCGAGAGAGAGAGAGAGAGCGCAGAGAGAGAGAAAGAAAGAGCGCAGAGAGAGAAAGTGCGCAGAGAGAGAAAGTGCGCAGAGAGAGAAAGAGTGCAGAGAGAAAGAAAGAGCGCAGAGAGAGAGAGAAAGAGCGCAAAGAGAGAAAAAAAGAGCGCAGAAAGAAAGAAACAGCGCAGAGAGAAAGAAAGAAAGAGCGCAGAGAGAGAGAAAGAGCGCAGAGAGAGAGAGAGAAAGAAAAAGCTCAGAGAAAGAAAGAGCGCAGAGAGAAGAAGAAAGAGCGCAGAGAGAGAGAGAAAGAGCGCAGAGAGAGAGAAAGAGCGCAGAGAAAGAAAGAGAAAGAAAGAGCGCAGAGAGAGAAAGAGCGCAGAGAGAGAAAGAGCGCAGAGAGAGAAAGAGCGCAGAGAGAGAAAGAGCGCAGAGAGAGAGAGAGCGCAGAGAGAGAGCGCAGAGAGAAAGAAAGAGCGCAGAGAGAGAGAAAGAGCGCAGAGAGAGAGAAAGAGCGCAGAGAGAGAGAGAGCGCAGAGAGAGAAAGAGCGCAGAGAAAGAAAGAGAAAGAAAGAGCGCAGAGAGAGAAAGAAAGAGCGCGGAAAGAAAGAAAGAGCGCAGAGAGAAAGAAAGAAAGAGCGCAGAGAGAGAGAAAGAGCGCAGAGAGAGAAAGAGAAAGAAAGAGCGCAGAGAGAGAGAGAGAGAAAGAGCGCAGAGAGAGAGAGATAGAGTGCAGAGAGAGAGAGAAAGAGCGCAGAGAGAGAGAAAGAGCGCAGATAAAGAAAGAGAAAGAAAGAGCGCAGAGAGAGAAAGAGCGCAGAGAGAGAAAGAGCGCAGAGAGAGAGCGCAGAGAGAGAAAGAGCGCAGAGAGAAAGAAAGAGCGCAGAGAGAGAAAGAAAGAGCGCAGAGAGAGAAAGAAAGAGCGCAGAGAGAGAAAGAAAGAGCGCAGAGAGAGAAAGAAAGAGCGCAGAGAGTGAGAGAGAAAGAGCACAGAGAGAAAGAAAGAGCGCAGAGAGATAGAGAAAGAAAGAGCGCAGAGAGAGAGAGAAAGAAAGAGCGCAGAGAGAGAAAGAGCGCAGAGAGAGAGAGAGAAAGAGCGCAGAGAGAGAGAAAGAGAAAGAAAGAGCACAGAGAGAGAGAGAGAGAAAGAGCGCCGAGAGAGAGAGAGAGAGCGCAGAGAGAGAGAAAGAAAGAGCGCAGAGAGAGAAAGTGCGCAGAGAGAGAAAGTGCGCAGAGAGAGAAAGAGTGCAGAGAGAAAGAAAGAGCGCAGAGAGAGAGAGAGAGAAAGAGCGCAAAGAGAGAAAAAAAGAGCGCAGAAAGAAAGAAACAGCGCAGAGAGAAAGAAAGAAAGAGCGCAGAGAGAGAGAAAGAGCGCAGAGAGAGAGAGAGAAAGAAAAAGCGCAGAGAAAGAAAGAGCGCAGAGAGAAGAAGAAAGAGCGCAGAGAGAGAGAGAAAGAGCGCAGAGAGAGAGAAAGAGCGCAGAGAAAGAAAGAGAAAGAAAGAGCGCAGAGAGAGAAAGAGCGCAGAGAGAGAAAGAGCGCAGAGAGAGAAAGAGCGCAGAGAGAGAGAGAGCGCAGAGAGAGAGCGCAGAGAGAAAGAAAGAGCGCAGAGAGAGAGAAAGAGCGCAGAGAGAGAGAAAGAGCGCAGAGAGAGAGAAAGAGCGCAGAGAGAGAGAAAGAGCACAGAGAGAGAGAAAGAGCGCAGAGAGAGAGAAAGAGCGCAGAGAGAGAAAGAAAGAGCGCAGAGAGAGAAAGAAAGAGCGCAGAGAGAGAAAGAAAGAGCGCAGAGAGAGAAAGAAAGAGCGCAGAGAGAGAAAGAAAGAGCGCAGAGAGAGAAAGAAAGAGCGCAGAGAGTGAGAGAGAAAGAGCACAGAGAGAAAGAAAGAGCGCAGAGAGAGAGAGAAAGAAAGAGCGCAGAGAGAGAGAGAAAGAAAGAGCGCAGAGAGAGAGAGAAAGAAAGAGCGCAGAGAGAGAAAGAGCGCAGAGAGAGAGAGGAAGAAAGAGCGCAGAGAGAGAGAAAGAAAGAGCGCAGAGAGAGAGAAAGAGCGCAGAGAGAGAGAGAAAGAGCGCAGAGAGAGAAATAAAGAGCACAGAGAGAGAAAGAAAGAGCGCAGAGAAAGAAAGAGCGCAGAGAGAGAGAAAGAAAGAGCGCAGAGAGAGAAAGAAAGAGAGCAGAGAGAGAAAGAAAGAGCGCAAAGAGAGAAAAAAAGAGCGCAGAGAGAAAGAAAGAAAGAGCGCAGAGAGAAAGAAAGAGCGCAGAGAGAAAGATAGAGCGCAGAGAGAAAGAGAAAGAAAGAGCGCAGAGAGAGAGAGAGAAAGAGCGCCGAGAGAGAGAGAGAGAGCGCAGAGAGAGAGAAAGAGAAAGAAAGAGCGCAGAGAGAGAAAGTGCGCAGAGAGAGAAAGAGCGCAGAGAGAAAGAAAGAGCGCAGAGAAAGAAAGAGCGCAGAGAGAGGAAGAAAGAGCGCAGAGAGAGAGAGAAAGAAAGAGCGCAGAGAGAGAGAAAGAGCGCAGAGAGAGAGAGAAAGAACGCAGAGAGAGAGAAAGAGCGCAGAGAGAAAGAAAGTGCGCAGAGAGAGAGAAAGAGCGCAGAGAGAGAGAGAGAAAGAAAAAGCGCAGAGAAAGAAAGAGCACAGAGAGAGGAAGAAAGAGCGCAGAGAGAGAGAGAAAGAAAGAGCGCAGAGAGAGAGAAAGAGCGCAGAGAGAGAGAGAAAGAACGCAGAGAGAGAGAAAGAGCGCAGAGAGAGAGAAAGAGCGCAGAGAGAGAGAAAGAGCGCAGAGAGAGAGAAAGAGCGCAGAGAGAGAGAGAGCGCAGAGAAAGAGAAAGAGCGCAGAGAGAGAGAAAGAGCGCAGAGAGAGAAATAAAGAGCGCAGAGAGAGAAATAAAGAGCGCAGAGAGAGAAATAAAGAGCGCAGAGAGAGAAATAAAGAGCGCAGAGAAATAAAGAGCGCAGAGAAAGAAAGAGCGCAGAGAGAGAGAAAGAAAGAGCGCAGAGAGAGAAAAAGAGCGCAAAGAGAAAGAAAGAAAGAGCGCAGAGAGAAAGAAAGAGCGCAGATAGAGAGCGCAGAGAGAGAATGAGAAAGAAAGAGCGCAGAGAGAGAGAGAGAGAAAGAGCGCCGAGAGAGAGAAAGAGCGCAGAGAGAGAGAAAGAGAAAGAAAGAGCGCAGAGAGAGAGAGAGAAAGAGCGCAGAGAGAGAGAAAGAGCGCAGAGAAAGAAAGAGAAAGAAAGAGCGCAGAGAGAGAAAGAGCGCAGAGAGAGAGAGCGCAGAGAGAGAAAGAGCGCAGAGAAAGAAAGAGAAAGAAAGAGCGCAGAGAGAGAAAGAGAGAGCGCAGAGAGAGAAAGAAAGAGCGCAGAAAGAAAGAAAGCGCACAGAGAGAGAGAAAGAAAGAGCGCAGAGAGAGAGAAAGAAAGAGCGCAGAGAGAGAGAAAGAGCGCAGAGAGAGAGAAAGAGCGCACAGAGAGAGAAAGAGCGCAGAGAAAGAGAAAGAGCGCAGAGAGAGAGAAAGAGCGCAGAGAGAGAAATAAAGAGCGCAGAGAGAGAAATAAAGAGCGCAGAGAGAGAAATAAAGAGCGCAGAGAAATAAAGAGCGCAGAGAAAGAAAGAGCGCAGAGAGAGAAAGAAAGAGCGCAGAGAGAGAAAGAAAGAGCGCAAAGAGAGAAAAAAAGAGCGCAAAGAGAGAAAAAAAGAGCGCAGAGAGAAAGAAAGAAAGAGCGCAGAGAGAAAGAAAGAGCGCAGATAGAGAGAGAGAGAAAGAGCGCCGAGAGAGAGAAAGAGCGCAGAGAGAGAGAAAGAGAAAGAGCGCAGAGAGAGAGAGAAAGAGCGCAGAGAGAGAGAGAGAGAAAGAGCGCCGAGAGAGAGAAAGAGCGCAGAGAGAAAGAGAAAGAAAGAGCGCAGAGAGAGAGAGAGAGAAAGAGCGCAGAGAGAGAGAAAGAGCGCAGAGAAAGAAAGAGAAAGAAAGATCGCAGAGAGAGAAAGAGCGCAGAGAGAGAGAGAGCGCAGAGAGAGAAAGAGCGCAGAGAAAGAAAGAGAAAGAAAGAGCGCAGAGAGAGAAAGAAAGAGCGCAGAAAGAAAGAAAGAGCGCAGAGAGAAAGAAAGAAAGAGCGCAGAGAGAGAGAAAGAGCGCAGAGAGAGAAAGAGAAAGAAAGAGCGCCGAGAGAGAGAGAGAAAGAGCGCAGAGAGAGAGAGAAAGAGTGCAGAGAGAGAGAGAAAGAGCGCAGAGAGAGAGAAAGAGCGCAGATAAAGAAAGAGAAAGAAAGAGCGCAGAGAGAGAAAGAGCGCAGAGAGAGAAAGAGCGCAGAGAGAGAGCGCAGAGAGAGAAAGAGCGCAGAGAGAAAGAAAGAGCGCAGAGAGAGAGAGAATGAGCGCAGAGAGAGAGAGAGAGCGCAGAGAGAGAGAAAGAGCGCAGAGAGAGAGAAAGAGCGCAGAGAGAGAGAGAAAGAGCGCAGAGAGAGAGAAAGAGCGCAGAGAGAGAGAAAGAGCGCAGAGAGAAAGAAAGAGCGCAGAGAGAGAGCGCAGAGAGAGAGAGAAAAAGCGCAGAGAGAGAGAGAAAGAGCGCAGAGAGAGAAATAAAGAGCGCAGAGAGAGAAATAAAGAGCGCAGAGAGAGAAATAAAGAGCGCAGAGAAAGAAAGAGCGCAGAGAGAGAAAGAAAGAGCGCAGAGAGAGAAAGAAAGAGCGCAAAGAGAGAAAAAAAGAGCGCAAAGAGAGAAAAAAAGAGCGCAGAGAGAAAGAAAGAAAGAGCGCAGAGAGAAAGAAAGAGCGCAGATAGAGAGCGCAGAGAGAGAAAGAGAAAGAAAGAGCGCAGAGAGAGAGAGAGAGAAAGAGCGCCGAGAGAGAGAAAGAGCGCAGAGAGAGAGAAAGAGAAAGAAAGAGCGCAGAGAGAGAGAGAGAGAAAGAGCGCAGAGAGAGAGAAAGAGCGCAGAGAAAGAAAGAGAAAGAAAGAGCGCAGAGAGAGAAAGAGCGCAGAGAGAGAGAGCGCAGAGAGAGAAAGAGCGCAGAGAAAGAAAGAGAAAGAAAGAGCGCAGAGAGAGAAAGAAAGAGCGCAGAAAGAAAGAAAGAGCGCAGAGAGAAAGAAAGAAAGAGCGCAGAGAGAGAGAAAGAGCGCAGAGAGAGAAAGAGAAAGAAAGAGCGCAGAGAGAGAGAGAGAAAGAGCGCAGAGAGAGAGAGAAAGAGCGCAGAGAGAGAGAGAAAGAGCGCAGAGAGAGAAAGAGCGCAGATAAAGAAAGAGAAAGAAAGAGCGCAGAGAGAGAAAGAGCGCAGAGAGAGAAAGAGCGCAGAGAGAGAGCGCAGAGAGAGAAAGAGCGCAGAGAGAAAGAAAGAGCGCAGAGAGAGAGAGAATGAGCACAGAGAGAGAGAGAGAGCGCAGAGAGAGAGAAAGAGCGCAGAGAGAGAGAAAGAGCGCAGAGAGAGAGAGAAAGAGCGCAGAGAGAGAGAAAGAGCGCAGAGAGAGAGAAAGAGCGCAGAGAGAAAGAAAGAGCGCAGAGAGAGAGCGCAGAGAGAGAGAGAAAGAGCGCAGAGAGAGAGAGAAAGAGCGCAGAGAGAGAAATAAAGAGCGCAGAGAGAGAAATAAAGAGCGCAGAGAGAGAAATAAAGAGCGCAGAGAAAGAAAGAGCGCAGAGAGAGAGAAAGAAAGAGCGCAGAGAGAGAAAGAAAGAGCGCAAAGAGAGAAAAAAAGAGCGCAAAGAGAGAAAAAAAGAGCGCAGAGAGAAAGAAAGAAAGAGCGCAGAGAGAAAGAAAGAGCGCAGAGAGAGAGAGCGCAGAGAGAGAAAGAGAAAGAAAGAGCGCAGAGAGAGAGAGAAAGAGCGCCGAGAGAGAGAAAGAGCGCAGAGAGAGAGAAAGAGAAAGAAAGAGCGCAGAGAGAGAAAGTGCGCAGAGAGAGAAAGAGCGCAGAGAGAAAGAAAGAGCGCAGAGAGAGAGAGAGAGCGCAGAGAGAGAAAGAAAGAGCGCAAACAGAGAAAAAAAGAGCGCAGAAAGAAAGAAAAAGCGCAGAGAGAAAGAAAGAAAGAGCGCAGAGAGAGAGAAAGAGCGCAGAGAGAGAAAGAGAAAGAAAGAGCGCAGAGAGAGAGAGAGAAAGAGTGCAGAGAGAGAGAGAAAGAGCGCAGAGAGAGAGAGCGCAGAGAAAGAAAGAGAAAGAAAGAGCGCAGAGAGAGAAAGAGCGCAGAGAGAGAAAGAGCGCAGAGAGAGAAAGAGCGCAGAGAGAGAGAGAGCGCAGAGAGAGAAAGAGTGCAGAGAGAGAGAGAAAGAGCGCAGAGAGAGAGAGAAAGAGCGCAGAGAGAGAGAGAAAGAGCGCAGAGAGAGAGAAAGAGCGCAGAGAGAGAGAAAGAGCGCAGAGAGAAAGAGCGCAGAGAGAGAGAAAGAGCGCAGAGAAAGAGAAAGAGCGCAGAGAGAGAGAAAGAGCGCAGAGAGAGAAATAAAGAGCGCAGAGAGAGAAATAAAGAGCGCAGAGAGAGAAATAAAGAGCGCAGAGAGAGAAATAAAGAGCGCAGAGAGAGAAAGAAGAGCGCAAAGAGAGAAAAAAAGAACGCAAAGAGAGAAAAAAAGAGCGCAGAGAGAAAGAAAGAAAGAGCGCAGAGAGAAAGAAAGAGCGCAGAGAGAGAGAGCGCAGAGAGAGAAAGAGAAAGAAAGAGCGCAGAGAGAGAGAGAGAGAGAAAGAGCGCCGAGAGAGAGAAAGAGCGCAGAGAGAGAGAAAGAGAAAGAAAGAGCGCAGAGAGAGAGAGAGAAAGAGCGCAGAGAGAGAGAAAGAGCGCAGAGAAAGAAAGAGAAAGAAAGAGCGCAGAGAGAGAGAGAGCGCAGAGGGAGAAAGAGCGCAGAGAAAGAAAGAGAAAGAAAGAGCGCAGAGAGAGAAAGAGAGAGCGCAGAGAGAGAAAGAAAGAGCGCAGAAAGAAAGAAAGAGCGCAGAGAGAAAGAAAGAAAGAGCGCAGAGAGAGAGAAAGAGCGCAGAGAGAGAAAGAGAAAGAAAGAGCGCAGAGAGAGAGAGAGAAAGAGCGCAGAGAGAGAGAGAGAAAGAGCGCAGAGAGAGAGAAAGAGCGCAGAGAGAGAGAGAGCGCAGAGAGAGAAAGAGCGCAGAGAGAAAGAAAGAGCGCAGAGAGAGAGAGCGCAGAGAGAGAAAGAGCGCAGAGAGAGAAAGAGCGCAGAGAGAGAGAAAGAGCGCAGAGAGAGAGAAAGAGCGCAGAGAGAAAGAAATAGCGCAGAGAGAAAGAAATAGCGCAGAGAGAGAGAGGAAGAAAGAGCGCAGAGAGAGAGAAAGAAAGAGCGCAGAGAGAAAAAAAGAGCACATAGAGAGAGAAAGAGCGCAGAGAGAGAGAAAGAAAGAGCGCAGAGAGAGAGAGAAAGAGCGCAGAGAGAGAGAGAAAGAGTGCAGAGAGAGAAATAAAGAGCGCAGAGAGAGAAAGAAAGAGCGCAGAGAGAGAAATAAAGAGCGCAGAGAAAGAAAGAGCGCAGAGAGAGAGAAAGAAAGAGCGCAGAGAGAGAAAGAAAGAGCGCAAAGAGAGAAAAAAAGAGCGCAAAGAGAGAAAAAAAGAGCGCAGAGAGAAAGAAAGAAAGAGCGCAGAGAGAAAGAAAGAGCGCAGAGAGAGAGAGCGCAGAGAGAGAAAGAGAAAGAAAGAGCGCAGAGAGAGAGAGAAAGAGCGCCGAGAGAGAGAAAGAGCGCAGAGAGAGAGAAAGAGAAAGAAAGAGCGCAGAGAGAGAAAGTGCGCAGAGAGAGAAAGAGCGCAGAGAGAAAGAAAGAGCGCAGAGAGAGAGAGAGAGAGCGCAGAGAGAGAGAAAGAGCGCAGAGAGAGAGAAAGAGCGCAGAGAGAAAGAGCGCAGAGAGAGAGAAAGAGCGCAGAGAAAGAGAAAGAGCGCAGAGAGAGAGAAAGAGCGCAGAGAGAGAAATAAAGAGCGCAGAGAGAGAAATAAAGAGCGCAGAGAGAGAAATAAAGAGCGCAGAGAGAGAAATAAAGAGCGCAGAGAGAGAAAGAAGAGCGCAAAGAGAGAAAAAAAGAGCGCAAAGAGAGAAAAAAAGAGCGCAGAGAGAAAGAAAGAAAGAGCGCAGAGAGAAAGAAAGAGCGCAGAGAGAGAGAGCGCAGAGAGAGAAAGAGAAAGAAAGAGCGCAGAGAGAGAGAGAGAGAGAAAGAGCGCCGAGAGAGAGAAAGAGCGCAGAGAGAGAAAGAGAAAGAAAGAGCGCAGAGAGAGAGAGAGAAAGAGCGCAGAGAGAGAGAAAGAGCGCAGAGAAAGAAAGAGAAAGAAAGAGCGCAGAGAGAGAGAGAGCGCAGAGGGAGAAAGAGCGCAGAGAAAGAAAGAGAAAGAAAGAGCGCAGAGAGAGAAAGAGAGAGCGCAGAGAGAGAAAGAAAGAGCGCAGAAAGAAAGAAAGAGCGCAGAGAGAAAGAAAGAAAGAGCGCAGAGAGAGAGAAAGAGCGCAGAGAGAGAAAGAGAAAGAAAGAGCGCAGAGAGAGAGAGAGAAAGAGCGCAGAGAGAGAGAGAGAAAGAGCGCAGAGAGAGAGAAAGAGCGCAGAGAAAGAAAGAGCGCAGAGAGAGAAAGAGCGCAGAGAGAGAAAGAGCGCAGAGAGAGAGAGAGCGCAGAGAGAGAAAGAGCGCAGAGAGAAATAAAGAGCGCAGAGAGAGAAATAAAGAGCGCAGAGAGAGAAAGAAGAGCGCAAAGAGAGAAAAAAAAGAGCGCAAAGAGAGAAAAAAAGAGCGCAGAGAGAAAGAAAGAAAGAGCGCAGAGAGAAAGAAAGAGCGCAGAGAGAGAGAGCGCAGAGAGAGAAAGAGAAAGAAAGAGCGCAGAGAGAGAGAGAGAGAGAAAGAGCGCCGAGAGAGAGAAAGAGCGCAGAGAGAGAAAGAGAAAGAAAGAGCGCAGAGAGAGAGAGAGAAAGAGCGCAGAGAGAGAGAAAGAGCGCAGAGAAAGAAAGAGAAAGAAAGAGCGCAGAGAGAGAGAGAGCGCAGAGGGAGAAAGAGCGCAGAGAAAGAAAGAGAAAGAAAGAGCGCAGAGAGAGAAAGAGAGAGCGCAGAGAGAGAAAGAAAGAGCGCAGAAAGAAAGAAAGAGCGCAGAGAGAAAGAAAGAAAGAGCGCAGAGAGAGAGAAAGAGCGCAGAGAGAGAAAGAGAAAGAAAGAGCGCAGAGAGAGAGAGAGAAAGAGCGCAGAGAGAGAGAGAGAAAGAGCGCAGAGAGAGAGAAAGAGCGCAGAGAAAGAAAGAGCGCAGAGAGAGAAAGAGCGCAGAGAGAGAAAGAGCGCAGAGAGAGAGAGAGCGCAGAGAGAGAAAGAGCGCAGAGAGAAAGAAAGAGCGCAGAGAGAGAGAGAAAGAGCGCAGAGAGAGAGAAAGAGCGCAGAGAAAGAAAGAGCGCAGAGAGAGAAAGAGCGCAGAGAGAGAAAGAGCGCAGAGAGAGAGAGAGCGCAGAGAGAGAAAGAGCGCAGAGAGAAAGAAAGAGCGCAGAGAGAGAGAGAAAGAGCGCAGAGAGAGAGAAAGAGCGCAGAGAGAGAAAGAGCGCAGAGAGAGAGAGAGCGCAGAGAGAGAAAGAGCGCAGAGAGAAAGAAAGAGCGCAGAGAGAGAGAGAAAGAGCGCAGAAAGAAAGAAAGAGCGCAGAGAGAGAGAAAGAGCGCAGAGAGAGAAAGAGAAAGAAAGAGCGCAGAGAGAGAGAGAGAAAGAGCGCAGAGAGAGAGAGAGAAAGAGCGCAGAGAGAGAGAAAGAGCGCAGAGAAAGAAAGAGCGCAGAGAGAGAAAGAGCGCAGAGAGAGAAAGAGCGCAGAGAGAGAGAGAGCGCAGAGAGAGAAAGAGCGCAGAGAGAAAGAAAGAGCGCAGAGAGAGAGAGAAAGAGCGCAGAGAGAGAGAAAGAGCGCAGAGAGAGAGAAAGAGCGCAGAGAGAAAGAAATAGCGCAGAGAGAAAGAAATAGCGCAGAGAGAGAGAGGAAGAAAGAGCGCAGAGAGAGAGAAAGAAAGAGCGCAGAAAGAAAGAAAGAGCGCAGAGAGAAAGAAAGAAAGAGCGCAGAGAGAGAGAAAGAGCGCAGAGAGAGAAAGAGAAAGAAAGAGCGCAGAGAGAGAGAGAGAGAAAGAGCGCAGAGAGAGAGAGAAAGAGTGCAGAGAGAGAGAGAAAGAGCGCAGAGAGAGAGAAAGAGCGCAGATAAAGAAAGAGAAAGAAAGAGCGCAGAGAGAGAAAGAGCGCAGAGAGAGAAAGAGCGCAGAGAGAGAGCGCAGAGAGAGAAAGAGCGCAGAGAGAAAGAAAGAGCGCAGAGAGAGAAAGAAAGAGCGCAGAGAGAGAAAGAAAGAGCGCAGAGAGTGAGAGAGAAAGAGCACAGAGAGAAAGAAAGAGCGCAGAGAGATAGAGAAAGAAAGAGCGCAGAGAGAGAGAGAAAGAAAGAGCGCAGAGAGAGAAAGAGCGCAGAGAGAGAGAGAGAAAGAGCGCAGAGAGAGAGAAAGAGAAAGAAAGAGCACAGAGAGAGAGAGAGAGAAAGAGCGCCGAGAGAGAGAGAGAGAGCGCAGAGAGAGAGAAAGAAAGAGCGCAGAGAGAGAAAGTGCGCAGAGAGAGAAAGTGCGCAGAGAGAGAAAGAGTGCAGAGAGAAAGAAAGAGCGCAGAGAGAGAGAGAGAGAAAGAGCGCAAAGAGAGAAAAAAAGAGCGCAGAAAGAAAGAAACAGCGCAGAGAGAAAGAAAGAAAGAGCGCAGAGAGAGAGAAAGAGCGCAGAGAGAGAGAGAGAAAGAAAAAGCGCAGAGAAAGAAAGAGCGCAGAGAGAAGAAGAAAGAGCGCAGAGAGAGAGAGAAAAAATGCAGAGAGAGAGAAAGAGCGCAGAGAAAGAAAGAGAAAGAAAGAGCGCAGAGAGAGAAAGAGCGCAGAGAGAGAAAGAGCGCAGAGAGAGAAAGAGCGCAGAGAGAGAAAGAGCGCAGAGAGAGAGAGAGCGCAGAGAGAGAGCGCAGAGAGAAAGAAAGAGCGCAGAGAGAGAGAAAGAGCGCAGAGAGAGAGAAAGAGCGCAGAGAGAGAGAAAGAGCGCAGAGAGAGAGAAAGAGCACAGAGAGAGAGAAAGAGCGCAGAGAGAGAGAAAGAGCGCAGAGAGAGAAAGAAAGAGCGCAGAGAGAGAAAGAGCGCAGAGAGAGAAAGAAAGAGCGCAGAGAGAGAAAGAAAGAGCGCAGAGAGAGAAAGAAAGAGCGCAGAGAGAGAAAGAAAGAGCGCAGAGAGTGAGAGAGAAAGAGCACAGAGAGAAAGAAAGAGCGCAGAGAGAGAGAGAAAGAAAGAGCGCAGAGAGAGAGAGAAAGAAAGAGCGCAGAGAGAGAGAGAAAGAAAGAGCGCAGAGAGAGAAAGAGCGCAGAGAGAGAGAGGAAGAAAGAGCGCAGAGAGAGAGAAAGAAAGAGCGCAGAGAGAGAGATAGAGAAAGAAAGAGCGCAGAGAGAGAAAGTGCGCAGAGAGAGAAAGAGCGCAGAGAGAGGAAGAAAGAGCGCAGAGAGAGAGAGAAAGAAAGAGCGCAGAGAGAGAGAGAGAAAGAGCGCCGAGAGAGAGAGAGAGAGCGCAGAGAGAGAGAAAGAGAAAGAAAGAGCGCAGAGAGAGAAAGTGCGCAGAGAGAGAAAGAGCGCAGAGAGAGGAAGAAAGAGCGCAGAGAGAGAGAGAAAGAAAGAGCGCAGAGAGAGAGAAAGAGCGCAGAGAGAGAAAGAACGCAGAGAGAGAGAAAGAGCGCAGAGAGAAAGAAAGTGCGCAGAGAGAGAGAAAGAGTGCAGAGAGAGAGAGAGAAAGAAAAAGCGCAGAGAAAGAAAGAGCACAGAGAGAGGAAGAAAGAGCGCAGAGAGAGAGAGAAAGAAAGAGCGCAGAGAGAGAGAAAGAGCGCAGAGAGAGAGAGAAAGAACGCAGAGAGAGAGAAAGAGCGCAGAGAGAGAGAAAGAGCGCAGAGAGAGAGAAAGAGCGCAGAGAGAGAGAAAGAGCGCAGAGAGAGAGAGAGCGCAGAGAAAGAGAAAGAGCGCAGAGAGAGAGAAAGAGCGCAGAGAGAGAAATAAAGAGCGCAGAGAGAGAAATAAAGAGCGCAGAGAGAGAAATAAAGAGCGCAGAGAGAGAAATAAAGAGCGCAGAGAAATAAAGAGCGCAGAGAAAGAAAGAGCGCAGAGAGAGAAAGAAAGAGCGCAGAGAGAGAAAGAAAGAGCGCAAAGAGAGAAAAAAAGAGCGCAAAGAGAGAAAAAAAGAGCGCAGAGAGAAAGAAAGAAAGAGCGCAGAGAGAAAGAAAGAGCGCAGATAGAGAGAGAGAGAAAGAGCGCCGAGAGAGAGAAAGAGCGCAGAGAGAGAGAAAGAGAAAGAAAGAGCGCAGAGAGAGAGAGAAAGAGCGCAGAGAGAGAGAGAGAGAAAGAGCGCCGAGAGAGAGAAAGAGCGCAGAGAGAAAGAGAAAGAAAGAGCGCAGAGAGAGAGAGAGAGAAAGAGCGCAGAGAGAGAGAAAGAGCGCAGAGAAAGAAAGAGAAAGAAAGAGCGCAGAGAGAGAAAGAGCGCAGAGAGAGAGAGAGCGCAGAGAGAGAAAGAGCGCAGAGAAAGAAAGAGAAAGAAAGAGCGCAGAGAGAGAAAGAAAGAGCGCAGAAAGAAAGAAAGAGCGCAGAGAGAAAGAAAGAAAGAGCGCAGAGAGAGAGAAAGAGCGCAGAGAGAGAAAGAGAAAGAAAGAGCGCCGAGAGAGAGAGAGAAAGAGCGCAGAGAGAGAGAGAAAGAGTGCAGAGAGAGAGAGAAAGAGCGCAGAGAGAGAGAAAGAGCGCAGATAAAGAAAGAGAAAGAAAGAGCGCAGAGAGAGAAAGAGCGCAGAGAGAGAAAGAGCGCAGAGAGAGAGCGCAGAGAGAGAAAGAGCGCAGAGAGAAAGAAAGAGCGCAGAGAGAGAGAGAATGAGCGCAGAGAGAGAGAGAGAGCGCAGAGAGAGAGAAAGAGCGCAGAGAGAGAGAAAGAGCGCAGAGAGAGAGAGAAAGAGCGCAGAGAGAGAAATAAAGAGCGCAGAGAGAGAAATAAAGAGCGCAGAGAGAGAAATAAAGAGCGCAGAGAAAGAAAGAGCGCAGAGAGAGAAAGAAAGAGCGCAGAGAGAGAAAGAAAGAGCGCAAAGAGAGAAAAAAAGAGCGCAAAGAGAGAAAAAAAGAGCGCAGAGAGAAAGAAAGAAAGAGCGCAGAGAGAAAGAAAGAGCGCAGATAGAGAGCGCAGAGAGAGAAAGAGAAAGAAAGAGCGCAGAGAGAGAGAGAGAGAAAGAGCGCCGAGAGAGAGAAAGAGCGCAGAGAGAGAGAAAGAGAAAGAAAGAGCGCAGAGAGATTGAGAGAGAAAGAGCGCAGAGAGAGAGAAAGAGCGCAGAGAAAGAAAGAGAAAGAAAGAGCGCAGAGAGAGAAAGAGCGCAGAGAGAGAGAGCGCAGAGAGAGAAAGAGCGCAGAGAAAGAAAGAGAAAGAAAGAGCGCAGAGAGAGAAAGAAAGAGCGCAGAAAGAAAGAAAGAGCGCAGAGAGAAAGAAAGAAAGAGCGCAGAGAGAGAGAAAGAGCGCAGAGAGAGAAAGAGAAAGAAAGAGCGCAGAGAGAGAGAGAGAAAGAGCGCAGAGAGAGAGAGAAAGAGCGCAGAGAGAGAGAGAAAGAGCGCAGAGAGAGAGAAAGAGCGCAGATAAAGAAAGAGAAAGAAAGAGCGCAGAGAGAGAAAGAGCGCAGAGAGAGAAAGAGCGCAGAGAGAGAGCGCAGAGAGAGAAAGAGCGCAGAGAGAAAGAAAGAGCGCAGAGAGAGAGAGAATGAGCGCAGAGAGAGAGAGAGAGCGCAGAGAGAGAGAAAGAGCGCAGAGAGAGAGAAAGAGCGCAGAGAGAGAGAGAAAGAGCGCAGAGAGAGAGAAAGAGCGCAGAGAGAGAGAAAGAGCGCAGAGAGAAAGAAAGAGCGCAGAGAGAGAGCGCAGAGAGAGAGAGAAAGAGCGCAGAGAGAGAGAGAAAGAGCGCAGAGAGAGAAATAAAGAGCGCAGAGAGAGAAATAAAGAGCGCAGAGAGAGAAATAAAGAGCGCAGAGAAAGAAAGAGCGCAGAGAGAGAGAAAGAAAGAGCGCAGAGAGAGAAAGAAAGAGCGCAAAGAGAGAAAAAAAGAGCGCAAAGAGAGAAAAAAAGAGCGCAGAGAGAAAGAAAGAAAGAGCGCAGAGAGAAAGAAAGAGCGCAGAGAGAGAGAGCGCAGAGAGAGAAAGAGAAAGAAAGAGCGCAGAGAGAGAGAGAAAGAGCGCCGAGAGAGAGAAAGAGCGCAGAGAGAGAGAAAGAGAAAGAAAGAGCGCAGAGAGAGAAAGTGCGCAGAGAGAGAAAGAGCGCAGAGAGAAAGAAAGAGCGCAGAGAGAGAGAGAGAGAGCGCAGAGAGAGAAAGAAAGAGCGCAAACAGAGAAAAAAAGAGCGCAGAAAGAAAGAAAAAGCGCAGAGAGAAAGAAAGAAAGAGCGCAGAGAGAGAGAAAGAGCGCAGAGAGAGAAAGAGAAAGAAAGAGCGCAGAGAGAGAGAGAGAAAGAGTGCAGAGAGAGAGAGAAAGAGCGCAGAGAGAGAGAGCGCAGAGAAAGAAAGAGAAAGAAAGAGCGCAGAGAGAGAAAGAGCGCAGAGAGAGAAAGAGCGCAGAGAGAGAGAGAGCGCAGAGAGAGAAAGAGTGCAGAGAGAGAGAGAAAGAGCGCAGAGAGAGAGAGAAAGAGCGCAGAGAGAGAGAGAAAGAGCGCAGAGAGAGAGAAAGAGCGCAGAGAGAGAGAAAGAGCGCAGAGAGAAAGAGCGCAGAGAGAGAGAAAGAGCGCAGAGAAAGAGAAAGAGCGCAGAGAGAGAGAAAGAGCGCAGAGAGAGAAATAAAGAGCGCAGAGAGAGAAATAAAGAGCGCAGAGAGAGAAATAAAGAGCGCAGAGAGAGAAATAAAGAGCGCAGAGAGAGAAAGAAGAGCGCAAAGAGAGAAAAAAAGAGCGCAAAGAGAGAAAAAAAGAGCGCAGAGAGAAAGAAAGAAAGAGCGCAGAGAGAAAGAAAGAGCGCAGAGAGAGAGAGCGCAGAGAGAGAAAGAGAAAGAAAGAGCGCAGAGAGAGAGAGAGAGAGAAAGAGCGCCGAGAGAGAGAAAGAGCGCAGAGAGAGAGAAAGAGAAAGAAAGAGCGCAGAGAGAGAGAGAGAAAGAGCGCAGAGAGAGAGAAAGAGCGCAGAGAAAGAAAGAGAAAGAAAGAGCGCAGAGAGAGAGAGAGCGCAGAGGGAGAAAGAGCGCAGAGAAAGAAAGAGAAAGAAAGAGCGCAGAGAGAGAAAGAGAGAGCGCAGAGAGAGAAAGAAAGAGCGCAGAAAGAAAGAAAGAGCGCAGAGAGAAAGAAAGAAAGAGCGCAGAGAGAGAGAAAGAGCGCAGAGAGAGAAAGAGAAAGAAAGAGCGCAGAGAGAGAGAGAGAAAGAGCGCAGAGAGAGAGAAAGAGCGCAGAGAGAGAGAAAGAGCGCAGAGAAAGAAAGAGAAAGAAAGAGCGCAGAGAGAGAAAGAGCGCAGAGAGAGAAAGAGCGCAGAGAGAGAGAGAGCGCAGAGAGAGAAAGAGCGCAGAGAGAAAGAAAGAGCGCAGAGAGAGAGAGAAAGAGCGCAGAGAGAGAGAAAGAGCGCAGAGAGAGAGAAAGAGCGCAGAGAGAAAGAAATAGCGCAGAGAGAAAGAAATAGCGCAGAGAGAGAGAGGAAGAAAGAGCGCAGAGAGAGAGAAAGAAAGAGCGCAGAGAGAAAAAAAAGAGCACATAGAGAGAGAAAGAGCGCAGAGAGAGAGAAAGAAAGAGCGCAGAGAGAGAGAGAAAGAGCGCAGAGAGAGAGAGAAAGAGTGCAGAGAGAGAAATAAAGAGCGCAGAGAGAGAAAGAAAGAGCGCAGAGAGAGAAATAAAAGCGCAGAGAAAGAAAGAGCGCAGAGAGAGAGAAAGAAAGAGCGCAGAGAGAGAAAGAAAGAGCGCAAAGAGAGAAAAAAAGAGCGCAAAGAGAGAAAAAAAGAGCGCAGAGAGAAAGAAAGAAAGAGCGCAGAGAGAAAGAAAGAGCGCAGAGAGAGAGAGCGCAGAGAGAGAAAGAGAAAGAAAGAGCGCAGAGAGAGAGAGAAAGAGCGCCGAGAGAGAGAAAGAGCGCAGAGAGAGAGAAAGAGAAAGAAAGAGCGCAGAGAGAGAAAGTGCGCAGAGAGAGAAAGAGCGCAGAGAGAAAGAAAGAGCGCAGAGAGAGAGAGAGAGAGCGCAGAGAGAGAGAAAGAGCGCAGAGAGAGAGAAAGAGCGCAGAGAGAAAGAGCGCAGAGAAAGAGAAAGAGCGCAGAGAGAGAGAAAGAGCGCAGAGAGAGAAATAAAGAGCGCAGAGAGAGAAATAAAGAGCGCAGAGAGAGAAATAAAGAGCGCAGAGAGAGAAATAAAGAGCGCAGAGAGAGAAAGAAGAGCGCAAAGAGAGAAAAAAAGAGCGCAAAGAGAGAAAAAAGAGCGCAGAGAGAAAGAAAGAAAGAGCGCAGAGAGAAAGAAAGAGCGCAGAGAGAGAGAGCGCAGAGAGAGAAAGAGAAAGAAAGAGCGCAGAGAGAGAGAGAGAGAGAAAGAGCGCCGAGAGAGAGAAAGAGCGCAGAGAGAGAAAGAGAAAGAAAGAGCGCAGAGAGAGAGAGAGAAAGAGCGCAGAGAGAGAGAAAGAGCGCAGAGAAAGAAAGAGAAAGAAAGAGCGCAGAGAGAGAGAGAGCGCAGAGGGAGAAAGAGCGCAGAGAAAGAAAGAGAAAGAAAGAGCGCAGAGAGAGAAAGAGAGAGCGCAGAGAGAGAAAGAAAGAGCGCAGAAAGAAAGAAAGAGCGCAGAGAGAAAGAAAGAAAGAGCGCAGAGAGAGAGAAAGAGCGCAGAGAGAGAAAGAGAAAGAAAGAGCGCAGAGAGAGAGAGAGAAAGAGCGCAGAGAGAGAGAGAGAAAGAGCGCAGAGAGAGAGAAAGAGCGCAGAGAAAGAAAGAGCGCAGAGAGAGAAAGAGCGCAGAGAGAGAAAGAGCGCAGAGAGAGAGAGAGCGCAGAGAGAGAAAGAGCGCAGAGAGAAAGAAAGAGCGCAGAGAGAGAGAGAAAGAGCGCAGAGAGAGAGAAAGAGCGCAGAGAGAGAGAAAGAGCGCAGAGAGAAAGAAATAGCGCAGAGAGAAAGAAATAGCGCAGAGAGAGAGAGGAAGAAAGAGCGCAGAGAGAGAGAAAGAAAGAGCGCAGAGAGAAAAAAAGAGCACATAGAGAGAGAAAGAGCGCAGAGAGAGAGAAAGAAAGAGCGCAGAGAGAGAGAGAAAGAGCGCAGAGAGAGAGAGAAAGAGTGCAGAGAGAGAAATAAAGAGCGCAGAGAGAGAAAGAAAGAGCGCAGAGAAAGAAAGAGCGCAGAGAGAGAGAAAAAAAGAGCGCAGAGAGAGAAAGAAAGAGAGCAGAGAGAGAGAGAAAGAGCGCAGAGCGAGAGAGAAAGAGCGCAGAGAGAGAGAAAGAGAAAGAAAGAGCACAGAGAGAGAAAGAAAGAGCACAGAGAGAGAGAAAGAGCGCAGAGAGAGAGAAAGAAAGAGCGCAGAGAGAGAAAGAGCGCAGAGAGAGAAAGAAAGAGCGCAGAGAGAGAGAAAGAAAGAGCGCAGAGAGAAAGAAAGAGTGCAGAGAGAGAGAGAGCGCAGAGAGAGAAAGAGAAAGAAAGAGCGCAGAGAGAGAGAGAGAGAAAGAGCGCCGAGAGAGAGAAAGAGCGCAGAGAGAGAGAAAGAGAAAGAAAGAGCGCAGAGAGAGAGAGAGAAAGAGCGCAGAGAGAGAGAAAGAGCGCAGAGAAAGAAAGAGAAAGAAAGAGCGCAGAGAGAGAGAGAGCGCAGAGGGAGAAAGAGCGCAGAGAAAGAAAGAGAAAGAAAGAGCGCAGAGAGAGAAAGAGAGAGCGCAGAGAGAGAAAGAAAGAGCGCAGAAAGAAAGAAAGAGCGCAGAGAGAAAGAAAGAAAGAGCGCAGAGAGAGAGAAAGAGCGCAGAGAGAGAAAGAGAAAGAAAGAGCGCAGAGAGAGAGAGAGAAAGAGCGCAGAGAGAGAGAGAGAAAGAGCGCAGAGAGAGAGAAAGAGCGCAGAGAAAGAAAGAGAAAGAAAGAGCGCAGAGAGAGAAAGAGCGCAGAGAGAGAAAGAGCGCAGAGAGAGAGAGAGCGCAGAGAGAGAAAGAGCGCAGAGAGAAAGAAAGAGCGCAGAGAGAGAGAGAAAGAGCGCAGAGAGAGAGAAAGAGCGCAGAGAGAGAGAAAGAGCGCAGAGAGAAAGAAATAGCGCAGAGAGAAAGAAATAGCGCAGAGAGAGAGAGGAAGAAAGAGCGCAGAGAGAGAGAAAGAAAGAGCGCAGAGAGAAAAAAAGAGCACATAGAGAGAGAAA
Organism: Ascaphus truei; assembly: GCF_040206685.1. NCBI lineage: Eukaryota > Metazoa > Chordata > Amphibia > Anura > Ascaphidae > Ascaphus > Ascaphus truei. Next base: position 42,395,194 of record NC_134501.1, on the reverse strand, counting down.
GAGCGCAGAGAGAGAGAAAGAAAGAGCGCAGAGAGAGAGAGAAAGAGCGCAGAGAGAGAGAGAAAGAGTGCAGAGAGAGAAATAAAGAGCGCAGAGAGAGAAAGAAAGAGCGCAGAGAGAGAAATAAAGAGCGCAGAGAAAGAAAGAGCGCAGAGAGAGAGAAAGAAAGAGCGCAGAGAGAGAAAGAAAGAGCGCAAAGAGAGAAAAAAAGAGCGCAAAGAGAGAAAAAAAGAGCGCAGAGAGAAAGAAAGAAAGAGCGCAGAGAGAAAGAAAGAGCGCAGAGAGAGAGAGCGCAGAGAGAGAAAGAGAAAGAAAGAGCGCAGAGAGAGAGAGAAAGAGCGCCGAGAGAGAGAAAGAGCGCAGAGAGAGAGAAAGAGAAAGAAAGAGCGCAGAGAGAGAAAGTGCGCAGAGAGAGAAAGAGCGCAGAGAGAAAGAAAGAGCGCAGAGAGAGAGAGAGAGAGCGCAGAGAGAGAGAAAGAGCGCAGAGAGAGAGAAAGAGCGCAGAGAGAAAGAGCGCAGAGAGAGAGAAAGAGCGCAGAGAAAGAGAAAGAGCGCAGAGAGAGAGAAAGAGCGCAGAGAGAGAAATAAAGAGCGCAGAGAGAGAAATAAAGAGCGCAGAGAGAGAAATAAAGAGCGCAGAGAGAGAAATAAAGAGCGCAGAGAGAGAAAGAAGAGCGCAAAGAGAGAAAAAAAGAGCGCAAAGAGAGAAAAAAAGAGCGCAGAGAGAAAGAAAGAAAGAGCGCAGAGAGAAAGAAAGAGCGCAGAGAGAGAGAGCGCAGAGAGAGAAAGAGAAAGAAAGAGCGCAGAGAGAGAGAGAGAGAGAAAGAGCGCCGAGAGAGAGAAAGAGCGCAGAGAGAGAGAAAGAGAAAGAAAGAGCGCAGAGAGAGAGAGAGAAAGAGCGCAGAGAGAGAGAAAGAGCGCAGAGAAAGAAAGAGAAAGAAAGAGCGCAGAGAGAGAGAGAGCGCAGAGGGAGAAAGAGCGCAGAGAAAGAAAGAGAAAGAAAGAGCGCAGAGAGAGAAAGAGAGAGCGCAGAGAGAGAAAGAAAGAGCGCAGAAAGAAAGAAAGAGCGCAGAGAGAAAGAAAGAAAGAGCGCAGAGAGAGAGAAAGAGCGCAGAGAGAGAAAGAGAAAGAAAGAGCGCAGAGAGAGAGAGAGAAAGAGCGCCGAGAGAGAGAGAGAGAGCGCAGAGAGAGAGAAAGAGAAAGAAAGAGCGCAGAGAGAGAAAGTGCGCAGAGAGAGAAAGAGCGCAGAGAGAGAGAAAGAGCGCAGAGAGAGAGAAAGAGTGCAGAGAAAGAGAAAGAGCGCAGAGAGAGAGAAAGAGCGCAGAGAGAGAAATAAAGAGCGCAGAGAGAGAAATAAAGAGCGCAGAGAGAGAAATAAAGAGCGCAGAGAAATAAAGAGCGCAGAGAAAGAAAGAGCGCAGAGAGAGAAAGAAAGAGCGCAGAGAGAGAAAGAAAGAGCGCAAAGAGAGAAAAAAAGAGCGCAAAGAGAGAAAAAAAGAGCGCAGAGAGAAAGAAAGAAAGAGCGCAGAGAGAAAGAAAGAGCGCAGATAGAGAGAGAGAGAAAGAGCGCCGAGAGAGAGAAAGAGCGCAGAGAGAGAGAAAGAGAAAGAAAGAGCGCAGAGAGAGAGAGAAAGAGCGCAGAGAGAGAGAGAGAGAAAGAGCGCCGAGAGAGAGAAAGAGCGCAGAGAGAAAGAGAAAGAAAGAGCGCAGAGAGAGAGAGAGAGAAAGAGCGCAGAGAGAGAGAAAGAGCGCAGAGAAAGAAAGAGAAAGAAAGAGCGCAGAGAGAGAAAGAGCGCAGAGAGAGAGAGAGCGCAGAGAGAGAAAGAACGCAGAGAAAGAAAGAGAAAGAAAGAGCGCAGAGAGAGAAAGAAAGAGCGCAGAAAGAAAGAAAGAGCGCAGAGAGAAAGAAAGAAAGAGCGCAGAGAGAGAGAAAGAGCGCAGAGAGAGAAAGAGAAAGAAAGAGCGCCGAGAGAGAGAGAGAAAGAGCGCAGAGAGAGAGAGAAAGAGTGCAGAGAGAGAGAGAAAGAGCGCAGAGAGAGAGAAAGAGCGCAGATAAAGAAAGAGAAAGAAAGAGCGCAGAGAGAGAAAGAGCGCAGAGAGAGAAAGAGCGCAGAGAGAAAGAAGAGCGCAGAGAGAGAAAGAGCGCAGAGAGAAAGAAAGAGCGAAGAGAGAGAGAAAGAGCGCAGAGAGAAAGAAAGAGCGCAGAGAGAGAGCGCAGAGAGAGAGAGAAAGAGCGCAGAGAGAGAGAGAAAGAGCGCAGAGAGAAAGAAAGAGCGCAGAGAGAGAGAGAATGAGCGCAGAGAGAGAGAGAGAGCGCAGAGAGAGAGAAAGAGCGCAGAGAGAGAGAAAGAGCGCAGAGAGAGAGAGAAAGAGCGCAGAGAGAGAGAAAGAGCGCAGAGAGAGAGAAAGAGCGCAGAGAGAAAGAAAGAGCGCAGAGAGAGAGCGCAGAGAGAGAGAGAAAAAGCGCAGAGAGAGAGAGAAAGAGCGCAGAGAGAGAAATAAAGAGCGCAGAGAGAGAAATAAAGAGCGCAGAGAGAGAAATAAAGAGCGCAGAGAAAGAAAGAGCGCAGAGAGAGAAAGAAAGAGCGCAGAGAGAGAAAGAAAGAGCGCAAAGAGAGAAAAAAAGAGCGCAAAGAGAGAAAAAAAGAGCGCAGAGAGAAAGAAAGAAAGAGCGCAGAGAGAAAGAAAGAGCGCAGATAGAGAGCGCAGAGAGAGAAAGAGAAAGAAAGAGCGCAGAGAGAGAGAGAGAGAAAGAGCGCCGAGAGAGAGAAAGAGCGCAGAGAGAGAGAAAGAGAAAGAAAGAGCGCAGAGAGAGAGAGAGAGAAAGAGCGCAGAGAGAGAGAAAGAGCGCAGAGAAAGAAAGAGAAAGAAAGAGCGCAGAGAGAGAAAGAGCGCAGAGAGAGAGAGCGCAGAGAGAGAAAGAGCGCAGAGAAAGAAAGAGAAAGAAAGAGCGCAGAGAGAGAAAGAAAGAGCGCAGAAAGAAAGAAAGAGCGCAGAGAGAAAGAAAGAAAGAGCGCAGAGAGAGAGAAAGAGCGCAGAGAGAGAAAGAGAAAGAAAGAGCGCAGAGAGAGAGAGAGAAAGAGCGCAGAGAGAGAGAGAAAGAGCGCAGAGAGAGAGAGAAAGAGCGCAGAGAGAGAGAAAGAGCGCAGATAAAGAAAGAGAAAGAAAGAGCGCAGAGAGAGAAAGAGCGCAGAGAGAGAAAGAGCGCAGAGAGAGAGCGCAGAGAGAGAAAGAGCGCAGAGAGAAAGAAAGAGCGCAGAGAGAGAGAGAATGAGCGCAGAGAGAGAGAGAGAGCGCAGAGAGAGAGAAAGAGCGCAGAGAGAGAGAAAGAGCGCAGAGAGAGAGAGAAAGAGCGCAGAGAGAGAGAAAGAGCGCAGAGAGAGAGAAAGAGCGCAGAGAGAAAGAAAGAGCGCAGAGAGAGAGCGCAGAGAGAGAGAGAAAGAGCGCAGAGAGAGAGAGAAAGAGCGCAGAGAGAGAAATAAAGAGCGCAGAGAGAGAAATAAAGAGCGCAGAGAGAGAAATAAAGAGCGCAGAGAAAGAAAGAGCGCAGAGAGAGAGAAAGAAAGAGCGCAGAGAGAGAAAGAAAGAGCGCAAAGAGAGAAAAAAAGAGCGCAAAGAGAGAAAAAAAGAGCGCAGAGAGAAAGAAAGAAAGAGCGCAGAGAGAAAGAAAGAGCGCAGAGAGAGAGAGCGCAGAGAGAGAAAGAGAAAGAAAGAGCGCAGAGAGAGAGAGAAAGAGCGCCGAGAGAGAGAAAGAGCGCAGAGAGAGAGAAAGAGAAAGAAAGAGCGCAGAGAGAGAAAGTGCGCAGAGAGAGAAAGAGCGCAGAGAGAAAGAAAGAGCGCAGAGAGAGAGAGAGAGAGCGCAGAGAGAGAAAGAAAGAGCGCAAACAGAGAAAAAAAGAGCGCAGAAAGAAAGAAAAAGCGCAGAGAGAAAGAAAGAAAGAGCGCAGAGAGAGAGAAAGAGCGCAGAGAGAGAAAGAGAAAGAAAGAGCGCAGAGAGAGAGAGAGAAAGAGTGCAGAGAGAGAGAGAAAGAGCGCAGAGAGAGAGAGCGCAGAGAAAGAAAGAGAAAGAAAGAGCGCAGAGAGAGAAAGAGCGCAGAGAGAGAAAGAGCGCAGAGAGAGAAAGAGCGCAGAGAGAGAGAGAGCGCAGAGAGAGAAAGAGTGCAGAGAGAGAGAGAAAGAGCGCAGAGAGAGAGAGAAAGAGCGCAGAGAGAGAGAGAAAGAGCGCAGAGAGAGAGAAAGAGCGCAGAGAGAGAGAAAGAGCGCAGAGAGAAAGAGCGCAGAGAGAGAGAAAGAGCGCAGAGAAAGAGAAAGAGCGCAGAGAGAGAGAAAGAGCGCAGAGAGAGAAATAAAGAGCGCAGAGAGAGAAATAAAGAGCGCAGAGAGAGAAATAAAGAGCGCAAAGAGAGAAAAAAAGAGCGCAGAGAGAAAGAAAGAAAGAGCGCAGAGAGAAAGAAAGAGCGCAGAGAGAGAGAGCGCAGAGAGAGAAAGAGAAAGAAAGAGCGCAGAGAGAGAGAGAGAGAGAAAGAGCGCCGAGAGAGAGAAAGAGCGCAGAGAGAGAGAAAGAGAAAGAAAGAGCGCAGAGAGAGAGAGAGAAAGAGCGCAGAGAGAGAGAAAGAGCGCAGAGAAAGAAAGAGAAAGAAAGAGCGCAGAGAGAGAGAGAGCGCAGAGGGAGAAAGAGCGCAGAGAAAGAAAGAGAAAGAAAGAGCGCAGAGAGAGAAAGAGAGAGCGCAGAGAGAGAAAGAAAGAGCGCAGAAAGAAAGAAAGAGCGCAGAGAGAAAGAAAGAAAGAGCGCAGAGAGAGAGAAAGAGCGCAGAGAGAGAAAGAGAAAGAAAGAGCGCAGAGAGAGAGAGAGAAAGAGCGCAGAGAGAGAGAGAGAAAGAGCGCAGAGAGAGAGAAAGAGCGCAGAGAAAGAAAGAGAAAGAAAGAGCGCAGAGAGAGAAAGAGCGCAGAGAGAGAAAGAGCGCAGAGAGAGAGAGAGCGCAGAGAGAGAAAGAGCGCAGAGAGAAAGAAAGAGCGCAGAGAGAGAGAGAAAGAGCGCAGAGAGAGAGAAAGAGCGCAGAGAGAGAGAAAGAGCGCAGAGAGAAAGAAATAGCGCAGAGAGAAAGAAATAGCGCAGAGAGAGAGAGGAAGAAAGAGCGCAGAGAGAGAGAAAGAAAGAGCGCAGAGAGAAAAAAAGAGCACATAGAGAGAGAAAGAGCGCAGAGAGAGAGAAAGAAAGAGCGCAGAGAGAGAGAGAAAGAGCGCAGAGAGAGAGAGAAAGAGTGCAGAGAGAGAAATAAAGAGCGCAGAGAGAGAAAGAAAGAGCGCAGAGAGAGAAATAAAAAGCGCAGAGAAAGAAAGAGCGCAGAGAGAGAGAAAGAAAGAGCGCAGAGAGAGAAAGAAAGAGCGCAAAGAGAGAAAAAAAGAGCGCAAAGAGAGAAAAAAAGAGCGCAGAGAGAAAGAAAGAAAGAGCGCAGAGAGAAAGAAAGAGCGCAGAGAGAGAGAGCGCAGAGAGAGAAAGAGAAAGAAAGAGCGCAGAGAGAGAGAGAAAGAGCGCCGAGAGAGAGAAAGAGCGCAGAGAGAGAGAAAGAGAAAGAAAGAGCGCAGAGAGAGAAAGTGCGCAGAGAGAGAAAGAGCGCAGAGAGAAAGAAAGAGCGCAGAGAGAGAGAGAGAGAGCGCAGAGAGAGAGAAAGAGCGCAGAGAGAGAGAAAGAGCGCAGAGAGAAAGAGCGCAGAGAGAGAGAAAGAGCGCAGAGAAAGAGAAAGAGCGCAGAGAGAGAGAAAGAGCGCAGAGAGAGAAATAAAGAGCGCAGAGAGAGAAATAAAGAGCGCAGAGAGAGAAATAAAGAGCGCAGAGAGAGAAATAAAGAGCGCAGAGAGAGAAAGAAGAGCGCAAAGAGAGAAAAAAAGAGCGCAAAGAGAGAAAAAAAGAGCGCAGAGAGAAAGAAAGAAAGAGCGCAGAGAGAAAGAAAGAGCGCAGAGAGAGAGAGCGCAGAGAGAGAAAGAGAAAGAAAGAGCGCAGAGAGAGAGAGAGAGAGAAAGAGCGCCGAGAGAGAGAAAGAGCGCAGAGAGAGAAAGAGAAAGAAAGAGCGCAGAGAGAGAGAGAGAAAGAGCGCAGAGAGAGAGAAAGAGCGCAGAGAAAGAAAGAGAAAGAAAGAGCGCAGAGAGAGAGAGAGCGCAGAGGGAGAAAGAGCGCAGAGAAAGAAAGAGAAAGAAAGAGCGCAGAGAGAGAAAGAGAGAGCGCAGAGAGAGAAAGAAAGAGCGCAGAAAGAAAGAAAGAGCGCAGAGAGAAAGAAAGAAAGAGCGCAGAGAGAGAGAAAGAGCGCAGAGAGAGAAAGAGAAAGAAAGAGCGCAGAGAGAGAGAGAGAAAGAGCGCAGAGAGAGAGAGAGAAAGAGCGCAGAGAGAGAGAAAGAGCGCAGAGAAAGAAAGAGCGCAGAGAGAGAAAGAGCGCAGAGAGAGAAAGAGCGCAGAGAGAGAGAGAGCGCAGAGAGAGAAAGAGCGCAGAGAGAAAGAAAGAGCGCAGAGAGAGAGAGAAAGAGCGCAGAGAGAGAGAAAGAGCGCAGAGAGAGAGAAAGAGCGCAGAGAGAAAGAAATAGCGCAGAGAGAAAGAAATAGCGCAGAGAGAGAGAGGAAGAAAGAGCGCAGAGAGAGAGAAAGAAAGAGCGCAGAGAGAAAAAAAGAGCACATAGAGAGAGAAAGAGCGCAGAGAGAGAGAAAGAAAGAGCGCAGAGAGAGAGAGAAAGAGCGCAGAGAGAGAGAGAAAGAGTGCAGAGAGAGAAATAAAGAGCGCAGAGAGAGAAAGAAAGAGCGCAGAGAAAGAAAGAGCGCAGAGAGAGAGAAAAAAAGAGCGCAGAGAGAGAAAGAAAGAGAGCAGAGAGAGAGAGAAAGAGCGCAGAGCGAGAGATAAAGAGCGCAGAGAGAGAGAAAGAGAAAGAAAGAGCACAGAGAGAGAAAGAAAGAGCACAGAGAGAGAGAAAGAGCGCAGAGAGAGAGAAAGAAAGAGCGCAGAGAGAGAAAGAGCGCAGAGAGAGAAAGAAAGAGCGCAGAGAGAGAGAAAGAAAGAGCGCAGAGAGAAAGAAAGAGTGCAGAGAGAGAGAGAGCGCAGAGAGAGAAAGAGAAAGAAAGAGCGCAGAGAGAGAGAGAGAGAAAGAGCGCCGAGAGAGAGAAAGAGCGCAGAGAGAGAGAAAGAGAAAGAAAGAGCGCAGAGAGAGAGAGAGAAAGAGCGCAGAGAGAGAGAAAGAGCGCAGAGAAAGAAAGAGAAAGAAAGAGCGCAGAGAGAGAGAGAGCGCAGAGGGAGAAAGAGCGCAGAGAAAGAAAGAGAAAGAAAGAGCGCAGAGAGAGAAAGAGAGAGCGCAGAGAGAGAAAGAAAGAGCGCAGAAAGAAAGAAAGAGCGCAGAGAGAAAGAAAGAAAGAGCGCAGAGAGAGAGAAAGAGCGCAGAGAGAGAAAGAGAAAGAGCGCAGAGAGAGAGAAAGAGCGCAGAGAAAGAAAGAGAAAGAAAGAGCGCAGAGAGAGAAAGAGCGCAGAGAGAGAAAGAGCGCAGAGAGAGAGAGAGCGCAGAGAGAGAAAGAGCGCAGAGAGAAAGAAAGAGCGCAGAGAGAGAGAGAAAGAGCGCAGAGAGAGAGAAAGAGCGCAGAGAGAGAGAAAGAGCACAGAGAGAAAGAAATAGCGCAGAGAGAAAGAAATAGCGCAGAGAGAGAGAGGAAGAAAGAGCGCAGAGAGAGAGAAAGAAAGAGCGCAGAGAGAAAAAAAGAGCACATAGAGAGAGAAAGAGCGCAGAGAGAGAGAAAGAAAGAGCGCAGAGAGAGAGAGAAAGAGCGCAGAGAGAGAGAGAAAGAGTGCAGAGAGAGAAATAAAGAGCGCAGAGAGAGAAAGAAAGAGCGCAGAGAGAGAAATAAAGAGCGCAGAGAAAGAAAGAGCGCAGAGAGAGAGAAAGAAAGAGCGCAGAGAGAGAAAGAAAGAGCGCAAAGAGAGAAAAAAAGAGCGCAAAGAGAGAAAAAAAGAGCGCAGAGAGAAAGAAAGAAAGAGCGCAGAGAGAAAGAAAGAGCGCAGAGAGAGAGAGCGCAGAGAGAGAAAGAGAAAGAAAGAGCGCAGAGAGAGAGAGAAAGAGCGCCGAGAGAGAGAAAGAGCGCAGAGAGAGAGAAAGAGAAAGAAAGAGCGCAGAGAGAGAAAGTGCGCAGAGAGAGAAAGAGCGCAGAGAGAAAGAAAGAGCGCAGAGAGAGAGAGAGAGAGCGCAGAGAGAGAGAAAGAGCGCAGAGAGAGAGAAAGAGCGCAGAGAGAAAGAGCGCAGAGAGAGAGAAAGAGCGCAGAGAAAGAGAAAGAGCGCAGAGAGAGAGAAAGAGCGCAGAGAGAGAAATAAAGAGCGCAGAGAGAGAAATAAAGAGCGCAGAGAGAGAAATAAAGAGCGCAGAGAGAGAAATAAAGAGCGCAGAGAGAGAAAGAAGAGCGCAAAGAGAGAAAAAAAGAGCGCAAAGAGAGAAAAAAAGAGCGCAGAGAGAAAGAAAGAAAGAGCGCAGAGAGAAAGAAAGAGCGCAGAGAGAGAGAGCGCAGAGAGAGAAAGAGAAAGAAAGAGCGCAGAGAGAGAGAGAGAGAGAAAGAGCGCCGAGAGAGAGAAAGAGCGCAGAGAGAGAGAAAGAGAAAGAAAGAGCGCAGAGAGAGAGAGAGAAAGAGCGCAGAGAGAGAGAAAGAGCGCAGAGAGAGAAAGAGCGCAGAGAGAGAGAGAGCGCAGAGAGAGAAAGAGCGCAGAGAGAAAGAAAGAGCGCAGAGAGAGAGAGAAAGAGCGCAGAGAGAGAGAAAGAGCGCAGAGAGAGAGAAAGAGCGCAGAGAGAAAGAAATAGCGCAGAGAGAAAGAAATAGCGCAGAGAGAGAGAGGAAGAAAGAGCGCAGAGAGAGAGAAAGAAAGAGCGCAGAGAGAGAGAGAAAGAGCGCAGAGAGAGAGAGAAAGAGTGCAGAGAGAGAAATAAAGAGCGCAGAGAGAGAGAGAAAGAGTGCAGAGAGAGAAAAAAAGAGCACATAGAGAGAGAAAGAGCGCAGAGAGAGAGAAAGAAAGAGCGCAGAGAGAGAGAGAAAGAGCGCAGAGAGAGAGAGAAAGAGTGCAGAGAGAGAAATAAAGAGCGCAGAGAGAGAAAGAAAGAGCGCAGAGAAAGAAAGAGCGCAGAGAGAGAGAAAAAAAGAGCGCAGAGAGAGAAAGAAAGAGAGCAGAGAGAGAGAGAAAGAGCGCAGAGCGAGAGAGAAAGAGCGCAGAGAGAGAGAAAGAGAAAGAAAGAGCACAGAGAGAGAAAGAAAGAGCACAGAGAGAGAGAAAGAGCGCAGAGAGAGAGAAAGAAAGAGCGCAGAGAGAGAAAGAGCGCAGAGAGAGAAAGAAAGAGCGCAGAGAGAGAGAAAGAAAGAGCGCAGAGAGAAAGAAAGAGTGCAGAGAGAGAGAGAGCGCAGAGAGAGAAAGAGAAAGAAAGAGCGCAGAGAGAGAGAGAGAGAAAGAGCGCCGAGAGAGAGAAAGAGCGCAGAGAGAGAGAAAGAGAAAGAAAGAGCGCAGAGAGAGAGAGAGAAAGAGCGCAGAGAGAGAGAAAGAGCGCAGAGAAAGAAAGAGAAAGAAAGAGCGCAGAGAGAGAGAGAGCGCAGAGGGAGAAAGAGCGCAGAGAAAGAAAGAGAAAGAAAGAGCGCAGAGAGAGAAAGAGAGAGCGCAGAGAGAGAAAGAAAGAGCGCAGAAAGAAAGAAAGAGCGCAGAGAGAAAGAAAGAAAGAGCGCAGAGAGAGAGAAAGAGCGCAGAGAGAGAAAGAGAAAGAGCGCAGAGAGAGAGAAAGAGCGCAGAGAAAGAAAGAGAAAGAAAGAGCGCAGAGAGAGAAAGAGCGCAGAGAGAGAAAGAGCGCAGAGAGAGAGAGAGCGCAGAGAGAGAAAGAGCGCAGAGAGAAAGAAAGAGCGCAGAGAGAGAGAGAAAGAGCGCAGAGAGAGAGAAAGAGCGCAGAGAGAGAGAAAGAGCGCAGAGAGAAAGAAATAGCGCAGAGAGAAAGAAATAGCGCAGAGAGAGAGAGGAAGAAAGAGCGCAGAGAGAGAGAAAGAAAGAGCGCAGAGAGAAAAAAAGAGCACATAGAGAGAGAAAGAGCGCAGAGAGAGAGAAAGAAAGAGCGCAGAGAGAGAGAGAAAGAGCGCAGAGAGAGAGAGAAAGAGTGCAGAGAGAGAAATAAAGAGCGCAGAGAGAGAAAGAAAGAGCGCAGAGAGAGAAATAAAGAGCGCAGAGAAAGAAAGAGCGCAGAGAGAGAGAAAGAAAGAGCGCAGAGAGAGAAAGAAAGAGCGCAAAGAGAGAAAAAAAGAGCGCAAAGAGAGAAAAAAAGAGCGCAGAGAGAAAGAAAGAAAGAGCGCAGAGAGAAAGAAAGAGCGCAGAGAGAGAGAGCGCAGAGAGAGAAAGAGAAAGAAAGAGCGCAGAGAGAGAGAGAAAGAGCGCCGAGAGAGAGAAAGAGCGCAGAGAGAGAGAAAGAGAAAGAAAGAGCGCAGAGAGAGAAAGTGCGCAGAGAGAGAAAGAGCGCAGAGAGAAAGAAAGAGCGCAGAGAGAGAGAGAGAGAGCGCAGAGAGAGAGAAAGAGCGCAGAGAGAGAGAAAGAGCGCAGAGAGAAAGAGCGCAGAGAGAGAGAAAGAGCGCAGAGAAAGAGAAAGAGCGCAGAGAGAGAGAAAGAGCGCAGAGAGAGAAATAAAGAGCGCAGAGAGAGAAATAAAGAGCGCAGAGAGAGAAATAAAGAGCGCAGAGAGAGAAATAAAGAGCGCAGAGAGAGAAAGAAGAGCGCAAAGAGAGAAAAAAAGAGCGCAAAGAGAGAAAAAAAGAGCGCAGAGAGAAAGAAAGAAAGAGCGCAGAGAGAAAGAAAGAGCGCAGAGAGAGAGAGCGCAGAGAGAGAAAGAGAAAGAAAAAGCGCAGAGAGAGAGAGAGAGAGAAAGAGCGCCGAGAGAGAGAAAGAGCGCAGAGAGAGAGAAAGAGAAAGAAAGAGCGCAGAGAGAGAGAGAGAAAGAGCGCAGAGAGAGAGAAAGAGCGCAGAGAAAGAAAGAGAAAGAAAGAGCGCAGAGAGAGAGAGAGCGCAGAGGGAGAAAGAGCGCAGAGAAAGAAAGAGAAAGAAAGAGCGCAGAGAGAGAAAGAGAGAGCGCAGAGAGAGAAAGAAAGAGCGCAGAAAGAAAGAAAGAGCGCAGAGAGAAAGAAAGAAAGAGCGCAGAGAGAGAGAAAGAGCGCAGAGAGAGAAAGAGAAAGAAAGAGCGCAGAGAGAGAGAGAGAGAAAGAGCGCAGAGAGAGAGAGAGAAAGAGCGCAGAGAGAGAGAAAGAGTGCAGAGAAAGAAAGAGCGCAGAGAGAGAAAGAGCGCAGAGAGAGAAAGAGCGCAGAGAGAGAGAGAGCGCAGAGAGAGAAAGAGCGCAGAGAGAAAGAAAGAGCGCAGAGAGAGAGAGAAAGAGCGCAGAGAGAGAGAAAGAGCGCAGAGAGAGAGAAAGAGCGCAGAGAGAAAGAAATAGCGCAGAGAGAAAGAAATAGCGCAGAGAGAGAGGAAGAAAGAGCGCAGAGAGAGAGAAAGAAAGAGCGCAGAGAGAGAAAAAGAGCACATAGAGAGAGAAAGAGCGCAGAGAGAGAGAAAGAAAGAGCGCAGAGAGAGAGAGAAAGAGCGCAGAGAGAGAGAGAAAGAGTGCAGAGAGAGAAATAAAGAGCGCAGAGAGAGAAAGAAAGAGCGCAGAGAAAGAAAGAGCGCAGAGAGAGAGAAAAAAAGAGCGCAGAGCGAGAGAGAAAGAGCGCAGAGAGAGAGAAAGAGAAAGAAAGAGCACAGAGAGAGAAAGAAAGAGCACAGAGAGAGAGAAAGAGCGCAGAGAGAGAGAAAGAAAGAGCGCAGAGAGAGAAAGAGCGCAGAGAGAGAAAGAAAGAGCGCAGAGAGAGAGAAAGAAAGAGCGCAGAGAGAGAGCGCAGAGAGAGAAATAAAGAGCGCAGAGAGAGAAATAAAGAGCGCAGAGAAAGAAAGAGCGCAGAGAGAGAGAGAAAGAAAGAGCGCAGAGAGAGAAAGAAAGAGCGCAGGGAGAGAAAGAAAGAGCGCAAAGAGAGAAAAAAAGAGCGCAAAGAGAGAAAAAAAGAGCGCAGAGAGAAAGAAAGAAAGAGCGCAGAGAGAAAGAAAGAGCGCAGAGAGAGAGAGAGAGAGCGCAGAGAGAGAAAGAGAAAGAAAGAGCACAGAGAGAGAGAGAGAAAGAGCGCCGAGAGAGAGAGAGAGAGAGAGCGCAGAGAGAGAGAAAGAGAAAGAAAGAGCGCAGAGAGAGAAAGTGCGCAGAGAGAGAAAGAGCGCAGAGAGAAAGAAAGAGCGCAGAGAGAGAGAGAGAAAGAGCGCAAAGAGAGAAAAAAAGAGCGCAGAAAGAAAGAAACAGCGCAGAGAGAAAGAAAGAAAGAGCGCAGAGAGAGAGAAAGAGCGCAGAGAGAGAAAGAGAAAGAAAGAGCGCAGAGAGAGAGAGAAAGAGCACAGAGAGAGAGAGAAAGAGCGCAAAGAGAGAGAAAGAGCGCAGAGAGAGAAAGAGAAAGAAAGAGCGCAGAGAGAGAAAGAGCGCAGAGAGAGAAAGAGCACAGAGAGAGAAAGAGCGCAGAGAGAGAAAGTGCGCAGAGAGAGAAAGTGCGCAGAGAGAGAAAGAGCGCAGAGAGAAAGAAAGAGCGCAGAGAGAGAGAGAGAAAGAGCGCAAAGAGAGAAAAAAAGAGCGCAGAAAGAAAGAAACAGCGCAGAGAGAAAGAAAGAAAGAGCGCAGAGAGAGAGAAAGAGCGCAGAGAGAGAAAGAGAAAGAAAGAGCGCAGAGAGAGAGAGAAAGAGCACAGAGAGAGAGAGAAAGAGCGCAAAGAGAGAGAAAGAGCGCAGAGAGAGAAAGAGGAAGAAAGAGCGCAGAGAGAGAAAGAGCGCAGAGAGAGAAAGAGCACAGAGAGAGAAAGAGCGCAGAGAGAGAAAGAGCGCAGAGAGAGAAAGAGCGCAGAGAGAGAAAGAGCGCAGAGAGAAAGAAGAGCGCAGAGAGAGAAAGAGCGCAGAGAGAAAGAAAGAGCGCAGAGAGAAAGAAAGAGCGCAGAGAGAGAGAGAAAGAGCGCAGAGAGAGAGAGAAAGAGCTTAGAGAGAGAGAAAAAAGTGCGCAGAGAGAGAGAGAAAAAAGAGCGCAGAGAGAAAGAAAGAGCGCAGAGAGAGAAAGAAAGAGCGCAGAGAGAGAAAGAAAGAGCGCAGAGAGTGAGAGAGAAAGAGCGCAGAGAGAGAGAGAAAGAAAGAGCGCAGAGAGAGAGAGAAAGAAAGAGCGCAGAGATAGAAAGAAATAGCGCAGAGAGAGAAAGAAATAGCGCAGAGAGAGAGAAAGAGCGCAGAGAGAGAGAGGAAGAAAGAGCGCAGAGAGAGAGAAAGAAAGAGCGCAGAGAGAAAGAAAGAGCACATAGAGAGAGAAAGAGCGCAGAGAGAGAGAGAAAGAGCACAGAGAGAAAGAGAGAGCGCAGAGAGAGAGAGCGCAGACAGAGAGAGCGCAGAGAGAGAGAGCGCAGAGAGAAAGAGAGAGAGCGCAGGGAGAGAGAAAAAAAGAGCGCAGAGAGAGAGAAAGAGCGTAGAGAAAAAAAGAGCGCAGAGAGAGAGAGAGGAAGAAAGAGCGCAGACAGAGAAAGAAAGAGCGCAGAGAGAGAAAGAAAGAGCCACACTGTAATGGGGACCGGTTAGACCACAGGGGCCAATGTGAGATTGGGTGGGTCAGGCCGGGCCAGAAATACCGTTACATTTGGAGGCACTGCTGAGATCAGATCTGTCATCAGGACAGGCTCTAGCTAGGCACACTGGGAAACAGGGAGAGTGTCTGCTGCCACTTTGTGCTGCGTAGGGACGGACCTAGGGGTAGTCAGGGGGCTGACGGGATATTGTCAGTTCGCAGGGACAACCTAGGGGCCTGAAGGGAGTGAGGGGTCTGGAGCCGGGCTATAGCTGACCGAGTCACCTTGAGGCAGTGCTAGTTGGTAGGATGCCTGAAGGGATAGCCTGTTAACATGGTCAGGAATCCTGGAGAGGGTCTGCGCTAGGCTGACCAAGACAGGTAGATGCCCCAAGTACTGCATGGCAGAGCCAGAGTACCTAGCCCATTCCAGACACTCACCGTAGGGAGCACAGACTGGGAGGAAGGAGTCACAGCAGACACTGAGAGAGTGAGCCTAGCCTGAGGTAGTGCAACACTGGGTCACACCTAGATAAGGTACACATGTGGTGGTGCATCTGAAGCTAATCTTTATTGTACCGGTGTGGTGGCTGCCCCGCAGAGTGGAGCCCCATGTACGATAACTGTTACGAGAGAGTGGAGGATCCGCGTGGTGCGGAGAACATGAAATGGCGGACAGAGGCTGATGGGGAGGGCACCCGTGGCGTGCAACCCACTGAAGAGCAGACTGTCGCCGAATTGTCATTAACGAATCTGCTCTGGAGCGGAGCGAAGGCCGTGGCTGCCCCGTTTTTATCCTGTCTGGGACAGCGAGGGGCCACCCTTGAAGAGTGTGAGGACATTGTAATAATTGGGGGAGAACCCCGTGAGGAGAGCAAACAAATGGACTTTTTGGGCTTAAAAGTCAACCAAAATGGCGGTTCCCGCTTGCTAGGGAAACCGCATGGGCCAGTCGCAGAGAAAATGGCTGACGCAGGACTTGCAAAGAGCTGGCCTGGAATGGCGCGAACAGCAGAGCCCCGCCCTGATGGGGGGCATGGCGCGAAAGCTATAGCTGCGCCGGGATGGACAGTGACTAATTCAGCCCCTGTGCTGAGTCAACCGCTAAGTCTATGGGACCCTCCCCTGATTTCTACCAGGGGGAGTCATTTTCAACTATGGCCTGTGGGGATGCACCCACTGGGCCCAGGGACTGATATCCAGACGGCGCCACTACAAAAAGTAGTTCCGGCCGCGGGAGTGAATTACCAAAAAGAAGGATACTTTGCACGCAAAGCTGCTGCAAGGAGAAGGCGGGAACTAGCCGCGGGAAAAGACTACAGCTCTGAGGAGGAAACTGGCGCGAAAACGCAGACCGCGCCCACCAGGACTGAGAAAGGCGCGGCCTTAATTAAGGGGCATGATATTCCCCTGTGGGACCCGCCCAATATTGCAACCCCTGGGGGCGGGTTTCACTCTCACAACATTATGGCTGGTTGGAGACAGTCCGAACCACAAGTACCGGGTCCATGGTTCTGGCCGTATACTGGGGGGACGGGGACGACTCCCATTAACCCCTGACTATACCGGGGATACGCTTATCACAATGCCTTTCTGGTCTGTGCTGAAGCAGGGCATTCTGGCAGGCAAGTGGCTTGACCTTTATTAGTGAGCCTGGTTACCCCCTCTCGGAACCACAGACTTAGAAATCGCCAGCTCATATACAGTGCATAAAATATATTTATATACTGTATATACCCTTATACACCATTTTAATAAAAAATATCACAAAATTCTTCTAAGTCTCTCGGGAAGAGTGAAAGACGCGCACGTTCATTTTCAGAGCTCCTAGACCTTCCTATAAGAAGTTAGCTAAAAAGTAGCTTCGAAAAACGCTTAGGTTAAGTTTCAGAGTTGCTTCTAATGTACCAAAGCTGGACTTAGACATAATTTCACTCTCACAACATTATGGCTGGTTGGAGAGGGTCCGAACCACACGTACCGGGTCCATGGTTCTGGCCGTATACTGGGGGGACGGGGACGACTCCCATTAACCCCTGACTATACCGGGGATACGCTTATCACAATGCCTTTCTGGTCTGTGCTGAAGCAGGGCATTCTGGCAGGCAAGTGGCTTGACCTTTATTAGTGAGCCTGGTTACCCCCTCTCGGAACCACAGACTTAGAAATCGCCAGCTCATATACAGTGCATAAAATATATTTATATATATACCCTTATACACCATTTTAATAAAAAAATATCACAAAATTCTTCTAAGTCTCTCGGGAAGAGTGAAAGACGCGCACGTTCATTTTCAGAGCTCCTAGACCTTCCTATAAGAAGTTAGCCAAAAAGTAGCTTCGAAAAACGCTTAGGTTAAGTTTCAGAGTTGCTTCTAATGTACCAAAGCTGGACTTAGACATAATTTCACTCTCACAACATTATGGCTGGTTGGAGAGGGTCCGAACCACACGTACCGGGTCCATGGTTCTGGCCGTATACTGGGGGGACGGGGACGACTCCCATTAACCCCTGACTATACCGGGGATACGCTTATCACAATGCCTTTCTGGTCTGTGCTGAAGCAGGGCATTCTGGCAGGCAAGTGGCTTGACCTTTATTAGTGAGCCTGGTTACCCCCTCTGGAACCACAGACTTAGAAATCGCCAGCTCATATACAGTGCATAAAATATATTTATATATATACCCTTATACACCATTTTAATAAAAAATATCACAAAATTCTTCTAAGTCTCTCGGGAAGAGTGAAAGACGCGCACGTTCATTTTCAGAGCTCCTAGACCTTCCTATAAGAAGTTAGCTAAAAAGTAGCTTCGAAAAACGCTTAGGTTAAGTTTCAGAGTTGCTTCTAATGTACCAAAGCTGGACTTAGATATAATTTCACTCTCACAACATTATGGCTGGTTGGAGAGGGTCCGAACCACAAGTACCGGGTCCATGGTTCTGGCCGTATACTGGGGGGACGGGGACGACTCCCATTAACCCCTGACTATACCGGGGATACGCTTATCACAATGCCTTTCTGGTCTGTGCTGAAGCAGGGCATTCTGGCAGGCAAGTGGCTTGACCTTTATTAGTGAGCCTGGTTACCCCCTCTGGAACCACAGACTTAGAAATCGCCAGCTCATATACAGTGCATAAAATATATTTATATATATACCCTTATACACCATTTTAATAAAAAATATCACAAAATTCTTCTAAGTCCCTCGGGAAGAGTGAAAGACGCGCACGTTCATTTTCAGAGCTCCTAGATTTTCCTATAAGAAGTTAGCCAAAAAGTAGCTTCGAAAAACGCTTAGGTTAAGTTTCAGAGTTGCTTCTAATGTACCAAAGCTGGACTTAGACATAATGTCACTCTCACAACATTATGGCTGGTTGGAGACAGTCCGAACCACAAGTACCGGGTCCATGGTTCTGGCCGTATACTGGGGGGACGGGGACGACTCCCATTAACCCCTGACTATACCGGGGATACGCTTATCACAATGCCTTTCTGGTCTGTGCTGAAGCAGGGCATTCTGGCAGGCAAGTGGCTTGACCTTTATTAGTGAGCCTGGTTACCCCCTCTCGGAACCACAGACTTAGAAATCGCCAGCTCATATACAGTGCATAAAATATATTTATATATATACCCTTATACACCATTTTAATAAAAAATATCACAAAATTCTTCTAAGTCCCTCGGGAAGAGAGAAAGACGCGTACGTTCATTTTCAGAGCTCCTTGACCTTCCTATAAGAAGTTAGCTAAAAAGTAGCTTCGAAAAACGCTTAGGTTAAGTTTCAGAGTTGCTTCTAATGTACCAAAGCTGGACTTAGACATAATGTCACTCTCACAACATTATGGCTGGTTGGAGACAGTCCGAACCACAAGTACCGGGTCCATGGTTCTGGCCGTATACTGGGGGGACGGGGACGACTCCCATTAACCCCTGACTATACCGGGGATACGCTTATCACAATGCCTTTCTGGTCTGTGCTGAAGCAGGGCATTCTGGCAGGCAAGTGGCTTGACCTTTATTAGTGAGCCTGGTTACCCCCTCTGGAACCACAGACTTAGAAATCGCCAGCTCATATACAGTGCATAAAATATATTTATATATATACCCTTATACACCATTTTAATAAAAAATATCACAAAATTCTTCTAAGTCCCTCGGGAAGAGTGAAAGACGCGCACGTTCATTTTCAGAGCTCCTAGACCTTCCTATAAGAAGTTAGCCAAAAAGTAGCTTCGAAAAACGCTTAGGTTAAGTTTCAGAGTTGCTTCTAATGTACCAAAGCTGGACTTAGACATAATGTCACTCTCACAACATTATGGCTGGTTGGAGACAGTCCGAACCACAAGTACCGGGTCCATGGTTCTGGCCGTATACTGGGGGGACGGGGACGACTCCCATTAACCCCTGACTATACCGGGGATACGCTTATCACAATGCCTTTCTGGTCTGTGCTGAAGCAGGGCATTCTGGCAGGCAAGTGGCTTGACCTTTATTAGTGAGCCTGGTTACCCCCTCTGGAACCACAGACTTAGAAATCGCCAGCTCATATACAGTGCATAAAATATATTTATATATATACCCTTATACACCATTTTAATAAAAAATATCACAAAATTCTTCTAAGTCCCTCGGGAAGAGTGAAAGACGCGCACGTTCATTTTCAGAGCTCCTAGACCTTCCTATAAGAAGTTAGCCAAAAAGTAGCTTCGAAAAACGCTTAGGTTAAGTTTCAGAGTTGCTTCTAATGTACCAAAGCTGGACTTAGACATAATTTCACTCTCACAACATTATGGCTGGTTGGAGAGGGTCCGAACCACACGTACCGGGTCCATGGTTCTGGCCGTATACTGGGGGGACGGGGACGACTCCCATTAACCCCTGACTATACCGGGGATACGCTTATCACAATGCCTTTCTGGTCTGTGCTGAAGCAGGGCATTCTGGCAGGCAAGTGGCTTGACCTTTATTAGTGAGCCTGGTTACCCCCTCTGGAACCACAGACTTAGAAATCGCCAGCTCATATACAGTGCATAAAATATATTTATATATATACCCTTATACACCATTTTAATAAAAAATATCACAAAATTCTTCTAAGTCTCTCGGGAAGAGTGAAAGACGCGTACGTTCATTTTCAGAGCTCCTAGACCTTCCTATAAGAAGTTAGCTAAAAAGTAGCTTCGAAAAACGCTTAGGTTAAGTTTCAGAGTTGCTTCTAATGTACCAAAGCTGGACTTAGATATAATTTCACTCTCACAACATTATGGCTGGTTGGAGAGGGTCCGAACCACAAGTACCGGGTCCATGGTTCTGGCCGTATACTGGGGGGACGGGGACGACTCCCATTAACCCCTGACTATACCGGGGATACGCTTATCACAATGCCTTTCTGGTCTGTGCTGAAGCAGGGCATTCTGGCAGCCAAGTGGCTTGACCTTTATTAGTGAGCCTGGTTACCCCCTCTCGGAACCACAGACTTAGAAATCGCCAGCTCATATACAGTGCATAAAATATATTTATATATATACCCTTATACACCATTTTAATAAAAAAATATCACAAAATTCTTCTAAGTCTCTCGGGAAGAGTGAAAGACGCGCACGTTCATTTTCAGAGCTCCTAGACCTTCCTATAAGAAGTTAGCCAAAAAGTAGCTTCGAAAAACGCTTAGGTTAAGTTTCAGAGTTGCTTCTAATGTACCAAAGCTGGACTTAGACATAATGTCACTCTCACAACATTATGGCTGGTTGGAGACAGTCCGAACCACAAGTACCGGGTCCATGGTTCTGGCCGTATACTGGGGGACGGGGACGACTCCCATTAACCCCTGACTATACCGGGGATACGCTTATCACAATGCCTTTCTGGTCTGTGCTGAAGCAGGGCATTCTGGCAGGCAAGTGGCTTGACCTTTATTAGTGAGCCTGGTTACCCCCTCTGGAACCACAGACTTAGAAATCGCCAGCTCATATACAGTGCATAAAATATATTTATATATATACCCTTATACACCATTTTAATAAAAAATATCACAAAATTTTTCTAAGTCCCTCGGGAAGAGTGAAAGACGCGCACGTTCATTTTCAGAGCTCCTAGACCTTCCTATAAGAAGTTAGCCAAAAAGTAGCTTCGAAAAACGCTTAGGTTAAGTTTCAGAGTTGCTTCTAATGTACCAAAGCTGGACTTAGACATAATGTCACTCTCACAACATTATGGCTGGTTGGAGACAGTCCGAACCACAAGTACCGGGTCCATGGTTCTGGCCGTATACTGGGGGGACGGGGACGACTCCCATTAACCCCTGACTATACCGGGGATACGCTTATCACAATGCCTTTCTGGTCTGTGCTGAAGCAGGGCATTCTGGCAGGCAAGTGGCTTGACCTTTATTAGTGAGCCTGGTTACCCCCTCTCGGAACCACAGACTTAGAAATCGCCAGCTCATATACAGTGCATAAAATATATTTATATATATACCCTTATACACCATTTTAATAAAAAATATCACAAAATTCTTCTAAGTCCCTCGGGAAGAGAGAAAGACGCGTACGTTCATTTTCAGAGCTCCTTGACCTTCCTATAAGAAGTTAGCTAAAAAGTAGCTTCGAAAAACGCTTAGGTTAAGTTTCAGAGTTGCTTCTAATGTACCAAAGCTGGACTTAGACATAATGTCACTCTCACAACATTATGGCTGGTTGGAGACAGTCCGAACCACAAGTACCGGGTCCATGGTTCTGGCCGTATACTGGGGGGACGGGGACGACTCCCATTAACCCCTGACTATACCGGGGATACGCTTATCACAATGCCTTTCTGGTCTGTGCTGAAGCAGGGCATTCTGGCAGCCAAGTGGCTTGACCTTTATTAGTGAGCCTGGTTACCCCCTCTCGGAACCACAGACTTAGAAATCGCCAGCTCATATACAGCGCATAAAATATATTTATATATATACCCTTATACACCATTTTAATAAAAAATATCACAAAATTCTTCTAAGTCTCTCGGGAAGAGTGAAAGACGCGCACGTTCATTTTCAGAGCTCCTAGACCTTCCTATAAGAAGTTAGCTAAAAAGTAGCTTCGAAAAACGCTTAGGTTAAGTTTCAGAGTTGCTTCTAATGTACCAAAGCTGGACTTAGACATAATGTCACTCTCACAACATTATGGCTGGTTGGAGACAGTCCGAACCACAAGTACCGGGTCCATGGTTCTGGCCGTATACTGGGGGGACGGGGACGACTCCCATTAACCCCTGACTATACCGGGGATACGCTTATCACAATGCCTTTCTGGTCTGTGCTGAAGCAGGGCATTCTGGCAGGCAAGTGGCTTGACCTTTATTAGTGAGCCTGGTTACCCCCTCTCGGAACCACAGACTTAGAAATCGCCAGCTCATATACAGTGCATAAAATATATTTATATATATACCCTTATACACCATTTTAATAAAAAATATCACAAAATTCTTCTAAGTCCCTCGGGAAGAGTGAAGACGCGCACGTTCATTTTCAGAGCTCCTAGACCTTCCTATAAGAAGTTAGCCAAAAAGTAGCTTCGAAAAACGCTTAGGTTAAGTTTCAGAGTTGCTTCTAATGTACCAAAGCTGGACTTAGACATAATTTCACTCTCACAACATTATGGCTGGTTGGAGAGGGTCCGAACCACACGTACCGGGTCCATGGTTCTGGCCGTATACTGGGGGGACGGGGACGACTCCCATTAACCCCTGACTATACCGGGGATACGCTTATCACAATGCCTTTCTGGTCTGTGCTGAAGCAGGGCATTCTGGCAGGCAAGTGGCTTGACCTTTATTAGTGAGCCTGGTTACCCCCTCTGGAACCACAGACTTAGAAATCGCCAGCTCATATACAGTGCATAAAATATATTTATATATATACCCTTATACACCATTTTAATAAAAAATATCACAAAATTCTTCTAAGTCTCTCGGGAAGAGTGAAAGACGCGCACGTTCATTTTCAGAGCTCCTAGACCTTCCTATAAGAAGTTAGCTAAAAAGTAGCTTCGAAAAACGCTTAGGTTAAGTTTCAGAGTTGCTTCTAATGTACCAAAGCTGGACTTAGATATAATTTCACTCTCACAACATTATGGCTGGTTGGAGAGGGTCCGAACCACAAGTACCGGGTCCATGGTTCTGGCCGTATACTGGGGGGACGGGGACGACTCCCATTAACCCCTGACTATACCGGGGATACGCTTATCACAATGCCTTTCTGGTCTGTGCTGAAGCAGGGCATTCTGGCAGCCAAGTGGCTTGACCTTTATTAGTGAGCCTGGTTACCCCCTCTCGGAACCACAGACTTAGAAATCGCCAGCTCATATACAGTGCATAAAATATATTTATATATATACCCTTATACACCATTTTAATAAAAAAATATCACAAAATTCTTCTAAGTCTCTCGGGAAGAGTGAAAGACGCGCACGTTCATTTTCAGAGCTCCTAGACCTTCCTATAAGAAGTTAGCCAAAAAGTAGCTTCGAAAAACGCTTAGGTTAAGTTTCAGAGTTGCTTCTAATGTACCAAAGCTGGACTTAGACATAATGTCACTCTCACAACATTATGGCTGGTTGGAGACAGTCCGAACCACAAGTACCGGGTCCATGGTTCTGGCCGTATACTGGGGGACGGGGACGACTCCCATTAACCCCTGACTATACCGGGGATACGCTTATCACAATGCCTTTCTGGTCTGTGCTGAAGCAGGGCATTCTGGCAGGCAAGTGGCTTGACCTTTATTAGTGAGCCTGGTTACCCCCTCTGGAACCACAGACTTAGAAATCGCCAGCTCATATACAGTGCATAAAATATATTTATATATATACCCTTATACACCATTTTAATAAAAAATATCACAAAATTCTTCTAAGTCCCTCGGGAAGAGTGAAAGACGCGCACGTTCATTTTCAGAGCTCCTAGACCTTCCTATAAGAAGTTAGCCAAAAAGTAGCTTCGAAAAACGCTTAGGTTAAGTTTCAGAGTTGCTTCTAATGTACCAAAGCTGGACTTAGACATAATGTCACTCTCACAACATTATGGCTGGTTGGAGACAGTCCGAACCACAAGTACCGGGTCCATGGTTCTGGCCGTATACTGGGGGGACGGGGACGACTCCCATTAACCCCTGACTATACCGGGGATACGCTTATCACAATGCCTTTCTGGTCTGTGCTGAAGCAGGGCATTCTGGCAGGCAAGTGGCTTGACCTTTATTAGTGAGCCTGGTTACCCCCTCTGGAACCACAGACTTAGAAATCGCCAGCTCATATACAGTGCATAAAATATATTTATATATATACCCTTATACACCATTTTAATAAAAAATATCACAAAATTCTTCTAAGTCCCTCGGGAAGAGTGAAAGACGCGCACGTTCATTTTCAGAGCTCCTAGACCTTCCTATAAGAAGTTAGCCAAAAAGTAGCTTCGAAAAACGCTTAGGTTAAGTTTCAGAGTTGCTTCTAATGTACCAAAGCTGGACTTAGACATAATGTCACTCTCACAACATTATGGCTGGTTGGAGACAGTCCGAACCACAAGTACCGGGTCCATGGTTCTGGCCGTATACTGGGGGGACGGGGACGACTCCCATTAACCCCTGACTATACCGGGGATACGCTTATCACAATGCCTTTCTGGTCTGTGCTGAAGCAGGGCATTCTGGCAGGCAAGTGGCTTGACCTTTATTAGTGAGCCTGGTTAACCCCTCTCGGAACCACAGACTTAGAAATCGCCAGCTCATATACAGTGCATAAAATATATTTATATATATACCCTTATACACCATTTTAATAAAAAATATCACAAAATTCTTCTAAGTCCCTCGGGAAGAGTGAAGACGCGCACGTTCATTTTCAGAGCTCCTAGACCTTCCTATAAGAAGTTAGCCAAAAAGTAGCTTCGAAAAACGCTTAGGTTAAGTTTCAGAGTTGCTTCTAATGTACCAAAGCTGGACTTAGACATAATTTCACTCTCACAACATTATGGCTGGTTGGAGAGGGTCCGAACCACACGTACCGGGTCCATGGTTCTGGCCGTATACTGGGGGGACGGGGACGACTCCCATTAACCCCTGACTATACCGGGGATACGCTTATCACAATGCCTTTCTGGTCTGTGCTGAAGCAGGGCATTCTGGCAGGCAAGTGGCTTGACCTTTATTAGTGAGCCTGGTTACCCCCTCTGGAACCACAGACTTAGAAATCGCCAGCTCATATACAGTGCATAAAATATATTTATATATATACCCTTATACACCATTTTAATAAAAAATATCACAAAATTCTTCTAAGTCTCTCGGG
Organism: Ascaphus truei; assembly: GCF_040206685.1. Lineage (NCBI taxonomy): Eukaryota > Metazoa > Chordata > Amphibia > Anura > Ascaphidae > Ascaphus > Ascaphus truei. The sequence goes on along the minus strand of NC_134501.1, from coordinate 42,371,231 downwards.
AAGAGTGAAAGACGCGCACGTTCATTTTCAGAGCTCCTAGACCTTCCTATAAGAAGTTAGCTAAAAAGTAGCTTCGAAAAACGCTTAGGTTAAGTTTCAGAGTTGCTTCTAATGTACCAAAGCTGGACTTAGATATAATTTCACTCTCACAACATTATGGCTGGTTGGAGAGGGTCCGAACCACAAGTACCGGGTCCATGGTTCTGGCCGTATACTGGGGGGACGGGGACGACTCCCATTAACCCCTGACTATACCGGGGATACGCTTATCACAATGCCTTTCTGGTCTGTGCTGAAGCAGGGCATTCTGGCAGCCAAGTGGCTTGACCTTTATTAGTGAGCCTGGTTACCCCCTCTCGGAACCACAGACTTAGAAATCGCCAGCTCATATACAGTGCATAAAATATATTTATATATATACCCTTATACACCATTTTAATAAAAAAATATCACAAAATTCTTCTAAGTCTCTCGGGAAGAGTGAAAGACGCGCACGTTCATTTTCAGAGCTCCTAGACCTTCCTATAAGAAGTTAGCCAAAAAGTAGCTTCGAAAAACGCTTAGGTTAAGTTTCAGAGTTGCTTCTAATGTACCAAAGCTGGACTTAGACATAATGTCACTCTCACAACATTATGGCTGGTTGGAGACAGTCCGAACCACAAGTACCGGGTCCATGGTTCTGGCCGTATACTGGGGGACGGGGACGACTCCCATTAACCCCTGACTATACCGGGGATACGCTTATCACAATGCCTTTCTGGTCTGTGCTGAAGCAGGGCATTCTGGCAGGCAAGTGGCTTGACCTTTATTAGTGAGCCTGGTTACCCCCTCTGGAACCACAGACTTAGAAATCGCCAGCTCATATACAGTGCATAAAATATATTTATATATATACCCTTATACACCATTTTAATAAAAAATATCACAAAATTCTTCTAAGTCTCTCGGGAAGAGTGAAAGACGCGCACGTTCATTTTCAGAGCTCCTAGACCTTCCTATAAGAAGTTAGCTAAAAAGTAGCTTCGAAAAACGCTTAGGTTAAGTTTCAGAGTTGCTTCTAATGTACCAAAGCTGGACTTAGATATAATTTCACTCTCACAACATTATGGCTGGTTGGAGAGGGTCCGAACCACAAGTACCGGGTCCATGGTTCTGGCCGTATACTGGGGGGACGGGGACGACTCCCATTAACCCCTGACTATACCGGGGATACGCTTATCACAATGCCTTTCTGGTCTGTGCTGAAGCAGGGCATTCTGGCAGGCAAGTGGCTTGACCTTTATTAGTGAGCCTGGTTACCCCCTCTGGAACCACAGACTTAGAAATCGCCAGCTCATATACAGTGCATAAAATATATTTATATATATACCCTTATACACCATTTTAATAAAAAATATCACAAAATTCTTCTAAGTCCCTCGGGAAGAGTGAAAGACGCGCACGTTCATTTTCAGAGCTCCTAGATTTTCCTATAAGAAGTTAGCCAAAAAGTAGCTTCGAAAAACGCTTAGGTTAAGTTTCAGAGTTGCTTCTAATGTACCAAAGCTGGACTTAGACATAATGTCACTCTCACAACATTATGGCTGGTTGGAGACAGTCCGAACCACAAGTACCGGGTCCATGGTTCTGGCCGTATACTGGGGGGACGGGGACGACTCCCATTAACCCCTGACTATACCGGGGATACGCTTATCACAATGCCTTTCTGGTCTGTGCTGAAGCAGGGCATTCTGGCAGGCAAGTGGCTTGACCTTTATTAGTGAGCCTGGTTACCCCCTCTCGGAACCACAGACTTAGAAATCGCCAGCTCATATACAGTGCATAAAATATATTTATATATATACCCTTATACACCATTTTAATAAAAAATATCACAAAATTCTTCTAAGTCCCTCGGGAAGAGAGAAAGACGCGTACGTTCATTTTCAGAGCTCCTTGACCTTCCTATAAGAAGTTAGCTAAAAAGTAGCTTCGAAAAACGCTTAGGTTAAGTTTCAGAGTTGCTTCTAATGTACCAAAGCTGGACTTAGACATAATGTCACTCTCACAACATTATGGCTGGTTGGAGACAGTCCGAACCACAAGTACCGGGTCCATGGTTCTGGCCGTATACTGGGGGGACGGGGACGACTCCCATTAACCCCTGACTATACCGGGGATACGCTTATCACAATGCCTTTCTGGTCTGTGCTGAAGCAGGGCATTCTGGCAGGCAAGTGGCTTGACCTTTATTAGTGAGCCTGGTTACCCCCTCTGGAACCACAGACTTAGAAATCGCCAGCTCATATACAGTGCATAAAATATATTTATATATATACCCTTATACACCATTTTAATAAAAAATATCACAAAATTCTTCTAAGTCCCTCGGGAAGAGTGAAAGACGCGCACGTTCATTTTCAGAGCTCCTAGACCTTCCTATAAGAAGTTAGCCAAAAAGTAGCTTCGAAAAACGCTTAGGTTAAGTTTCAGAGTTGCTTCTAATGTACCAAAGCTGGACTTAGACATAATGTCACTCTCACAACATTATGGCTGGTTGGAGACAGTCCGAACCACAAGTACCGGGTCCATGGTTCTGGCCGTATACTGGGGGGACGGGGACGACTCCCATTAACCCCTGACTATACCGGGGATACGCTTATCACAATGCCTTTCTGGTCTGTGCTGAAGCAGGGCATTCTGGCAGGCAAGTGGCTTGACCTTTATTAGTGAGCCTGGTTACCCCCTCTGGAACCACAGACTTAGAAATCGCCAGCTCATATACAGTGCATAAAATATATTTATATATATACCCTTATACACCATTTTAATAAAAAATATCACAAAATTCTTCTAAGTCCCTCGGGAAGAGTGAAAGACGCGCACGTTCATTTTCAGAGCTCCTAGACCTTCCTATAAGAAGTTAGCCAAAAAGTAGCTTCGAAAAACGCTTAGGTTAAGTTTCAGAGTTGCTTCTAATGTACCAAAGCTGGACTTAGACATAATTTCACTCTCACAACATTATGGCTGGTTGGAGAGGGTCCGAACCACACGTACCGGGTCCATGGTTCTGGCCGTATACTGGGGGGACGGGGACGACTCCCATTAACCCCTGACTATACCGGGGATACGCTTATCACAATGCCTTTCTGGTCTGTGCTGAAGCAGGGCATTCTGGCAGGCAAGTGGCTTGACCTTTATTAGTGAGCCTGGTTACCCCCTCTGGAACCACAGACTTAGAAATCGCCAGCTCATATACAGTGCATAAAATATATTTATATATATACCCTTATACACCATTTTAATAAAAAATATCACAAAATTCTTCTAAGTCTCTCGGGAAGAGTGAAAGACGCGTACGTTCATTTTCAGAGCTCCTAGACCTTCCTATAAGAAGTTAGCTAAAAAGTAGCTTCGAAAAACGCTTAGGTTAAGTTTCAGAGTTGCTTCTAATGTACCAAAGCTGGACTTAGATATAATTTCACTCTCACAACATTATGGCTGGTTGGAGAGGGTCCGAACCACAAGTACCGGGTCCATGGTTCTGGCCGTATACTGGGGGGACGGGGACGACTCCCATTAACCCCTGACTATACCGGGGATACGCTTATCACAATGCCTTTCTGGTCTGTGCTGAAGCAGGGCATTCTGGCAGCCAAGTGGCTTGACCTTTATTAGTGAGCCTGGTTACCCCCTCTCGGAACCACAGACTTAGAAATCGCCAGCTCATATACAGTGCATAAAATATATTTATATATATACCCTTATACACCATTTTAATAAAAAAATATCACAAAATTCTTCTAAGTCTCTCGGGAAGAGTGAAAGACGCGCACGTTCATTTTCAGAGCTCCTAGACCTTCCTATAAGAAGTTAGCCAAAAAGTAGCTTCGAAAAACGCTTAGGTTAAGTTTCAGAGTTGCTTCTAATGTACCAAAGCTGGACTTAGACATAATGTCACTCTCACAACATTATGGCTGGTTGGAGACAGTCCGAACCACAAGTACCGGGTCCATGGTTCTGGCCGTATACTGGGGGACGGGGACGACTCCCATTAACCCCTGACTATACCGGGGATACGCTTATCACAATGCCTTTCTGGTCTGTGCTGAAGCAGGGCATTCTGGCAGGCAAGTGGCTTGACCTTTATTAGTGAGCCTGGTTACCCCCTCTGGAACCACAGACTTAGAAATCGCCAGCTCATATACAGTGCATAAAATATATTTATATATATACCCTTATACACCATTTTAATAAAAAATATCACAAAATTTTTCTAAGTCCCTCGGGAAGAGTGAAAGACGCGCACGTTCATTTTCAGAGCTCCTAGACCTTCCTATAAGAAGTTAGCCAAAAAGTAGCTTCGAAAAACGCTTAGGTTAAGTTTCAGAGTTGCTTCTAATGTACCAAAGCTGGACTTAGACATAATGTCACTCTCACAACATTATGGCTGGTTGGAGACAGTCCGAACCACAAGTACCGGGTCCATGGTTCTGGCCGTATACTGGGGGGACGGGGACGACTCCCATTAACCCCTGACTATACCGGGGATACGCTTATCACAATGCCTTTCTGGTCTGTGCTGAAGCAGGGCATTCTGGCAGGCAAGTGGCTTGACCTTTATTAGTGAGCCTGGTTACCCCCTCTCGGAACCACAGACTTAGAAATCGCCAGCTCATATACAGTGCATAAAATATATTTATATATATACCCTTATACACCATTTTAATAAAAAATATCACAAAATTCTTCTAAGTCCCTCGGGAAGAGAGAAAGACGCGTACGTTCATTTTCAGAGCTCCTTGACCTTCCTATAAGAAGTTAGCTAAAAAGTAGCTTCGAAAAACGCTTAGGTTAAGTTTCAGAGTTGCTTCTAATGTACCAAAGCTGGACTTAGACATAATGTCACTCTCACAACATTATGGCTGGTTGGAGACAGTCCGAACCACAAGTACCGGGTCCATGGTTCTGGCCGTATACTGGGGGGACGGGGACGACTCCCATTAACCCCTGACTATACCGGGGATACGCTTATCACAATGCCTTTCTGGTCTGTGCTGAAGCAGGGCATTCTGGCAGCCAAGTGGCTTGACCTTTATTAGTGAGCCTGGTTACCCCCTCTCGGAACCACAGACTTAGAAATCGCCAGCTCATATACAGTGCATAAAATATATTTATATATATACCCTTATACACCATTTTAATAAAAAATATCACAAAATTCTTCTAAGTCTCTCGGGAAGAGTGAAAGACGCGCACGTTCATTTTCAGAGCTCCTAGACCTTCCTATAAGAAGTTAGCTAAAAAGTAGCTTCGAAAAACGCTTAGGTTAAGTTTCAGAGTTGCTTCTAATGTACCAAAGCTGGACTTAGACATAATGTCACTCTCACAACATTATGGCTGGTTGGAGACAGTCCGAACCACAAGTACCGGGTCCATGGTTCTGGCCGTATACTGGGGGGACGGGGACGACTCCCATTAACCCCTGACTATACCGGGGATACGCTTATCACAATGCCTTTCTGGTCTGTGCTGAAGCAGGGCATTCTGGCAGGCAAGTGGCTTGACCTTTATTAGTGAGCCTGGTTACCCCCTCTCGGAACCACAGACTTAGAAATCGCCAGCTCATATACAGTGCATAAAATATATTTATATATATACCCTTATACACCATTTTAATAAAAAATATCACAAAATTCTTCTAAGTCCCTCGGGAAGAGTGAAGACGCGCACGTTCATTTTCAGAGCTCCTAGACCTTCCTATAAGAAGTTAGCCAAAAAGTAGCTTCGAAAAACGCTTAGGTTAAGTTTCAGAGTTGCTTCTAATGTACCAAAGCTGGACTTAGACATAATTTCACTCTCACAACATTATGGCTGGTTGGAGAGGGTCCGAACCACACGTACCGGGTCCATGGTTCTGGCCGTATACTGGGGGGACGGGGACGACTCCCATTAACCCCTGACTATACCGGGGATACGCTTATCACAATGCCTTTCTGGTCTGTGCTGAAGCAGGGCATTCTGGCAGGCAAGTGGCTTGACCTTTATTAGTGAGCCTGGTTACCCCCTCTGGAACCACAGACTTAGAAATCGCCAGCTCATATACAGTGCATAAAATATATTTATATATATACCCTTATACACCATTTTAATAAAAAATATCACAAAATTCTTCTAAGTCTCTCGGGAAGAGTGAAAGACGCGCACGTTCATTTTCAGAGCTCCTAGACCTTCCTATAAGAAGTTAGCTAAAAAGTAGCTTCGAAAAACGCTTAGGTTAAGTTTCAGAGTTGCTTCTAATGTACCAAAGCTGGACTTAGATATAATTTCACTCTCACAACATTATGGCTGGTTGGAGAGGGTCCGAACCACAAGTACCGGGTCCATGGTTCTGGCCGTATACTGGGGGGACGGGGACGACTCCCATTAACCCCTGACTATACCGGGGATACGCTTATCACAATGCCTTTCTGGTCTGTGCTGAAGCAGGGCATTCTGGCAGCCAAGTGGCTTGACCTTTATTAGTGAGCCTGGTTACCCCCTCTCGGAACCACAGACTTAGAAATCGCCAGCTCATATACAGTGCATAAAATATATTTATATATATACCCTTATACACCATTTTAATAAAAAAATATCACAAAATTCTTCTAAGTCTCTCGGGAAGAGTGAAAGACGCGCACGTTCATTTTCAGAGCTCCTAGACCTTCCTATAAGAAGTTAGCCAAAAAGTAGCTTCGAAAAACGCTTAGGTTAAGTTTCAGAGTTGCTTCTAATGTACCAAAGCTGGACTTAGACATAATGTCACTCTCACAACATTATGGCTGGTTGGAGACAGTCCGAACCACAAGTACCGGGTCCATGGTTCTGGCCGTATACTGGGGGACGGGGACGACTCCCATTAACCCCTGACTATACCGGGGATACGCTTATCACAATGCCTTTCTGGTCTGTGCTGAAGCAGGGCATTCTGGCAGGCAAGTGGCTTGACCTTTATTAGTGAGCCTGGTTACCCCCTCTGGAACCACAGACTTAGAAATCGCCAGCTCATATACAGTGCATAAAATATATTTATATATATACCCTTATACACCATTTTAATAAAAAATATCACAAAATTCTTCTAAGTCCCTCGGGAAGAGTGAAAGACGCGCACGTTCATTTTCAGAGCTCCTAGACCTTCCTATAAGAAGTTAGCCAAAAAGTAGCTTCGAAAAACGCTTAGGTTAAGTTTCAGAGTTGCTTCTAATGTACCAAAGCTGGACTTAGACATAATGTCACTCTCACAACATTATGGCTGGTTGGAGACAGTCCGAACCACAAGTACCGGGTCCATGGTTCTGGCCGTATACTGGGGGGACGGGGACGACTCCCATTAACCCCTGACTATACCGGGGATACGCTTATCACAATGCCTTTCTGGTCTGTGCTGAAGCAGGGCATTCTGGCAGGCAAGTGGCTTGACCTTTATTAGTGAGCCTGGTTACCCCCTCTGGAACCACAGACTTAGAAATCGCCAGCTCATATACAGTGCATAAAATATATTTATATATATACCCTTATACACCATTTTAATAAAAAATATCACAAAATTCTTCTAAGTCCCTCGGGAAGAGTGAAAGACGCGCACGTTCATTTTCAGAGCTCCTAGACCTTCCTATAAGAAGTTAGCCAAAAAGTAGCTTCGAAAAACGCTTAGGTTAAGTTTCAGAGTTGCTTCTAATGTACCAAAGCTGGACTTAGACATAATGTCACTCTCACAACATTATGGCTGGTTGGAGACAGTCCGAACCACAAGTACCGGGTCCATGGTTCTGGCCGTATACTGGGGGGACGGGGACGACTCCCATTAACCCCTGACTATACCGGGGATACGCTTATCACAATGCCTTTCTGGTCTGTGCTGAAGCAGGGCATTCTGGCAGGCAAGTGGCTTGACCTTTATTAGTGAGCCTGGTTAACCCCTCTCGGAACCACAGACTTAGAAATCGCCAGCTCATATACAGTGCATAAAATATATTTATATATATACCCTTATACACCATTTTAATAAAAAATATCACAAAATTCTTCTAAGTCCCTCGGGAAGAGTGAAGACGCGCACGTTCATTTTCAGAGCTCCTAGACCTTCCTATAAGAAGTTAGCCAAAAAGTAGCTTCGAAAAACGCTTAGGTTAAGTTTCAGAGTTGCTTCTAATGTACCAAAGCTGGACTTAGACATAATTTCACTCTCACAACATTATGGCTGGTTGGAGAGGGTCCGAACCACACGTACCGGGTCCATGGTTCTGGCCGTATACTGGGGGGACGGGGACGACTCCCATTAACCCCTGACTATACCGGGGATACGCTTATCACAATGCCTTTCTGGTCTGTGCTGAAGCAGGGCATTCTGGCAGGCAAGTGGCTTGACCTTTATTAGTGAGCCTGGTTACCCCCTCTGGAACCACAGACTTAGAAATCGCCAGCTCATATACAGTGCATAAAATATATTTATATATATACCCTTATACACCATTTTAATAAAAAATATCACAAAATTCTTCTAAGTCTCTCGGGAAGAGTGAAAGACGCGCACGTTCATTTTCAGAGCTCCTAGACCTTCCTATAAGAAGTTAGCTAAAAAGTAGCTTCGAAAAACGCTTAGGTTAAGTTTCAGAGTTGCTTCTAATGTACCAAAGCTGGACTTAGATATAATTTCACTCTCACAACATTATGGCTGGTTGGAGAGGGTCCGAACCACAAGTACCGGGTCCATGGTTCTGGCCGTATACTGGGGGGACGGGGACGACTCCCATTAACCCCTGACTATACCGGGGATACGCTTATCACAATGCCTTTCTGGTCTGTGCTGAAGCAGGGCATTCTGGCAGCCAAGTGGCTTGACCTTTATTAGTGAGCCTGGTTACCCCCTCTCGGAACCACAGACTTAGAAATCGCCAGCTCATATACAGTGCATAAAATATATTTATATATATACCCTTATACACCATTTTAATAAAAAAATATCACAAAATTCTTCTAAGTCTCTCGGGAAGAGTGAAAGACGCGCACGTTCATTTTCAGAGCTCCTAGACCTTCCTATAAGAAGTTAGCCAAAAAGTAGCTTCGAAAAACGCTTAGGTTAAGTTTCAGAGTTGCTTCTAATGTACCAAAGCTGGACTTAGACATAATGTCACTCTCACAACATTATGGCTGGTTGGAGACAGTCCGAACCACAAGTACCGGGTCCATGGTTCTGGCCGTATACTGGGGGACGGGGACGACTCCCATTAACCCCTGACTATACCGGGGATACGCTTATCACAATGCCTTTCTGGTCTGTGCTGAAGCAGGGCATTCTGGCAGGCAAGTGGCTTGACCTTTATTAGTGAGCCTGGTTACCCCCTCTGGAACCACAGACTTAGAAATCGCCAGCTCATATACAGTGCATAAAATATATTTATATATATACCCTTATACACCATTTTAATAAAAAATATCACAAAATTCTTCTAAGTCCCTCGGGAAGAGTGAAAGACGCGCACGTTCATTTTCAGAGCTCCTAGACCTTCCTATAAGAAGTTAGCCAAAAAGTAGCTTCGAAAAACGCTTAGGTTAAGTTTCAGAGTTGCTTCTAATGTACCAAAGCTGGACTTAGACATAATGTCACTCTCACAACATTATGGCTGGTTGGAGACAGTCCGAACCACAAGTACCGGGTCCATGGTTCTGGCCGTATACTGGGGGGACGGGGACGACTCCCATTAACCCCTGACTATACCGGGGATACGCTTATCACAATGCCTTTCTGGTCTGTGCTGAAGCAGGGCATTCTGGCAGGCAAGTGGCTTGACCTTTATTAGTGAGCCTGGTTACCCCCTCTGGAACCACAGACTTAGAAATCGCCAGCTCATATACAGTGCATAAAATATATTTATATATATACCCTTATACACCATTTTAATAAAAAATATCACAAAATTCTTCTAAGTCCCTCGGGAAGAGTGAAAGACGCGCACGTTCATTTTCAGAGCTCCTAGACCTTCCTATAAGAAGTTAGCCAAAAAGTAGCTTCGAAAAACGCTTAGGTTAAGTTTCAGAGTTGCTTCTAATGTACCAAAGCTGGACTTAGACATAATGTCACTCTCACAACATTATGGCTGGTTGGAGACAGTCCGAACCACAAGTACCGGGTCCATGGTTCTGGCCGTATACTGGGGGGACGGGGACGACTCCCATTAACCCCTGACTATACCGGGGATACGCTTATCACAATGCCTTTCTGGTCTGTGCTGAAGCAGGGCATTCTGGCAGGCAAGTGGCTTGACCTTTATTAGTGAGCCTGGTTACCCCCTCTCGGAACCACAGACTTAGAAATCGCCAGCTCATATACAGTGCATAAAATATATTTATATATATACCCTTATACACCATTTTAATAAAAAATATCACAAAATTCTTCTAAGTCCCTCGGGAAGAGAGAAAGACGCGTACGTTCATTTTCAGAGCTCCTTGACCTTCCTATAAGAAGTTAGCTAAAAAGTAGCTTCGAAAAACGCTTAGGTTAAGTTTCAGAGTTGCTTCTAATGTACCAAAGCTGGACTTAGACATAATGTCACTCTCACAACATTATGGCTGGTTGGAGACAGTCCGAACCACAAGTACCGGGTCCATGGTTCTGGCCGTATACTGGGGGGACGGGGACGACTCCCATTAACCCCTGACTATACCGGGGATACGCTTATCACAATGCCTTTCTGGTCTGTGCTGAAGCAGGGCATTCTGGCAGGCAAGTGGCTTGACCTTTATTAGTGAGCCTGGTTACCCCCTCTGGAACCACAGACTTAGAAATCGCCAGCTCATATACAGTGCATAAAATATATTTATATATATACCCTTATACACCATTTTAATAAAAAATATCACAAAATTCTTCTAAGTCCCTCGGGAAGAGTGAAAGACGCGCACGTTCATTTTCAGAGCTCCTAGACCTTCCTATAAGAAGTTAGCCAAAAAGTAGCTTCGAAAAACGCTTAGGTTAAGTTTCAGAGTTGCTTCTAATGTACCAAAGCTGGACTTAGACATAATGTCACTCTCACAACATTATGGCTGGTTGGAGACAGTCCGAACCACAAGTACCGGGTCCATGGTTCTGGCCGTATACTGGGGGGACGGGGACGACTCCCATTAACCCCTGACTATACCGGGGATACGCTTATCACAATGCCTTTCTGGTCTGTGCTGAAGCAGGGCATTCTGGCAGGCAAGTGGCTTGACCTTTATTAGTGAGCCTGGTTAACCCCTCTCGGAACCACAGACTTAGAAATCGCCAGCTCATATACAGTGCATAAAATATATTTATATATATACCCTTATACACCATTTTAATAAAAAATATCACAAAATTCTTCTAAGTCCCTCGGGAAGAGTGAAGACGCGCACGTTCATTTTCAGAGCTCCTAGACCTTCCTATAAGAAGTTAGCCAAAAAGTAGCTTCGAAAAACGCTTAGGTTAAGTTTCAGAGTTGCTTCTAATGTACCAAAGCTGGACTTAGACATAATTTCACTCTCACAACATTATGGCTGGTTGGAGAGGGTCCGAACCACACGTACCGGGTCCATGGTTCTGGCCGTATACTGGGGGGACGGGGACGACTCCCATTAACCCCTGACTATACCGGGGATACGCTTATCACAATGCCTTTCTGGTCTGTGCTGAAGCAGGGCATTCTGGCAGGCAAGTGGCTTGACCTTTATTAGTGAGCCTGGTTACCCCCTCTGGAACCACAGACTTAGAAATCGCCAGCTCATATACAGTGCATAAAATATATTTATATATATACCCTTATACACCATTTTAATAAAAAATATCACAAAATTCTTCTAAGTCTCTCGGGAAGAGTGAAAGACGCGCACGTTCATTTTCAGAGCTCCTAGACCTTCCTATAAGAAGTTAGCTAAAAAGTAGCTTCGAAAAACGCTTAGGTTAAGTTTCAGAGTTGCTTCTAATGTACCAAAGCTGGACTTAGATATAATTTCACTCTCACAACATTATGGCTGGTTGGAGAGGGTCCGAACCACAAGTACCGGGTCCATGGTTCTGGCCGTATACTGGGGGGACGGGGACGACTCCCATTAACCCCTGACTATACCGGGGATACGCTTATCACAATGCCTTTCTGGTCTGTGCTGAAGCAGGGCATTCTGGCAGCCAAGTGGCTTGACCTTTATTAGTGAGCCTGGTTACCCCCTCTCGGAACCACAGACTTAGAAATCGCCAGCTCATATACAGTGCATAAAATATATTTATATATATACCCTTATACACCATTTTAATAAAAAAATATCACAAAATTCTTCTAAGTCTCTCGGGAAGAGTGAAAGACGCGCACGTTCATTTTCAGAGCTCCTAGACCTTCCTATAAGAAGTTAGCCAAAAAGTAGCTTCGAAAAACGCTTAGGTTAAGTTTCAGAGTTGCTTCTAATGTACCAAAGCTGGACTTAGACATAATGTCACTCTCACAACATTATGGCTGGTTGGAGACAGTCCGAACCACAAGTACCGGGTCCATGGTTCTGGCCGTATACTGGGGGACGGGGACGACTCCCATTAACCCCTGACTATACCGGGGATACGCTTATCACAATGCCTTTCTGGTCTGTGCTGAAGCAGGGCATTCTGGCAGGCAAGTGGCTTGACCTTTATTAGTGAGCCTGGTTACCCCCTCTGGAACCACAGACTTAGAAATCGCCAGCTCATATACAGTGCATAAAATATATTTATATATATACCCTTATACACCATTTTAATAAAAAATATCACAAAATTCTTCTAAGTCCCTCGGGAAGAGTGAAAGACGCGCACGTTCATTTTCAGAGCTCCTAGACCTTCCTATAAGAAGTTAGCCAAAAAGTAGCTTCGAAAAACGCTTAGGTTAAGTTTCAGAGTTGCTTCTAATGTACCAAAGCTGGACTTAGACATAATGTCACTCTCACAACATTATGGCTGGTTGGAGACAGTCCGAACCACAAGTACCGGGTCCATGGTTCTGGCCGTATACTGGGGGGACGGGGACGACTCCCATTAACCCCTGACTATACCGGGGATACGCTTATCACAATGCCTTTCTGGTCTGTGCTGAAGCAGGGCATTCTGGCAGGCAAGTGGCTTGACCTTTATTAGTGAGCCTGGTTACCCCCTCTGGAACCACAGACTTAGAAATCGCCAGCTCATATACAGTGCATAAAATATATTTATATATATACCCTTATACACCATTTTAATAAAAAATATCACAA